>NC_053454.1:7767094-8067094 GCF_015227805.2 Hirundo rustica | reverse complement strand
GTGTAGTCTGCTGTTACTTGGCTCCACTCCTGATGGGCAAGAATTTTATGTATCCCAAAGAGACAGAGGAGGCTGAGGAATATGGAGATGAGCTCCACCTTCCAAAACACAAGAAGTCACAGAAAGTCCACTAAAAATGACATCTGAAGTGGGACAGTATGCTGAATTTATGGGAACTTTAGAAACACTCTCACCTCCAATACATGCCAACCCATGTCCCTTCAGGTCACAGGTTGTCATTGCTGGCAACACTGTACAGACCTTTTTCTGCTGAGGTATGCAGGGATAGCTAATGGAATACATGGTTTTGACACCCCTAAGGCATTCAGCATGAGGCATCAACTTCCACCAAGATTTTAACCTCAGCAGCCGTGTGCCTTTTCTCCCTTACAACACTCCCTATGTGTCTTGTTATTGCTGGCCACTGTGGAAGGAACAGCCCCTGACTTTGGGTGATGTTTGTGTACAGGAAGATGTCTGGTGGACAAGGCAACTTTTGCTGCTTGAACATTGTTCCCTATTTCTTGCAGTGAGCCTGGTGGGTTTGTCCTTCAAGCCAAATCTGGGCCATAAACAAGAGTACAGGAATACACCACAGTTATCACTGTAAATGGATTCAGTGCAAAGGCCGAGAGCATTGCATCAAAGTTAATTAATTCCTTTTTTGTACATCAATCCTATACCTCAGGTCACTCAATTATTTCAACTGAAAATGAAAACAATTTAAAGCAAAGGAGCACATCAGCAGCTCTTCCCTTCTGCCATTGTGGCAGTTTGTATCAAATTGGGAAGGTCCAGCCAACCACCTGCCAGGAAAGCTCTTCCCTATTATTAAATAAATCCCTCTAACTGAATGTAGCAAATGTTTTAGATTGTATTCAATCAATGATATTAAAAAAAAATACAAAAAACCCAAAATGGAAAGCAAGCCCAGCAACCTGAACAAATAAATGGCCTTAAGATTGTAGTGAAGGTTTCAGCCTCTACTCACATTATGAAGATGAATCACTTGTTTTTGTCAGATTTCTCATTCTTATTGTATATAAAACCCACCAGCTGGTCTGGGTCATAAAACAAATATGAATGTTTATTATGAGCCAACTGACATTGGCAAGGGTTTAAGAGTTAAATCCTGTGACCTTCTGAAGGTTGAAATACAGTAAACTACAGATCAATTGGCATTCCAAAACAAAAGCATGAGCCTACGGTCTGTATGTTAATCTTTGTTGTCCTAATGCTCTAAGATTATTGTCAAGGAAGTACATATATATATACTTCATGGAGTATCAAAAATTACTTCTTTTTATAGGGAGAGAATGTAAAACAAATTTTATTTTCCTATGGTAGAATATTAATTTATGCAATATTCAATAAGTAATTTTTAAATATAGTAAAATTTCTTGTCCTGGTTGTATAATGGAGGTGTTGGGCAGTGGGGTACAAAGTTCTGTGTATAAACTCAAAGCAAATTGTAGTGGCAGGCTACAATTGGGCAAAAAAGTTGGGTCTTGGCTGCCAGTGGTGCTTGCTGTGAATTGCAGTAACACAGACAGGGCTGTGTGCTAGGAACTTCCATGGCACTGCCTTTCTCCCTGTGCCCTGGTGAGCTACAAACCAGCACAGGAAGAACCTTGTTGGGAAGTTCCTGAGCTCCAGCTTGGGCACACCACTGTTGGATGAGAGCTGACTGAGAGTGGGGCAGCATGGGTCACACAACGTAAAGGAAACCTCTCTGTTTGAAACTGTAAGAAATTGCTCTTATTAAACCCAGTGTAAATGCATCCCTGATCAGGACAGAGCTGTGTCATTCTTAATATGCAGTACAGCTTTAGAAAGACCAAACACCAGGTAAAGGAGAAGTTTGGTGTCTTCCTGCCATTTATTCATCTGGCATCGTATTCCTAGCCCTAACAGAAGACTTGCTTTGTATTTGCTAGCAGATTCCTATGTATAAACATAGGTGTGCACACGCAGAGAGTAACTTCTTAACTTATTTGGCTTTAAAATCACTGCCTTTTTATGTTTTCATTTATCAGTTTGTTAATGGGATAAAGCATTAGTGTGACCCTGTTCACCATATTTGGGTGCATTACATTTATCCTTGTGAGCTTGATGATTTTAATACTAAGCTTAGGGAAATCTGAGTTTTACGATACATTTGTTTTGGGATAACTTATTACTCAGAGGATTGATCCCTTATGACTGAGGGAAATATGAATATTTTTAATTATCCATTTAATGAAGTTAAAGGTAGGCTAAGAAAGTGAGTTAGGCTTCTTCTCCTAGAATAAACATGATATCTCTAGAAATCTAAAGTTTTTTCTCAAGGAAAACCAGCAAGCATTATGAAGCTGTTGGTGCTCCATGAAAAGATTTGCTGTAGCATCTCAGCTCTCTCTACAGCCATAGGTGCATTTTCACTCCTGATCCCTCTAGCATCTGTACAGAGCTGCCTTGCTTGCTACCACCTACTTAAAACTGCAGACAGAATGGATTTGCTGTGGCTGCCAGTGCAAATACCTGTTTGTGCCAAGCAGGGTTAGCATCTGTTTGCTTCACAGCACACACTATTTCTCCCTGATCCCTTGCCATCCCACCCGCTCCTGTCTAGTCACAGACCCTGACTGCTCTCTAACCAGCAGCACAAGCACAGCTCAGAAGTTCAATCCTGAGGCTCAAGTTCCTGTTGCAGTAAGAAGCCACTGGGTCAGAAAAACCCACCCAGGCTCCTGTACGTGCAGAATCCAATCACCATGGCTCTAGAAATAGCTGTCAGCCCCAGCTGAATGCTTCAGTTTTTCTTTTGTCATCTGCCTGTGGTCACTCTGTTATTTATAATGATGACCATGACCAGCAACACCCTGTAATGAAAGAGGTTAAACTGTTGCACAGTTCAGTGGCCAAACATGTTCTGTCCACATAACTTTTCATTCTTTCTTTTTTCAGCAGCTCTGTTTACACTGTGTGGGAGAAGAATCTAGCATCAAATTTCCATATGGAGGCAATGTTTTATTATCAACTGAACCTATTTAATCAGGCATGTAGAATTACAGGATTCTTACAGATTTTAGATTGTACTGCAATAATTGGATCTGATTTAGGTTTTAAGAACTTGCTCAGAGCCTTTTCTCTTCTCAAAGACTATCCCTCGTTGTTGGCACTATGTGGAACTTGTTGAGACTCCCTTGCAGTACTTCAGGAAAACATCACCTAAATACTGTTACGAACTTATTCAACTCTGTAACAACATAACTAGTATTTTGATTAGGTTTGAAACTTTTTGTCTAATAAATACATGTTTTGAGTGTTCTGGTATGTTTTATGTAGATCTACATTATCAACTTCTTTTCTATTTTATAATGATGGGTAGCTCTTAGAGAATATTCCTACTAATGGTTATAAGGAAGATCAAAGTGTCTGCTCCATCTGATTTAAAGTAAAGATTTGACTCATATCTCAATGGCAACAGTGTTTCTATGAGAGTTGCTCCATTTTATATAAATAAATATTTTTATTTATTTATTTTATTTAAAATTAAATAATAATTTTTGCCCAAAGAACCAGATGCTGACCGTGTACCTGGACAGAATGGACACAGGATGACATCACTCAAGGTCATGTTGCATCAGGCAGAGCAGAGGCTTGAACCCAAGTTTGCAAAGCTCTGTGAAAGCTTTCTAGATTTGCACAGAAATTCCATCCTAAGAAAGTTATTTGGCCAGAGCTGAAGCTAAGAAGTCTGTATCTGTTTTTTCCCTCACCCCCAAAATTTTCATCAAATTATATTGAGCATAAAAGTTTGGGTTTTTTGAAAAATTTCAAGCTGGCTGTGTAATCAGCGCTGAAACTCCTGAGCAAGGACAAAGATTACTTTGTATTCTAATAGGCAATTACAACTGCCTATTAGAAATCTTACATTGAAGTCAGAGATTGCCCAGAATGATGTGGAAAATCAGGTGTGATGAGGGACAAAAAAGGTTCATTTTACTGTGGCAGCTGAAGAGAGGGGTGAAGTCAAGTCACCTTAGTTTTCTACTTTCTGTGCTTAAAACTGTGAGAATTTATAATCCTGCTTTCGTCAGAGGAGCTCCAGCAAAGGCATCTGACCTTTTTTTCAGCTGTGAGGGTAATGTGCTGTGATGGCTGCAGCGGTGTCAGTTCCACAGGCTGCTGCAGGAGCAGCCCTCTGCAGGTTAGTTTGGTAAGAAGTGTAATCAGGATTATTCTGCATGATGTGCTCTGAAATGGAAAACACACCAATGCAGGAGGAGCTTCCACTTGGAGTTCTGCACTAGGAATACTTAATAAAAACAAAAGATGCAGAAAGGAGTCTTTTCTCTGAATTGTCTTGGTGTAACACAAACACCACCACAAGCTTAGGTTTAGCAGCTGCCCTTCAATAGGGGGTTGTGATGTGCATGTTTCTGATCTGTGTTCTCCCAGAGTATAGATTTGCTAGCCTAGGCCTTCTGCAAGCTCCAGCAGCTTTAGGGGTCGTTTCTCTCTTCACATCGGTCTCTTGTGTCTGAGCAGCACAGGAAAAACTTCAGCTTTCTGGGCTAACGTTCAATCGTCAGTTGGTGGATCCGGGTCCAGGGTGTCTTCCTCTTGTGTTCTGAGACAGAGAGATGATCTTGGTTTTCTGAGATTAGACTACATTAGGTCTAATGCACAAGTTAAGCCAAATCAATTAATGTGTTCTTTTTGACAGTTTACAGTGTCTGTGATTTTTTTTTGTTTGTTTGTTTGTTTGTTTTTTTTGTTTGTTTTTTTGGTTTTTTTTGTCCATGATTATGGTTTTCTTAAAGCTCCAGCATCTTGGATTTATCTGACTTTTAACTTTTGGAGCAGAAGATGCTTTTAGCTAATGAGACAGCATAAACATGTAAAGGTGAATGCTAAAAGCTACAGAATAAATAAAAAGAATGTAAAATTTCATGATTTATGAGAAATTGTAATGCAAGATGTTTGAATAGTTAAGAGCCTTTTTCAGTCTTAACACTATTTAATTTTATCTTGTGCCTCTTCCTTTCTCTAAACTTTTTTTCTTACTCCTTTAAATACTTGCTTCTCTTCATTTCTCTGCCTTTTTTTCTGTGCGTGCTTCTAATGTTTTCTTCTAAAATTTATATCTGTAGCCTGTCTCATTAATCCCTTCCTTCCCTTCCTCCTCCTCTTTGATCTTTGTGCTGTGGACTTCATCCGTTTCCCAGCGGACTTCTGCAGACTCTCATTGCATGATAAAGCACGGGGCCAATTAGCCCAGGAGCGAGGCTTTGGCTCCCTTCCCTGTCCAAATCCCCCGAGCACGGGCAGATCATGCTGTAGAGACTGGATGCTGCTGTTTCTGCAGCAGGCAGAGCCCCTGGAGCAGCACAGCCTGGGGAAGGAGTGTAACATAAAAAGCCTGCGGATGCCGTGCTGCTGCCCCGCTTCCAGCGCAGCCTCGGGCTCGCGGTTTGCGTCCCGTGACGCGCTCTCCCTCCGCTCCTCGCACTGAGGCTTTATCCCCCTGTGAGAGCGCTCCTTGGAGAGTATTTCAGAAGCCCGGCTCTATAAAAAGCCCGGTGACTCAGTGGTTGATGTGTGTAAGTCAGAGAGGCCGCTCCCAAGGTTGAGCCAGATGAGGCTGGGGGAGGAAACCAAGGGGTGGGATCTCGTCGCCTCCAGCACTCGTGTGGGTTTGGAGAAACCGAATCATCAGGACTTCATCCTTCCTCTTAGGGCGAGCACTTTGGCTCCAGTCCAGGACTGCATTTTATTTCTAAGTGCACGGTCTCACAGCTCTGTGTTTGTAGGCAGTGTAAGGCCACTTTCAGTCAGCTGGAAGGAAAGGCTTTGGGGTAGTGGCCCAAAGTTCCTTATTTCAAATGTTACTTCAGCGCTGCACCGCTGTGATTTTTGTGCAAGACGTCCCTCTCCCAGTTTCTCCCCACACGCCGACTGTAGCTGGGCGATGAGGATGAAAGCAATTACGTTTGTACGGCATTTTGAATGTTAAAAGCTGTTACATAACCGAGTGTTACTATTTGGGGGTGTGCTGCAGTGCAGCAGATCTGGGTGCCAGCAGCTGGGATGTTGGGAGGGCACTAAAGCCCAGAGGCCACGGGGCACAGGACTGCCGGTGAGTCTGGGGGGAAATGTGCCCTTTAGCCGCGCTGCCGACTCGTGATGACACCGCTGTGGAGGCAGACAGAGTCCCTCTGCTGTGGGAGAGCGTTCTGTGGAGAGGCTTGGACTGTTTCTGTACGTTGCCAGTAAGTTGTGAATTGATTTTTACAAAAACAAAGCGTTCAGATTACGTCGTCTGCCAGTCAAGTGTCTCTGTAACTGTGAATTACAGATTTTGTGATGATTATTAGTTTAAGGTCATTATTTATCAAAATTTCATGGGTGAGTTTGGGTTTTTTGTTTGTTTATTTGGTTTGGGGGTGGGTTTTTTGTTTGTTTTGTTGTTTTGGGTTTTTTTCAGTTACTTTTTCTACTTAGCGTGGAGGCAAATTCATGCAAGATCGAGTAAAAAATAACTTTTTCAGTATTGCACTTCAAGGACAACAACAGAAAAATAGGGGGGGAGGGAAAGAAAAAACACCTCTGTCTTCCCCCCCCCCAAAAAAAAAAAAAACCAAAAAACAAAACACAAAGCAAAGAGAAAAAGCCCCTCAAAGAAACCCAAACCAAAAATTAAACAGCTGATAAGAAAGCTTTCTGTTGATGAGTTCCAGAGACTTTGTGATGGGCTTGTGTTGGCTTATAGCAGAAGTGGCACATCACTTTGGGATGCTGCAGGGGGTGCAGAAAGGGCCTGTGCTGAATATTAAAATCAGTGACTATGTGAACCTGGTAGCCCACACTGCAATGCAGTTGGTAAAGCATCAGTATCAAATTGAGCATCTTACTGAGCCTGCTTCCACCAGATCTGCAGAGGGAGACCTGGTGGCACAGAGCTTGAATAACTTCCTAAATTTTGCTGTCTTCAAAATGAGTGAAAATCAATGGATAGTTAAATACCTGAAAACATAATCCATGTAGAGACAAGTTTTAAACAGGAAAATTATTATTGGTTCATATTTTTGCTTTTTCTTTTGGATATATGTGATAACCCAAGGGGCCTCCTGGATGGACAACATGGGGATGTTCCATCAGGCTCCATCAAACCATCCATCCGTGGTTTCAGATCAGAGAAAGTGGCAGAAAGTTCTCAAAGTCATTATAAACTGATTGTAGGAGTAAGTTTCACTGGGAAAGAGACATGTAATATCTAGGGAGATTGCAGAAAAGGAAAATAAGTGGAAAAAAAAAATCTCATGGCTCCACTGTTTTTAATGCTTGACTGAGGCTGGCAGTCCTACATCTCCCTGCTGCTGAAGAAAACCCTGCCTTTGAACTAGGAATTTGTAGCCTTTTGTCCCCACAGAACGTTTTCTGGTGAACTGTTCTCAGGGATGAGGTGAAGGTTTGTATGTGGAATCTCCTTTTTTTCCACCACCTCGGCCATTTCTGTGCACATCAACCTCTGGATTTGGTTACTGGTCCTGTAGGCATAACCTTTATCAGACTGATGTGCTCATTAAGTGAAGGATAGCTTCCTTAAGCTAGTTCAACCTCTAAAATAGTTTAGAGAAGCCCGTAAAACTGAGTCAAATTCTGAGTTCTTTGTTTTTTATTAATCTGCTTTTTGAGCAGTTTCTTACATGGAATGCTATATCCTTTGTACTTTTAATTCGACAAATGTTGCAATGTGACAAACACATGAAAACTGGTCCTAGTTATGTTGGAACAAAACAGTGGATTTTTCATTTAATTATCTTTCAGCCTTTAGCTATAGCCCTCTTAACCTCTGCATTAATTGCACCATATCTTTTGTTGTTTGATAGTAGGCTCCTTGAGGCAGGGATCTTGCTTGTCAGGTTTATAAATCAGCAATTGCATGGCTTGCAAACTGTAAATAATACTCAGAAAGAAGCTGCATGGAGGGAACTTGGATAAATAAACCCAGCAGTTAATGTTCACCGTGTCCATGGATTCCTTCTGGACAGAACTTGCTTTGCACTCATTCGGTTTTTATCAACTTAATTAAGCAGTCAGCTTCATCATTTCTACACTTGTAACTCCAGACTCTTTGAGGTCATGTCAGCCTGTCGTGAGCAGAAACAGCTCAACAGAAGGGAGCCTGATACCTTCCGCCTTGCCAAAACCAAATCATTTCCCTGCTTGTCTTTTATGGGAGGTTGGAGAGCTCACAGGAGACATAAACAATTGAAACATGCTGTTCGTGGTAATGGGCAAGTTCTCTCTCTGCTAAGCCTTGTACACTTGATTTTGTGGTTTTGTTGTAGTTACTAGTGACTTCCAGTAAGAGTCCTAGTAATTCAGCAGATGGTAATCAGGCTTGGGGTTTATTACCTGTATAGTTGCTTGCCTAATTGCAGAATAGCAGCTGGCCTTTCTGGAGAGAAGGCTGAAGAGGCTGGGAATGATCTCAGCTCTAAGATTATTTTGATGGTGGACGGCAGTGACAAAAACAGCTGTGATCCAGCTCTGCTTTAATAATCTCTTGTCTTCTTACTTTATTTTACCTATCTCCTTTTCCCTGCCACTTGCATTTGACTAAGATTTTATTTCGAGTCCAAAACTCTCATGGGCCATTTTAATGCCTGATGTGCTCTACCCAAAGGTGGGTGCCTGGCAGAGAAGAGGGGAGTTGAGCCCTCTGGGCATCCTGAACTCACTCAGCCACTGTTTGCAAAGCACCTGGAGAAATGCAGGTTATTTCTGTTACATTTTATTCTGCTGCTGCTCCTGTTAGATTTTATGCTCCCTACTTCCTTGAGGATCTGGTAATCACATGTTTGGTTTTACTCTCTTTTGATTTATGTTACCTCTTGTTGCTGTGTTCCTGACAGATCCTCCTGACTGGGTTCCAGATGAAGTCTGCAGCTATTGCACTGCATGCAAGGCTCCTTTCACAGTCATTCGCAGGAAGCACCACTGTCGGAGCTGTGGCAAGGTAATGACTCAGTCAGACTTGTGAGGAACTACCCACCAAAGAGAGCTGTGTACCACAGCAAAATGTGGGTGCTTAGCCAGGGTTCTCAGTTCACAGGTGCTTTTGTGTGCCTGGGCTGCCAACTCTCAGCTTACGTTCAAGGGTTGGGGATGGGGTTTGACTTTTATACAGCAATAAACTGTGTAAAGCTAAGGGCAGAATTCCCTGTTGAGATCCTAGAACACTCCCCACCCCATCACAGAGTCACTCTGGACTGCTGCTGTAAGCTCTAATGAGCCAGGGCAGCCTGCACTGCCAGGGGTGATGCACACACAGCTCAGCTGCAGGGACAGTGTGTCTCTTTGCTTTCTTTCTAAACCTTTGCAAGATCACTCTGGTGGGTAGGGCTGCTCTTGGCAAGTTTGTGGGAGTGGAAGAGGGAGTGAGGGAGAAAAAAGCAGTCATGTACCACGGGAAGCCAGAAATCTGCAATCCCATTTCACTTGCTGGCTGGTGTCCAAGTTAGAAAGGAAGAGGGTAGAGAAGCTGCTTTCATAACCATGTAGTGGACTTGCAGGAGTATGAAATTCGGAGATACTCACACATTCCCCATGTCTTTCTTTAAAACCAAAGAGAGATGTTTCTTTGCACCTCTGATGGAGCTGCCTTCCCCATGCCCTGCAGAGGTGGGCAGGCCAGCCTTGGCTACTGTCAGTGCTGGGGCCCTCCACTTGCTGTGCTGAGGGTGGTGCTGCTGCCAGCTCGTACAGCCTTCTCTCCTCTCCCTAGAAATCAATTTTGTCCCGTCCTGTTCTTCAGAGGAACTGAAGAGAAATTTCCCTCTTGTTTTTCAGATCTTCTGTTCCCGCTGTTCCTCCCACTCTGCTCCATTACCTCGTTATGGCCAGATGAAGCCTGTCCGTGTTTGCACTCACTGTTACATGTTCCATGTCACTCCTTTCTATAGTGACAGAGCTGGTATCTGACATATTAAACTACTGGTTTGTCTTCTGGAGTCTTACATGGACTGGTATATTTGACCTAAGCCAAGAATTAACTTGAAAGAGGGACCCAGTGAGGGCATGTAGGCTTTGACATCCATTATTATAAATTTTGTACAGTTTTTACTGCATTTTACTAAGCTGCTAAAGGGAATTATGAAGCGTCTGTAGCTCTAAAGCTACAGTACAGTCTTCCATAAATTTATAACATTAATGTTACGATGCCATATGCAGAACAAATGCACTGTGTGGAAGGAAATAGGGCTCAGAGAATTGAAGAGGCATTGCTGCTTATCTTACCTGCTAGGAACAGAGTAGCCAGTTAATTAGTCCATTCCCAGCAGATCAGTCCCAAAGCTCAGACACTCCTGTGCCCACTGGAATCCCAGCATGGCTGTGGGCATCAGCACTCTCCCACCTGCTGCCATTTAACTTCCCCATTTCTAGATTTTTGCTACCTGTGCTAGGACTGATGACAGCAAATCTGTTTCAAATCAGTATTCAATATTTTCAAAGGTATTTTTTTTCAGTGAATCCCATAGGAAGCACTAAAGGCTCTGAAACAGTATATTTCTGTTGCCTTTCATTTACCGAGCAGAGCAATAACTCCAAGTTGTCTTCTAAAATTTTTAACAACTTCCAATTCCATAGTTTGGCATTTTGGAAATATGCTAAATCTTGTTAATAAAAGTCTGACACAGAGGTTTGGTTTCTATATCAGCATTTAAAACTTAACAAACTTCAGAGGAAGTGGTTACCAAATAAGTTAATTCATATTAAAATAGATATTTTTGACAGTTTGGCAGCAAAGTTTAGTAGACAAGACAAATTATTCCACCCATACTGAGGCTTTTTAAAAGGCAAATATGTCATGAGATATCCAAAAGGTCTTACAGAATGATTAGCCAGAGAAGGGTACTTGTCCACATTTGGCAGAGTAACCATGTAAAATAGTGCGTACTGGTACTTCACTCATGCTAGCAATTCAGAAGACACTTGTATTTATTTGAAACACCAGGGAATAATTCTTATCTCCACTCAGAGAGGAAAGAAGTAAGACTCACGTGGATTCATGCTAGGATCTTGCACAAACTGTTTGCAGTGAGAGCTCCCTGAGCACTGAGGTTTCAAAGGCATTGGGACCTGCTTTGAGTTGGCCACATGAAAAGCAAGACAGCGTGTGCTGTGGTTACAGAGGAAACGAGATCAAGAGCTCTTTGCTGTGCCCCCTTTCCTGACTCGTGGTGTTACACACTGTGTTTCAAAGTGATAAATACAAAAATGGAGGAGGAAGTTGTTTGTGATATCACGCTCGAGAAAGATCGTCACTCAAAATGATAAGGCAAAACTGGCCAGTGTTAACTTTTTTTTTTTTAATTATTTTTGGGGGGACATTCCCTTTGCTCAGTGGTTTACTGTTCAGTGTTAATGAGCCATATAAGGGTGCTGCAGTTTGGCACTACTGTCATTTTGATTGAGATGAAACAGCTTCACCTAGTTTATGTGTAATGCACAAGCCTTATGATGCTGTTTGTAGACAATGTCAGCTCTGATGTGTTATCCTCACTTATTTATATTTTTTTTATTATTACTTCCCTGAAATCCTTCTCATGAAATCCTTGTGTTGGAGTGTCTGCATTCCCCAGTTTGGAAAGGCGTGGGGTTGGGTGATTGGTGGGAGATGGGTAATGTGGTGCAAGCAATGATACTTATTCAGGCTTAAATCTCAGGCTTCACATTGCAATGATTATTGCAGTTTTATTTTTAGGAAAAAAAGAACAGAAAAACACACAAGAAATTTAATGCTTCTTTTATAGGATAAAAAAAATTGCAACAAACTTCAATTGTGAAATAAATATGCACAAAAAGTTGCTTCTGTGGAAAAAAATCTTATTTAATGCACTGAATATTTATTTAAGCTTGTTTTTATTTTGTAAATGCTGTAATTCAGAATCATTTCCATAAATATGATATTTAAAGATCTCAGACACTATAGTTTCTTATGTAAATACAGACTCCTATTTCTCTTACTGAAAAGCACAATGACTATATCAATACTAATATACATTTGCCTCAAGGAAGACTTTCATCTTGTAATCTCTTCAGATAATTAAAGTGTCAGGACTTTTTACTTCCATGTGCTGGATTGCTCTTTCATTTTGGGGTCTGTTTACATGGAGTGACAGCTGCCATCCTGTCAAACAAACCGGCCTAAACTCTTTCTCACTTTGCAAATAACATGAAAGAAATTAGTTTAAGTTTTGAAATGGAATTCCCCCATCCAGTGAAGGGGTGGTAAATCAAAGCTGGAATACCAGCCTGTCACTTAGCATTGCCTCGTGCTATCTCTTGCCACCAGCCAAAAATCTCCCTTCCCAAAATATCTTGTGTCAATGGCCACTTCACACGTCAGGCGTGTTTGATGTGCCTGTGTCACATCTGAATAATCTTTCCTGTGGGGGATACAAATCTGCAATGAAAACAGCGCTCCTTGGATCTCCGTGCACGCTTCTCCTTGGGAACCATAAATGCCCAGTGCTGCTTTGTTCTGCCCTCTGTATGAGATACAGCTGTTTAAGGTTTTATGAGAATTAATTTTCATTTCCAGAGGACTTAATGCTGCATGGCTTTGGGATGCCATTTCACTGAACAGAAAACATGTTACAGCTCCATGACGTTGGGATCTTGGCTTCAGCGGTGCAACAATGGGGAAACTTTATGGGAAACCTGCACACAAATGTAAGCTTGCATTTGAATTAACATGCTTAATGTTTATGGGCAAATAATGCTGCCTTCAGGTGTGTATGAATAAGTGAATAGTAGAAATTTATCCTAAAGGGACTTGTTAATCAAAAAGGGGATTTCTCCAGAATACGTGTTCCACAGCAGTTTTCCTGTTGGGGCTATCACAATGGGAGTGAAGAGTATAATAAGGTAAGAGCAGCATTGGTGGAGGTGGCAGTAATTCACCTGGTGATGGACTCTGCTGTATGGCTGTTCCCTACTGAATCACGGCTCTTTCCAGGGGGGGAAAAAAATAAATACAGTAAACTCTGGAGTGATCCTTTCTAGGTCTGTACAAATTGTACAGTGTTTCCAGCTCTCTCTGGGTTTGTAAAAGCAGGTGGATATCGAGGCTTCTTCCTCTGCAGTGAAAGGCACTTCAGTAAAATAACTGCCCTGACCAGAACATTCAAACAGACTGAAAAGCTGTCACACAGCATCTCTCTGAGAGGGAACCTGGATGGAAGTGATGGGTGAGGAGTGACCTTTGTGTGCGTTGTCTGAGCTGAAAGGAAGGAGGAGGGAAACAGGCGGTGTGTGGTTGTGCCTGTACTCGGGTGGGGAGATGGGAGAGGTGGGCTGGGGGAGCAGGTGGCTGTAGGAAAGCCTCAATCACAGCCCCATCACAGTCCTGCCTGGAGCTGGAGGAAGCGGCTCTCAGTGCCTCGCTGAGCGCTCAGTTCATGCAAAGTCAAAGCTGCTGGGGCTGCACCCGCTGGTTTCCGTGGCAACCCCCGATAGCATCGCTCTGCCGGTGCCAGGACTGCAGCACTCTGTTCCTGCACAGGCAGGCATGGAGGCTCCTGCTTCCTGCTTCGTCAGAGGGATTGCCATGGCTCCAACGTCTTCATTTGTAACCAAGGTTTGTACTGCAGTCTGAACTATTTTCTAATGACAGCGTTTCACTGAATTATGCTTTATGTTACTTGTCTGGAAGAAATCATCTCTGTAGGCATCCTTTTGACTTCTTTTGGGGGATATTTAGCTGTTTTTCCTTTTCTTTCACCCTTTACCCCATCACTCAGCTTTCAGTTTCTGCTGTGTATAAACTAGACTTTTTGGACTCCATGGATATCTTACACATAGTGAAATATTAAGACAACTCAGGGAGCTTTTGTCTTTATTGCTTCCTGATCTTGCCCTTCAAGTTCCCAGGCTTGTTTCAAACCACTTGGTATTGTTGTACCTGCAGTAGCATCCTGCCCACAGGTCCTTGCTGGCTGCCTGAGGTGCTGTGGGTCTTGCACCAATGTGTTTAAAGTTCTGCAGTACTCCTTTACTTTGTGGTGGAGAAGGGATAGATCCTAATTCTCAGGTTTTAATAGCTGTTAGTAAATTATAGGTATTGCCATTTGGCTTTTTTTCCCTTTGCTCTTAAACCAAAAAATGGTAAAATAATAGGCCAGAAGGATGAAGAGGAGAAGACTTGTTAAAGCGGCTCTGGAAGTGTGAAGATGATGTTTTAATGAAGTAATTGGTCTCTTTGAAAACAAGCTGTAACTGCATGTGCTAGGAATGCTGGGGCTCATGTATAAAACAAACTGGGCAATTAGTCTTTCATGAACTCATTTCATTTCTTGTTTTCACTAAACATGAAGGCTCTGAAGTGTAAAGAACGATTTTCCCTCATGTTTCACTCAAAGGTATGAAGCTGATTTTTCTTCTCAGTTTTTCTCTGCAAACAGCCACCAGCTTGTTGGGGCTCTGACTGAACTTGTCTACAAAAGGAAAAATCCTGTGTCCAAAGCGGCCAACAGTGAGGCCTCTCACCCCTGAGGAGCAGTGAGAGGTGCCTGTGGGCACGAGCAAGTGCAAAGGTGCTGTTGCTCATGTCCAGCTGCTGGGTGATGTTCCCATCTGCTCTTTCTCAGGTGTAGAAATTGCTTCCTCCTGCTGCTGAGGACTCCAGGACGGTGTAGATAAATGTAGACGAGAGATCTCTGAAGTTAGGTTTTAGAAGATGACGTTTATTGTAAGGGATGTGGGGGCCTTGCTCTGAGCTGCCAGGCTGCAGCTCGTGGCAAGGCCTAGGAAGGTGGGGGAAGGGAGAAGTAGGGAGAGGAAATTCCAAGAGAGGAAAGTCCTCGGGGAAGGGTGCAAGCAAAGAGCCAAGAGCAAAGAGCCAAGAGAGCGAGCCACCTTCGCAGCCCCCTGATAAGGGGTCTCAAGGTGGGCTGGAACAGGACTTGAGCCAATGGGGTTACAGATACCTGATACTTCAGGGGAGGGTTACAGGTGTGGGATGAACCATTGAGGGGTGAGACAGAACATTCCATTTGACCTCTGGGTCTGGCTGCAGGTAACCTTCAGACGGTCACATAACTGTTTTCCCAGACATCCAGTATCTAATACATCTCAAACATCAAAACTTACTTTCAATTCTATCTCACCTACAGTTTCTCATTCTCAGAATATAGGCAATCATATTTATAGGGTTTTTTGGCTTCCTCCTCCCCAACAGTCAGGGGCATGAGGTGTCTGACCCAGCCCAGGATGTGAGGGACCACTGTGCCTGGGGATGGCAGAGTTTAAAGATATGATGTAAAACAGCAGCAAGGGAGGGTGTTTGAGGTGACTGCTTTCCACGTAATATTTCAGCAATGGCCAGCTTTCAGGTTTTTAGCTGGAATTCGGCTGTGGTTCCAATGGGCTTGTCAGTACAGTGGAAGATGATGATAAGAACTAGTCCTGAATGGCATTTGTACTGGTAACCTCTCTGATGATATCCTGCAAAACATGTTCAAAATACCTGTCTTTCATAAGAGGTGTATGTGAAAATGATGTGCAGGCACCTCAGCCTTTTTGGACAATTTGAAGGAAGTTGTCCCTCAGCGTCCCAGGGCTGGGCCAGTGGCTCTGCATGGATTGTCCCAGTTGGATCCTTGGTCATGAGCCGGCACCTGTCAGGTGTTTAAAGAGCAGTGAGATTATCCTGGCTTTATTACCATAGGACCTGTGCCATGCCATCTTCCTCTGTGTTTGGGGAGCCTCTCACATCAAATTTTGAGGCACTTGATAATTATTTTTTTCTGATCAAGATTATTTGTGATGGCTGCTTCACTAGCAGCTTTTCTGTTCATTATGCAGCAGTAAAGCCTGCTGGTTTGGGGTTGTTTTGGCTTCTTAAATTGATTTCACTTTCTTTGGCTTATCTGCAGAAAGCAGGAGATTAATAATTGAAGATATAAACAGAAAAATAATCACTTCAAGTTCATAAATATATTTAAAAGAAACTACTTCATGATGCTCTCAAACACAGGGAAATTATACAGTAAAATCTGAACCCCAAGTAGTCCAAAGGTCCTGGGTGTCGATCTCTGAACCATCTGCTTTTGTTTAGGAGGACTTGGAGCTGCTGGAAATCTATACATTTTGGGGACCAAAACTTACAATTTTGAGCCAGTGATTGTAACTTCTTTGTCAAGAAATAACTCTTCCTTAATTTAAAAAATAATGAAGGAAATTGCTATATTCCCATGAAAAGAAGCTCTGTTCAAAGAAGAAAATTCAGCTAATTTGGTCCAAATGTCTTGGAACAAAATATAAAGCTACCCAGTAATTAATTCAGTGACCTCTTTTATACCCTCTTGTGCCATGTCTTTTAGAGTTTCTTTCAGGACAGAACATCAGCCTTACTTGGAGAACAAAGCAGGAAAACCTTGCCCACCTGTACCCCTGACAGATGTTCCTCTCTGTCACCTTTGTTCCTCACATTCTGCTTTCTGCCCTTTCTCTTCCTTTTTTCCCTTTAAAGGAATGATATTGGAGTTAGGCTCTAAACTGAGTCTCGGGGAAATGTTTCCATATTTCTTTTCTGTAGGGAGTGTTTGAAATATGGCTGTGTCTAGTGTCTGTCTCAAAAAGGTGTTTTGTGAAAATCTGAGGATGCAGACTTGCATCCAGATGCTGCCTCCACACAACTTTTGATTTACACTGGAACAAGGACAAAGTAAAGCAGCAGTAAAGAATCTAAAATTCAGGCTGATGTAGAGTGTGAAAGCTTGAGGGTATCTTGAGTGCTTACTGAAAGTACCCAACACAAGTGCCAGCCTCTGCCACCGCCAGGCTTGAGGCCACAGGTGGAGCAGCCCTGAGCTGGGGACCTGGGACCTGTCCAGGCTGGAGGGAGAAGCCAAGGAGCTGACAGCTCAAGGGACACTGCCCAAAGGTGGTTTTTTTCACAGGCTGTTTTGCTAAAAGCAGCTCCCAAGAGAAATGCAAGGCTTTTGTCTCACCTATTGCATTGAGGGTATTTTCAATGAGCTTGGAGAAAAACCCATCGGGTGTGCTACTTCTCTCTTCCCACGCAGAGCTGAAGAAACACTGTTCCTTGGCAGGTAGAGGGGACAGAGAGGCTATTGTCTTTTTGCTTGTTGATTATATTTTTACATGTGTTTTCTGCTTGCTTGCTGCAGTAAGAAATGAAGAAAAAAAAGTATTCACTTCTTGAAAATCTCGAATTCCCATTCATGCAACAAATAATTCTCATAGTGTGTTCTAATTGCAGAGTGCAAATAACTGCCAATCATTAAATAATATTAGGATGTTTTTAAACAGAAAAATCATTAACCCCAAATCAAGTAATTATGAAAGCACTTCCTCTGAGAACAAACAGCTCAGAAGCCAGTGCCATGTGATAAAACCCTCTGCCCTGTGTGCTGCTCCTGGAGCCTTTCCAGTGCCTTCCCAAGGTTCAGATGTTGTCACAGCATCGGCTGCCAGAGGAAGTCTGTTCTTGCCAAATCTGATCTTCTTGGCCGCTCTGTGCTCTTGAGCTGCTGGTGTTCAGCTCTGTCAGCCTCTGCAGGGTTGCATTTATTTGTGATATTTATAAAACAGATTAAGCACCTGGCACAAAGGAGGATGGAACTGAATGGGGGAAGGCATTGTGCAAGCGTCCTGCTAAAAATGTTCCCGGTGTGTTTTGCTGTGAGGGAAAAGCCGTGGAAGTGACCAAGGGCTTGGAAATGTTCAGAGTTGCAATCCAACACTGGGTGCACAGGTCTGGGGAAGCTGGGCTCCTCCTGGCAGGGGTCTAATGGAAACCAGTGGCCAGAAGTTGAGCCAACTTGAACAAATGCAGGTGAGAAAGAAGAGGTTAAATCTCCTGTGCACAACCAGCTGTTGAACAGTGAGCTGATTGTTGTGGTGAACTCAATACCTATGAGTACAAATATTTTTAACAAACACAACATCAGGTGCTTCTTACAGGCAGTGGTGCAGCCACCCATGTTGGGACTGAGGCAGAAATAAACACTCAGTGGGGCTGTCCTGTCACAGAGGTCAGTTTATAAATTGGTCCGGGAAGTTACCAAGAGGAGGGATTTCTCTCTGGGCTGGTGTGCAGGAGGGATGCAGCTGCACAGGCAAAGCCATCCAGTGCTCTCCATCTTCTTGTTTCACCCAAGAGCTAATCCTGCACCAGGGCTGGAGTCACACTGGCACTGGGGTGTTACAAGCAGCAGGAAAAGCAAGGTAATAGATCAAACACAAGCAAGGAGGATGCAGGGAAGAACATGCTCCCATTTAGGAGCCCAGTGTCTAAAGGAGGTGAAGGAAAATCCCTGACCACAGAAATCTCCCTATGTGCAATTCCTAATCAGCTACAGGAATCACTCCCCAGTTTGCCAAGAACAATTCTCCCGTCCTTGTGAGCTGGCTGTGATTTCCTGCAGCGCTCATTTATCCTGGTGTAATGTTGAACACATTGCTCCTGCACAGGCCAGGCTGGGCTCTGGGTACCATCAATGTGCCACGTGTGGGAGCTGAGCATGTATAGAATCACTGCCTCCACACACCCTGCCTGCAGCTAGAGAAGAAATGATCCTTCTGCTTTGTTTTCCTTCACAAATGCTGGACACAGAGCAGCCGGTTTGCCCGAGGAACCAGGCCTGGAACCACAGTGGTCAACCCTGCACAGATTTTGCAGTGAGGTGCAATAGAAGATGGAAGTAAACTTACTTTTTTACACAACAGAGATTTATTTATATCCTCACCCAGCTGTGAAGGACTGGAGGGGGGAGCCATGTCTTTCCTCTGCCTGAGCATGAGAAGTGGCTTCTGCTCCCCCACCACTTCTGCTGAGCCCCTGTCCCAGTCTATCCCTTCAGACATGCTCAGGATGAGCAGGGGGCTGTTGTGAGCACTTGTTTGGGCCTGCCCACAGCAGAGATGTTGCAACACTGTGCAGCAGTAGAGTCTGTAGGATTTTGTATAGTAACTCCTTCCTCAATTGAACCTTGTACAATGCACTGCTCCTGATCTTTCCCTGCAAACCAGGGTACCAGCACTGGTTACTGTGCCTTCGCACTGCTGTATGTATGTCATCTCCATCCTACAGAAGAACTTATTAAAATACTCGGGAACACAAGATCGACTCATCCTGTCCTGCTATCTCAAGCATCCATGAATAATCCCTTTCATAAATCACTTGTATCTCATCACAGAGGTAAGTGCAGTTCTTTTTACTGTACTCAGACCTTAATCTTCTCACTAGACCAAGGGTTTTAGAGATGCTGAAGTCTCCAGACTCTGATATTTTAGTGGTCCTTTGAAGCTTAACCTTGGATCTCAGAGTCAGTTGTCCCTGTTCCTCCTGCATGCCAGGGGACCTTTTGCTCCCTGCCTGTCACCCGGAGCCTTATTTAGAGATGTGTCTGGTGGGAAGAAGAGAGCTTGTAGGAAATATCTGTGCTGCTGTAAATAATGGTGGTGTGCCATGTAAACTGAGGATGGCTCTGTGCCTGGGGTGGCTGTGGGCTTCAGCTTGAAAATCACAGCTTCTCCTGATCCTCTGAAAGTGATCAGTATCCCGTAGCTTCCCTTTGGTAGTCTGCTCTTGTTCAGAATCGGTCTCTGGCCTTCATTCTACTTGTTAAAACTTGCTGATGCAACAAGAACAGCTGACTTAAGGTGGACCTTAAAAGGCTAATCTCTGCTCTCAGCTCCATCACTCCCATCACTTGGGTCTACAGCTCCATCTCAGCAGGTGTTTATAACAGCGTGGGGCAGCTCAGCCCATGAGGGTGCTGTGTGCAGGCTCACTGGTGTGTGTCAGCACACCTGCAATAGTGTGGGGTATCTAAAATCTGCTTCCAGGGACTGTCTGGGGAGCAGTCACTGTGCCAGGCTGGGGGGTGTGGGTCATGTCTGCAGTCTGGAGCACAGCGTTTGTATCTTGGTATCGGTCTCCCCTTTTGGTAAATGCAGCAGAGATTGATGGGTTTGTTTTGCTTAGGTGGTAATGAAGCAGTTAATTGCACTCGGTAATGGCTGTCTCTGCCCAGCTGCTCAGGGAAATGTCTTAGAGGCTTGCCCCACAGATCCTGGGTTGTGTAAGCACGTCCAAGCCATCACCCAAATCCCTGGCAGCTCAGCTTTCCCGGCTCTCTTGTTGATGGTTTTCCTCTTTCCAAACACATGTTTTATCTCCTTGTTTCCCCGGCCCTCTGTGCTAAATGTTGCGTGCAGCGGTTGGCAGCAGAGCGGTGCCAGCGCGGGCTCCTCCCGGCGCAGCACGGCGCTCGGGTGTCGCCGCACCTGCGGGAGCAGGAGGCGGTGCTGCTGCCCAGCCAGCGCATCCCTGCCGTGCTGGGACATCCCCACCGCGGCTCCTCGCTGTCCCCGGCTGTTCCGGCAGTGCGGAGGCTCTGCTCTGCCGTGACCGATCTGCACAAGCCCTCCCAAGTCTGCCACGTGCTGGAACGTTTCCCTTCCTTCCCGCCTTCACCGACAGTCGCCTGTCCCCTGCTCTGATGGAGCGTGAACTGCGGCTCCTCCATTGCATCCATCAACTACGAGGTTGGGTTATTTTTCTTCACTGGGACTTTCAAGTATTTTTAAGGCCCGTCCTAGCATCCTAAAGTCACCTTCCACCAAAACAAACATATTTAAAACGCAACAAAACTGTTCTTTCCAGTTCTTCTTGCCAGATCACAATTTTTCCACCTTTAAGGTCCCAGCCGCGCGGGACGGGGAGCAGGCAGCGCTTTCACAAGCCAGGCTGCTCTACCTGCTGTCACAGCACCGGGCTCTGGCTGTGCCGAGTCATTAGACTTTGAGATCAAGTGCTTGAGCTGCCTGGAAGCCGATTGTGTTTGGGGGGGTGAGTACCGACTCCTTCCATCCTCTGCTCTGCTGTCACGCAGGAGCGTTAAAGCTAACGTGGAGCACAATTTTTGGGTCGAATGTAAGCGGTTCAAGTGCTGAAAGCTTTCCCACCTGGCACAGTGGCAGGGCTCACGCTGTCCCCAGCGGGTGCTGGCAGCTGGCACCCGGTGTTGGGGTCTGGCACCAGCGCCTCGGAGCCTCCGATCCCCCGGGATAGCACCGAGGGAGATCCCAGCGCTCCTGCCTCAAGCGAGAAATTAGATTTAACGCTCCATGAGCCCATAGGAGACCACGATCTGCAGCGTGAAGCCGCCGAACCTCGCGGGGAGCGAGCAGCTTTCCCGAGGTTGGGGCATGAGCAGCAATTCGTGTTTTCATGGCCAAAGCCCTCTGGACAGAAGGCAGCGGCGCTTGTCCCCGGCGTCAGGCACGGCTCCCGCAGCGGGTGGTGTGTCCCCGGAGCGGATGGTTTGGTTATTCCCCGGAGCGGGTGCTTTGGTTATTCCCCGGAGCGGGTGCTTTGGTTATTCCCCGGGCGGGTGTTTTGGTTATTCCCAGGAGCAGATGGTTTGCTTTGGTTATTCCCGGAGCGGGTGCTTTGGTTATTCCCCGGAGCAGAGGGTTTGCTTTGGTTATTCCCCGGAGCGGATGCTTTGGTTATTCCCCGGAGCGGGTGCTTTGGTTATTCCCCGGAGCGGGTGCTTTGGTTATTCCCCGGAGCGGGTGCTTTGGTTATTCCCCGGAGCGGATGGTTTGCTTTGGTTATTCCCGGAGCGGCGCTCTGGCTTGTCCCCGCCGCAGCGCGGGCCGGGCCTGCGGGCCGGGGCGGCGGGCGCGGCGCAGTCTCGGTGTGACCCCGTGCGGCCGCCGGGCGCAGTGCGGGCCGGGCAGCGGGGCCTGCGGGGCCGGGGGCGGCCGGGGGGCACGGTCCAGATACGCTGCAGCCCCATTAATCGCCAGCCCCGCTTAAAAAACACCTAAACCCAACAGAAACAAACAAACAAAACCCCAGCTGGTGCAGCGCCGGGATGCCAGTGCTGATAGAGCTCATCCCTCGCCTGGGTCCCCTCAAAGCCCCTCAGCCCGGGCGCTCACCACCGGCTGGAGCTCCAGTGCTGTTTGCTATTTAAGATGGAAATGCCAGGCCTCCAGATCCCCTTGGAATTGCACCTGGATATGAGAGGCCGTCTTAGTCGAGGTTGTTCAGGCATGACTGTGCCCAAAGCAGCTGCTCCTCAGTTTCTTTTGAGCCCGGAGTGTGGCTGCCTCATCCCTTTGCTGGCTCTCTAAGGGTGAGGGCAGAAGCTTTGCAGTTCACAGTCTCACAGATGACAGCTGTGCCCACCTCGGCTGATGCGGGTCTTCAGGGGATCTGAAGAATCCACTCAGCCACTGGAAAGACCAGAGCGGCTTGTGAACATTTGCAGCAGCACATCCAAGGCAGCTTTTGGAAGCTTGTGGAGCAGGACAGCCTGGGCTGGTGTTGCTCCTGTGGTGCTGTGACAGCTGAGAACAGAAACCAGCTCCAAAAGATTTGCAGTTTAGTCCTCTGATTTAGAGTCTGGAGAGTGCAAGAGTGTGTCTGCTGTGCTGTCCTTGCCAAGGCTCTGTTTAATGTCCTGTCCTGGGGTGGGAAGTAGGAAGGAGCTCTGCTTTTCTGCTGCCCTGTCACAAATCATTGGTCTAGGGTTGTTTTTCCTTACAGTCTTCTATTTGTTACTCTTCGTGCACTTGTCAGGGGTCTACCCTATGGGTTTTGGTTCATAGGTTCAGGGAGCAATAGGGCAAGAGATTCCTCTTGGAGGGCATCCCCAGCCTAGGGAGGAGCTGTGGCCATGCACAATTGGCCATCCCTGTGTGTGATAATTGTGATCATCTTTGCATGACTTCTACTGAAATTCAGCATGACATTTTACAACCACCCCATGAAAAGATCACCTCATGGCAGGGTGATACCAGGAGAAGCAGGCAGGATGAAACTTCTCGGAAGAATGACATTTCAAGGCCTCCCAAGGCTTGTTTGTTAATTTATGCTGACAAGTATTTACAAAAATTTCCGTGCATCCAGCCCAGAACGTCCTGCTGTCTCTGAATGTGCCATACGGCGCAGCGCTCAGCTTCTGCTCCAGGAGCATCTGTGCCGCTGGGCACAGCACGCGGGACCAAGGCGCTGACCATGAAAACCTGGCGGGCAGCTGACATGGCAGAGTGGGGCCAGGCTGCCCTGCAGGGCTCTCACGTGCCGCTGATTAAATGCCTCAGCTCTTCCTTCCCCTCCACTTGGAAAACTCACTGTTGACTTAAAGCCTCCCTGTGGGTTTGCAAACTTGGAGAATTTTTTTTTTTCTATGAGATGAGTTCTCCTTGCCAAGAAGGTTTTAATAACTCACCATGAAATTTATAGAGTTTAAATTTAAACCACACGTGGGAAAGTGAAGCTGTAACAGTTTAATCCAATTTAACCTTGAGCGATCCGTTCTACAGCGCTCAGGCAGACAATTCACACCACAAGAAAAATTCCTCTGTGGGGTGGTAGACAGCACCTCTCTCATCATGTGAGTGTCCCTTCCAAAGCACAGAGGACCAGACTGGGCCATGTATGTCTCTGTTTCATTCTCCTGCAAGTCGGCCCTTGGGAACAGCAGGAATCTGATGCAGCTCAGAGTTGGGCATACCTCTAGGCAGAAGCTAAGTCTTGTTCTAGCTGTCATGTTTTCCTTCCTCTGCTAAAGAATATCCTTTTCATGCCACCTCATTTTCCTGTCCCATCACAAGAAGATGGCACATTTCACAGGTGACCATTTAAATGCATCTTGTTGGGGAAGAAATCTGCTGGGAGTCTTCTTTGTAGTTTCCAAGGAGAGGAGGTGGGAAAGTTTCATTTCCAAGTCAGCTAGATGATGAAAACCTTTATTTCCATTGGCCTGCTTTGTCTTTTGCAGCAAAGTCAGTTTTATATCACCACTGTTCCAGTGTGGAGACTTGAAAGACCAAGCATACATTCCTAGCACAAGTCAGATACAGGACTGGCAAAAGCCCGTTGAGTGGGGATGTAAAATGCCCCAGCCCTGGGAGGATGCAGCGACTGCATTCAGAGGTGTGTTGGTGGCCTAAACCTGGAAGGGCTTTCCCATGGTGTCCAGCTAAGGTAAGGAAATTCAACAATGAGCAGCTGAAGGTGCCTTTGTGTATCATATGCACCCACAGCAGTTGCAGCTGTTCTAGTAACAAGAACTACACTAATTAACTCTGTGTTGCAGTCCATAGCGGGCTGTGCCTGTTGTAAATGGGCAGACATGATGATTTTCTGGGGTGGCCAGGTAGAGATCAGAAATTCAGGCTAAAAGTGTCATAGTCGACTTAAAGCTTCAAGGAAACAGTGCATGAATGGCAATGCTGTTTCTGATCCAGCTGTTTGCTGTGTTTCTGAACAACTACTTTTGGTGCTGCCCTTTTTGGTGGTATCTCAGCCACAAAAAAAGGTATCAGCAAATTCTACTTTTCAGACTTTCATTCTTTTCCCCTGAAAAGAAGGTCATCCAATAATTTGCTTTAGTGAGATTTGCTTGTGTGCTCTGTTTCTGGAGAGAGGGGTACTCATCAGATGAATATTTTTTATGTGCACTAGATATGATGTAATGAGACCAGAAATGAGTTTCACGCCGTTCCCAGCCGGGTAGTTTCCCAGGGAGGTTGGCTGCTGCTTGTGCAGCTCAGGTTGGAAACTTTGGGGTGGCAGAAAAAGAAAATATTCCTGAAACTGGATTCCCTTGCAGCTTGCTAGGTATACCAGGCTGACTCACCAAGGAGGAGCTTTCCAGAATGACTAAGGAATGAGCAGGCATTGATTTTTGCCTGTCTAATGGGACACGTCTTACAAAGTCTCCAGTTTCCAGACTGGGTGGTGTGCTTGCCCTTTGAAAATCAGATCCATGTATTGTGTATCAAGTTGGCTGTACCAAAAAAGAAACCACAACCTTGAGACCGGGTAAGTGTGTCCATGGTAGGCTCCAGGCTGCCAGCAGCAAGGTGCTGAGACAGCTACTTAAAGTTGCCCTCATGTGCTCCCAGGCTTCATTACTGGCGTGAGCAGGGCCTCAATTACAGACTAGACTTCTTAAAGCTTTCTGTCCTCATGTAAAGGGTTAATGCACTCTGTAAAAGGGAGTTTCCTTCCTTTTTTTCCCCTAATCAGGGTAATATTTGTTCTCCTGTTGCCATCCTTCTGCTCTTGATGAGCACATCCAGTTCTGCATGCTCAGGCCTGGCTGCTCAGTGATGCTTGAAGTTGCTCTTGACCAGTAGGTCCATGTCAGCTCCACAGGAGACAGGGCAGACCCTAAGGTGATTGTGAGAACAAAAGCTTTGTGACATTATATGTTATTTCTCATCACGGCTGTGACTGTTTATTCCTGAATCCCTGTCACAGAAGAAATACAGAAATTAATCAGACTTTGACACTGAACTCTTCATTGTGCAGCCAGGCAACAGTGGCTTCACACCTGATCCCAGCTGATGTATTCCACTGCGGGAGTGGGGAAAGCCCAGCTCTGGCCTGTAAACCTGCCAAGCAAATCTACTGCCCTAAAGAGCACTCACTAGGTGTGAGGAGACAAGGGTTTTGGTTCTTTTTGGCCTTACTTGTTTTGTGTTTCATTAGGCTCTGGAACCGTGTGGCACCGTGTGTGTGTACTCCCCCTGCTCTTTGGTGACAGCAGCAGCACAGGTTCTGCACTTGATCCCTGCTCGCTGCTGCTTCCAAGGGCACAGCAGTGCTGGTCTGCCATGGACCTGCTCGATGCCCTCCTGGGAGATATGCCAGAAGGTGGGTGGTTTTCCAGCCCTATCTAGGGACACATGTCCCACTTGTGAGGCAGGCCTGTGGGGCCAGGTGCTGCTCCTGGTTTAACCCTCACTGGGGTTAAATTGCTTCACTCCTCCCCACCCATCCCCAGGGGCAACTTTGGGGCTCCAAAGCACAGGACTGTCTCCCTGTGGAGAAGAAAGAGGAGCTGCTACTATAGACCAGGGAAGGGTCTTTCCACTCCTCCTTTGGATTCATGGTCACCCCTGAAACTGGATGTGTGTATGGGTGTTTGAAAGCTGATTTTCCCTGAGCTGGGGCATCAGGGAGAGTTGGGCACAGTCACAGTGGACTGGAGATGTCAAAAGCATCCAAGTAGCCTTGGCAAATATGACCATAATCAAACCAAGCAGTGTTCTGTGGTCTGTGCACTGCACCAGCAGCTCATCAAACTCACCTTTTCCTGGGAACAAAAGTCTAGTCTCAGGCAATGAAGGAGCAAGAGAGCATTAGGCTTTTAAGAAGCAGACTTCAGAGACTGCATCCTCAAATTTTCTGCCATTTAAAATGTTTCCCTAAGGTTTTACTGCATGTAAATGAAATGATAATTACAATATTTTAATCCAATTAGCTCCCCTCATGATCTGGCAGGTGCAAATTGGAGATGGATCAAACTTCTTACTGTGGATTATGCCTGGAGCCTCCTTAAAACCGCCGTCTGGCCCTGTGTATACACTCTGTACAGCGCGTGTTACGGGGGGACTGCAGTGAGGTCCTAAATTATGTATGGTGTATGAATTATTGCTGAAATGCATCACTAAGACTTCACTCATCGAACATTTCCAGCTCCGTGTGAGAAGCATGGGAAAAGCCAAGTATTTGCCTGTGGCAGGGGGAAGGTTTTCGTTTGCATGGATTTAAACAGTGTGTGTCACTAACAGAGTCGCAGGTCACCTGGAGTTAATGCATTCCCCTACATCTTGAAGGAAATGTATTTCGCAAGCTCTCATCTGATTAGCATGGAAATTACATTGGGATTTCTTGTGAAAATGGGGACAGAGATGAAAAACAAAAGTATCTTGATGTGTTATTTAAAAACAGAAAAACTCTTTGAAGGCCAGTGCAGCTGCCCTTTCTCAGGCACATCTCCCAGCTCATGTCAGGGAGAGCATCCTCTCTTCCTCCTGCTTATCAAAACCAAGCTGGGAGCAGGGTGCAGGGAGCCCACCCTCTGAAACGCAAAGGAGAGGGATGTCTGCAGTGTGGGCCCTGAGCACGGCCTTGGCTGGCAGCAACCTCTGGAGGACAGTTTCACACAGGTTTTCCTAACACCTGTTGATATGACTAAGCTAAAAATGGTGGAAAACTGCCTGTTAAAAATCCCATTCCAGACAATGTGTTTGAGTAACAGTAGGGTTTTTGTCCCACAGCTCTGTCCTGATGTGGCTCTATTGCCCCAAGGAACCCCCAAGTGCATTGAAAGGATGAAGGAATTGCTTCTCGACAAAACCCAGTACAGTTGTTCTGGTAGCGTTACATCATTCCAGGAATAAAATGGCAACTTTTCTTTGACTATTTTATTTTATTTTATTTTATTTTATTTTATTTTATTTTATTTTATTTTATTTTATTTTATTTTATTTTCTTTTATTTTATTTTATTTTATTTTATTTTATTTTATTTTATTTTATTTTATTTTATTTTATTTTATTTTATTTTATTTTATTTTATTTTATGGAAGTGACTGTATTTGATGAGAAACAACTGAACCTCCAGATCAGCCAAGTTAAATGACACAACTTTTCCTTGAACATACTAGGCTGCACTGGCTGGGCACCCACTTTTACTGCATGGATGAGATGAACGATAACTTCCCTATCTTTGACCTATATTGGATGGAGAAATATTATTTATTTTGCCATTTATGTTCTGATTTCCCCTTGGAAATGTGCTGCCAGTCTGTGCAGAATGGAAGCTCTTATGGGACAGAAAAATATTCATTCCTTTTAAAATAAGGACTCAGTAAATATATTTCAGAATAAGGTTTCTTTTGATACTTGCTTTTCAAATCCCTGAGTGGTTCTATACCTCCATAATCTTCCATCTTCAGAGAGGTGGAAAGGGAATTTAAAGCTGCCTTTCCTTTAGCACCAAGACCCAACTGCAAAGACAGTACTTGGCAGTGACGGGAGAGGAGCCAGGCCCAGGGAGATGCCGGAGCTGAGCTGTGAAAAGCAAGCCACAAATTACATTAAATAATAATCAAAACAAAAGAAAAGGCACTGAATGTTTTCAAACAAACTGGAGAAAATGAGTTTTGTACATAAAGAGTCTGTGAACATAAGGGGATAAAATCCTGTTGGCAGCAGTTTACTCTGCTGTTGGCTGTGTAGATGCTCTGTGGTGCAGTATAGTCCTACCTTTCCTTTCCAGGGGGTGGGGAATGCTGTCACCTTGAGCTGAGACTGAGATGAGGGAGGTTGTTTGACCTTGTGGTTTGTTATCCTCTGCTTCAGCTGAAGTTCCCTGGTGTCAGACTGACTCCTTCCCGGACCCTCCTCAGATGAGGTCAAATTGGGGATGTCAAGAAGCAATTTTGCCTGAGGTCTTTGCTTCCGTGTGAGGAGATGTGGTGGGGATTGTTCAAATAAGATTTGGGTTTGGAGTCCTTAACTGCCCCATGATGTTGGTTGGTTTGAGTTCAGCTCTTGATCTGCACATTAATTTTTCAGCATGAAAGCACAGAGCACAAGAAGCAGAAGCCTTGGCAAACTGAGGACACCCAGCCTGGGAGAGAGAGAAGATTTCACATGGTTTGAGAAACCAGAGCCAATAGAAAATTAGGAAAAAGGCAAGGGGCAGGGGCAATGAAAGGTAGGATTTTCTCTGAGTAAGGCAAGTAATAGAGATTTGAGACCCTAATCAGTTTAGTGAATTCACTTGATGTTTGCCTATACATTCAGGTCCTTAATAATTTATATTGAAAAATGAAAATGAAGCATGGAAAAAGGTCTCTTTTAAAAAAAAAAAAATTGTTTTTGTGGGGTTTTGTTTGGTTGGTTTTTCTTTGTTTTTGCTACCATAATGGGGGTCTACCCCAGGCCTCTTGCTGGGAGGGATTTAGGAGGAGATGGGTTAAAACAGCCTTTCCTCTGGGAATGGATCCCTGTGGAGTCATGCTAACTGTGAGGTTTGAGGAAAACCCTGAACTCATCAATATTTTGTGGATGGGGAATAAATCTCCTCTTTGGGCAAAGAAGTGGCCAATCATATGCTTGCCAGGTGATGGCTTGCAGCACCTCTGCTAATTTGAAACATCTCCTTACAGACAGTGCCCAAAATGTCACCTGTGGGGTAAGGCACAGCCCAAAACATGTGACAGTATCAGGCTCTGCCTTCTCCATGTTGCACATGAAAAAAAAAGGATGCTAAAATGGTGGTGTTTCCATGGGCCCTGGAGCTCCCACAGTCACACTGGCCTTTTTCCTACATCAGCTATTTAGGAAAAAGAAAACCCCTCAGAGCCTCATTTCTGTGGGAACAGCCTTTGCTGGAGGCAGCTGCTCAGGTGCATCCCCCAGTGATACTGCTGAATGGCAGAGGTTGATGGTGACTTTCTAGTGGGACATAAATGTTTGAACAGTTTCTCATTCCTGTTACACACCTCCTGTATTCTCCTGGGAGGCTCCCTCCTTTCCTTTCCCCTCTCTTTACTGCTGTTCAACTGCACTTCCAGGTGTTGCCAAAGGACCAGGACACAGCTGTGGTCACAAAGGTGGAGAAAACACCCTGGCCAGCACCAGGTGAGATGGCAGGAGCAGCAAGCACCACCACAACTCCCTTCCACCTCCTTGCTTGGCTGCTTTGCTGCCCAAAATGTCCAAAAAACCCCACCCCAAACCAGCAACAACAACCAAACACCCATTCAAAACAAACAAACAAACAAACAAAAAACCCACAAAAAACAACCCCACCAACCAAAAAAAAGCCCACAACCCACCCCCGCCAAAAATAGCTAAACAAACTCAAAATAACCCACAAAACAAAACAACAAAAAAACCAAACCACACACCCCCCCAAAAAAACCCAACCAAACAAAACAAACAAACAAACAAACCAACCACCAAAAAACTGCCCTGGGTAAGGCAAAACTACTCATCACCCAGCCTGGGCAGGAGAGGGGAAGTGGGCTGAAGGTCACTATATACTGACAGGGTAAATTTCTGGGTACTTGGCTGCATTTTTGTTTCTTCCTTGCCCCGACTTCTCAAGAGATCTGCAGAAGTTTGATGTCTCCGAAGCTGTTTCCTCTTGCTCAAGGCGCCTGACGTTGTCCGGCCGGGCTGTGACGCAGCGCCACAGGCCCTGTCGCAACCGTGCTGAGCTCCGGGAACCCGGCGCTGCCTCTGCAAGGCTCCTGCTTTGGAAAAAACCACAGTCTGGGGCTGACCAGAGAGAATCAGGGAGGGATGAGGGGCTTGTGAGACGCCTGAGGTACCTGGGGAAGATGGAAGTGCTTCAGGTCCTTGTTTATTTATGTTCTACATCGATGGGGAGGTGGGAGTTTGCGTCCTGCCTGAACATGGGCCTTGGAGAGAAAAGCCCTTAGAGTGCTCTGGCTGAGTTTAGGAGCAAATAACCACTGTGCTCCCTGATCAAATCCTTAACCTCAGAGGGGCCTCTAGCACAGAGCCTCTGCTTAACTGTGGTGCCAAAATTGACGTCTCCCAGCTGCAAAATGTGGCTGCATAAATGTCCTACGGGAGCGGTCATACACCTCTGGAGCTGCAGTCACCTCGCACAGACGCTTCCCTCTCTCCACTGGCTATGTAGGAAAACTGGGGTGCCTCCAGGTGGCAGCCCTGTCCACTCTAAACAGGGGTTTGTTTTCCCTCGAGATGGTAAGGGAACGGCGGTAGTGGAATTAACTTGGGATTCAGTGCACCTTAGCAGCACGGTGGTAGGACAATGCTGGATGTGCTAGTGGTGATGCTCTTGTTTTCACACAATGATCCAGCACCTGCAGAAGTCATCCCAAACAGAAAGATGTGGGCTCTCAGCTCTTCTAGCCTATAGACAGAGTGAAGGATGGCAGGATTGATGCTGCAGCCTCCACAGCAGCCTTGGTCTTGCCTGCCCAGGACCAGGCTGGTGAGAATCACAGGGGCAGAAGGATGAGCACAGGTCTTAATGATTGCAACATTCAATTGACTGGTTACAGGTCAGAGCCTGGAAATACAACATAAAAATGTAAATCGATAAACAACCCTTCCCACCAAGAAATGTAGGCTTAATCCTGCAATGAAGTGACTGCTACCAGCAACAAAAAGCAGCCTTCTGGCACTGTGTGGTAAAGTCACCATAAATCTGTTTTTGTGTTTGAGAACACCCAACAGCTACTGGGAAGACAGAGGTGGAAAACTCAGGTTGCAGACAGCTCTGCTCCATCAGCATTTATGTGGTCAGGCACCCATAAGCACCTTCTCAGTAAGGAGTCCGAAATCTGTGAGTAGTGACTGAGAGGCTCCTTGCAAAATTTGAGCTTGATCCCTCAGTGGATCAAATCAACAACACTTTGAAGGGCTTCTTAAAGGGGTTTTAAATAGCAATAAAACATTTACAAGTTGACAGCAGTAATGAAACTTGCGTGTTCCCAAAATCTGCAGCTCACTTTCTATTCCCAAAGAAGGATCAAAATCTAAATGTTGTGAGGGTTTAGCTAGCTTATTGCTCACAGGTACTTTATGGTATTCAGGAAAATGCCCTGCTTTCTGACCAGAAGTTAGACTTGTAGGCTGAGCATACAGAATTTGAATTTTCCTTTAATGCAGTGAAAAAGCAGCACAAAGCTGCTGTCTGAATTTGGTTTAGACCGAGGATAAAAATTCCTTTTATTTATACTTTCAATTAAGGATGAGTTTTTGTTTCTTTCACAATGCATGGAATTATTTCTAAATCATATTTGAAACTTGCAGCAGAAGAGGTTAACTAATGCTGTGAACTCAACCACCCAGGGGAGCTCTACATTAATGTGGTTATTTAAGTCGGGAGATCAAAGTTTTGATACCAAATGAAATGCTATTAACAGTTTTGCACAAGCAAAAACCTTCAAGAAATTTCAGTGCAAGATGTTGGCACTGAGGAATGACTGTGGATGGAAAAAAAAGTGGCTCCATCCCAGTGCTGAATTTACTTGGTGGTCAAAGCAAGGGCTGACAGTAGCAAATTTCTCACTGATAGTTGTGGATGTTTTGGCCATGGTCAAGGCTGTAATGGCCGTTCTGAGAAGCTGTAGGGCAGAGGCTGAGGCAGCACTCTGCTAACTTGCACCATCTCCTCCCAGCTTCACTGATGAAGACAAATGGCTGAGGTGTCTTGCTGTAGTCTGATGTTTCATGTTTCAGCTTCCCAGCTTGCACAATGAGGCTCTTGACTCTTTTCTCACATTGTATCCTACTAAATAGTTCAGGAAGTTACCCAGTGGCTTCCCCCCCGCCACGTTTTAACCAGAAAGCAGCCCAATCATGATTTCTGTTTTTTGTCGGAGAAGTTAAATTCTTTGTCCAAGCCAGGATTTGGTTGTCTTCCTTTCATCTCTAGTTGTTTTGCTAAAAAACCAATTTGAATATATAACTCCCCCCCAATAACTCCCCCCCCAAAACCTCCACACCAATCAAAAAAAAAAAAAAAAAAAAAGAAAGGCCAACCTAAACCAAAAAGACTAAAAAGAAAGGTATTGAAGAGAGAGACAATCATTTTTCAAAGTCTGCATATCTATCTTACAGCAATATTTTCCTAATTCCACAACTGGGAGCAAGTCAACAACTTACAGGAGTGGGGTTAGATCACTAATTGAGCAAGAACTGTAGGAAAGATTTAAGTGGGATCTACAGCATTGACCTGTCCTTTTTCAAATGCCAAGTTTATATACGTGACTGTGCATTTCAAATGGGCCTAGAGAGCTTGGTTATAAGTACCCAACACATTGCTGTGAATTAATATTTAATCAAATGTACAACATAGGGCTGAATGTTAAAGCTTACCTTTGATTTTGACTTCTATGATTTTCTTGGGTTTCTAAACCCCTCTGAAAATACTTCACTTTTTCATAATAGTATTACTCATACGGTATGTTTCTTAGCTGTGATTAAAGCTAGTGAGGATGTAAATCTACAAAGGGAAATCTAAGCAAGACCTCATCAGCATAAAGTATGTGGGAGACTAATTTAGTTACATCCCTATTAGTAATGACAAATCAAATTGTTCCTCATTTTAAATCACTAATATAGCAAGGTTTTGCAACTCGGTACATAGCACGCAAGATGAATCAGTTCAGTCTGTACACAAACACTGAAGGCTGCCTTAAATCTGGGTTGATTTCTTATTCCAAACTTTCAGTGCAGTTCAGGTGAACCACCCTGGTTCCCTCAATACCTGGAAAGAAAAAAAAAAAAAAAAAAGAGTTAATCTCTCCCTGCCATGTGCTGTATGTCAAGCACTCAACATTTATAACCCTGCAGCTGATTGCTTAGCAACTGTCTTTGGGAGGAACGACTCACCTGACGTGCCATCGGGAGCTCTTGTGTTGCAGGGAAGAGGCCGGATGAAATGAGGTCAGGCAGTGTAAGCTTACCTTGTGCTGAGTGGCACTCGCTCCACTCTGTAATGAAATTAATCAAGGTCATTAATTTCATCTTTTTTTATTGTTATAATTTGAAACTGTAATTTGAGGTGGCTCAAAGAGGTGCAGGCATATCTGTAATTATACCTTTATAATTACATTTATATTTTAAGGTAAACATTTTCGTGTATTGCTGTAAATAGACTATGTATGATAGAGAATAACGACAGCAAACATGCACTGTAAATGGGATGGGGGGGTATTGAAATCCACCAGTTGTGTGCTGTTTAATTTGGTTTAGGTGTTTCATGTATATTAATATCATAAGGTTAAGACTGAACTTAAACCCCTAGACAGGCCCAAAACCAAAGGCTAATTAAAACAGATACAGAAGAATTGCTGTTTAGTCATACTGACCTTTAAAAACTGCAGAGCCGAGGCACAAAGGCCGTCCCCATCTGACAAAGCTCGAGGAGTTCATGGTGGCTGAAGAAGCACGTGCCAGAGTCACCTCCAGACTGATGGCTGTGACAGTGACCGGCGAGGGACCTGCTGCCAATCCTGCAGGTGATGGTCAGGAAAAATCGCATTGCTTGCTCTGTGTTTAACGTCTCACTGGGTGAGACCACGGAGCGGGTACGAGAGCACCTTTTGTCTGCACAGCCAATTTGGCTGCCTCCGTTCCCCCTGGGCTCTGCTCACCGGCTGTCTCCGTGGCATGCATATGAGCTCCCTCCTGTCTCTGCTCAGAGCAAACCAACTGGTTTCTCCCAAGGAGAAACCTCGACACGACAGACGGGGCTGCACGGAAGAGTCTGTCATGAGCTGGACCAGACTCTACCCTGAGTGGTCCTCCAGCCATCTCAGGAGATCTCATGCTCACTGTCCTCCATGCTGTGCTGTAGAACCCAAAATACCTTCAGATCCTGCTGAAAAACATCATGCTGGCAGGCTGCCACCCAGTCCTTTCACCACTTAGAGAATTTTAAACTTAAAAAAAGTGCCCAAAGCAATAATTATTGACCTGGGCTCTGTGGGGCTCTGCAGGCAGCTCAGAGGAGACCCAGGCCAAGTGCTGCACAGCATGAAGGTAACCACTGCCCTTCAGAGAGCACTGGTCCTTAGTGGTGTGGACACAAGCCAGCCTGTAGCAAAGAGCAATGGTTAATGATGCCTCCCAGGCATTTTCCACAACGGCAGCAGACACACAGCCTTTGCCAAGTAGCCAACACTCAGCATTTCCTTTCTTTTCCCTAAGACTGTTTCTGGACCTTACAAAGCTCTTCTTCCCCGTGGCAAAGCAGTGAGGACTCCCTGGGGTGGCAGAAGTGGGTGACACACAAGCGTGTGATGCATCAGATCTGTGAGATCTCCAGAAGTGGGATGAGGACAGCAAGCGTGGGGAGCCCAGAATGAGGGAATCACCGAGCCTGTGAAGGAACAAGAAAAATAGATATATTTCTGTGAGAAGGCCCAGAAATTAATACCAACCCTACTCCATTTTGGAAGGAATCTCCTGAAGCATGTAAGAAATCTGGCAATTTACAGTAAATAGTTGAAAGGAAAAAGCTGAGATTTTTTAGTGTAGTAAAAACTGAATTCACAGATTTAATGAGAAAGGGGGAGTGATAGGGTCCTAGTTCTTTACTCAATAATAACCTCGGTGCAGCTACCACCAATACCTTGCGTATCTGTTCTCCTCAATAAACCAGTGGCAAAACTGGAAGCTTAATTCCTAGGGGCATTGCCCCTGGTTATCTGGCTCATCTCTCAGCAAATAAACATTCTCCATTTATCATGTATATTTATCTCATAAGACATACATAATATTTGTAACCAGACATCTGTCTATACTTAGCTTGTTTCCTTCTCCATTTAAACACACACTGGAGAAGAATCATGAAGCCAATAGCCCATCTCCAGCGGCAAAAGCATTTATAGAAAACATTCCAGTACACCTCTGCAGAACGAATACCTGAATATAGATTTGTAAAAGATGAATGACAAAGGACCTGGCAGGCACTGCATGAATAAGCCATACAGAACCTCAAGACCCAGCTGTCAGGTCAGTGTGCTTTATTTTACCTTGCCACAAGTTTTAGAAATGATGTGTTATTTTTGCAGCCTTCATTTCCCAGTTTTTCTGGAATTTTTGAGATGGTTTTATACAAGCCCACTGCTGTGACAATGCTTGCTCACCTCCAGATAAAAAAAATCCCAAAACATTAGCTTCTTAAGGTTTTTCAAATTGAGTACCCAAACTTCCTGAAAATTTTGGCTATGGAAACTATATCAGGGTGGGAGAGAGGAGCCTTAAACCACTGCGCTCTTCATGCATGTACTCATTCCAGCAGGAGACCAATAAGGGGCTGGTTTCTCAAGTAGGGCAGCAGATTTTTTAAAGCAATCCAGGAATATGTTGTTAAATTCAGCAAGTGTGATTAAGATGGGTGCAAGTTCACACTGACCATTTGCCGTGTTGTCTCAGGATCCTTTGGAGAAGGCAGTCCCCATCCAAAGAATTTTGTAAATTTATAGAGCCAAGTGACAGGGAACTGGACTCAATCAGGTGATGCTGGAAAGGCTGGACAAGCTTTTTGTGTCTTGTTTCATACAAATTTTGGGTTGGCTGGGGTGATACCAGTGGCTTTGCTGGCATGATCTCCAAAACTAAACACCCTGTGGTTTCCTGGTCACTCATACTTTTTCAGCATCTGTAGCAGAAACTCATCAGCTGCAACCTTGGCTATTTGAACAGAAGTCTCCCCTGTGCAGTCTGTTATTAAATTCTCTTATGTCTTTATTAGATATTAGATGTGATGAAAGAAGGTGACATCTCCAGGGAAATCTTGCTTGAGGTGTGGGGATGGGATGTTAATGGACTGGGGAAGACAGAAAGTCTACAAGTGTAATGATCTTGTAATGTCCCCATGTGAGTATGAACATCCAGATATCTTTTTTTCTTTTTTTATTTCACAAACAAAGAGCACTTGAGATGTACATAAACAAGTAGCACTTCCCTACTCAATACCTCTTGCTTCTGCTTTAAAGATGGCCTTGGTGTCTTTCTGTTTTTATTATTATTTTTCCATTCTGCAATCTGCATCCTTTTTATCTCACACATTGGTACAACAGATGAGTTCTCCTTTCCATGTGACAGTTTCATTTCAGAGAAAAATGGAAAAATCCCTGCAGAATCAGCATTTTACAAACTTGTTGATCAAATAGGAGAGGGAAGGATGGATGCAGACTGCAAGACTAAACCCTGAGGAGCCAGTGTGTGGGTGCCAGGAGCATGCTGAAGGCCTGCCTGAGGTAGGATTGAAAAGAACATGGTTTGAATTATTTAAAAGCAGTCCCCATGCTTAGAAGTCCCCATGCTTCTTGGTGTGCCCTGCATGTGTGCATGTCTTGCTCCTTCCTCCTGGCCAACAGGCATCTTGTGAGGGTCTGCAGACATATTTATGATACCGGCAGTATTCATAAAAGTCAGTTTTGTTACCAAAACCCTTCCTTTGTTCCACTGTGGTTGCAGGCTTCCCCCATGCTGATGGAGAAGCTGTGAAGCTCCCACCAGGTAGCTCCTGCCCTCCCATTCCTCTGCTCTGGATCCCAAGAACACCATGGCCACGCTGCTCTAGAGCACACGGCAAAGCAGCCATACAACAGAAGGGCTGTTGATGCAGTCTTCTCCCTAATGGATCCTTGCAGTTTGCAGTATAGCCTGAAAGGTGCCATTGGGATGAATGTTAGGCAACAACCCTTATTCTTAAAAGTCTGGGATGTATTTGAGAATTAAAGTGAATTAAAACACCCTAGAATATTAACATGGGTTTTTCTTTTATTAAATTTCAAGGGGAACAGAGGAAGTTAAAAAAAGAAATCTTAAAGACCTCTTTAAAGTAATTTTTAGCTGTTAATTAATTGGAAGTTTGTGTCTATTTTTAATCAGAAATGCATTCTGCCATGCAAGTGCTGCAGCCTGATGAAGGACATGCTCTGTCTTCTGACAGGAAAAAGGATCTTCCCTGTCGGTGGAAACCAAAGTCACACGGGATGAGGACAACTGGTTCTGCAAGAGAAACTCATGTGCTCCTGGATCCCAGCTTGCACCATCTTGTCACAGTTTCAGGTCTGGCTCCAGTTTGCTCTTTATAACAGGTTCCTCTTGTATCTCTGTCCGGGTGGACACGCTCACAACACACTTGGACACCATGCACCTTCCCCATTTTTTCTGTGTGTGTGCTCCCAGGATGTATCTACATTGCAGCTGCATTATTAGTTGGCACTCGAGCTCCTCTGAACTTGGGTCAGATGCAGCTGCTTGCTGGCTGCACAAAAAACCTGCGTCTTTACAAGGAAGGTGTGTTGTTGTTGGCCAGCTGGGCTGTGTTTCTTGGACTGCCTCAAAAATAGTTTTCTGCTTTAATAGACCTGAGTGGCTGATGATCTTAACATTTGCTCTAATTGCTGTCTAACTTCAGAGCTGGTTTAATGCATGTAGCTGTACTAGTCACAAAGAAAATACCAGAATTTAAATAATTTTTTTAAAAATCCAGAGCCTTTATGCGTACAAGGAGAGTTTTTGATATGTGCAAAGATTTTTAGCCTCTGGCTTTAAAATGTTGTAATTGTAGAAACAACAAAACTGGCCATTAGAGTGAGAGAGGTGGTGTCCTGCAAACCAGAATCACAGAGTGGTTTGGGTTGGAAGGGACTTTAAAGATCTTCTGCCAATGGCATGGAAGCCATCCGCTAGTCTGGGTTGATCAAAGCCCCATCCAACCTGGCCTTGAACACTTCCAGGGATGGGGCATCCAGAACTTCACTAGGCTAGAAAGCAAGCAGACTGCAAATTACTTTCAAATGGACTTCTTAATGTGTTGAAGGAGACCTGCTTGCTAATCTCAGATAAATCTTAGTTCAGTTTTTGTATTGTTATTGTTTATTATGATGATGATAAGGAACTGATGTAGGACTTTTGGAAACAGACACTACTAATCCCTATAATATTTTATCTGTTTTGTCCCAAAAAAGGGGAAGTGAGCAGCTCTGATGAGGTGGCTGCTGTTATAACCCAGCAGACAGAGAACCATATGAAGACATGTTTTCATAGGCTGTCTAGGTTTCAGGTAAGATGATGACCAAAATCTAGGTAATATGTAACTAGAAATTTAAGACTTTGCTGTAAGAAAACCTGTATACCCAGAAGATTTTCTGGGGAACAAAAGAAATCAACCACAAAAAAAAATCATAGATGCTCCACGATGACATAATTGTGTGACTTAGCAACAGGGCTTCCACAGGCAATAAGAAATGCATCCAAGTGAACCAGTGATTTATTGCTGCAAACCCTGGCATGGACACAGAGAGACCTGTGCTTCTGCAAACAACCTTTTAGCACAGGCAGCTCAGCAAATCTTGTTGTCTTCTAGGAAATCACTCTTGTTACATTAAAACCCCTTCCTTACTCCCCAAGCACAAGTCAGGGAGACCAGAGGGAAAACAGGGCATTGCTGTCCATCAGAGCAGAGTCTGTGCCTGCTGGGGCTGAGCTGATCCTGCCCTTTGGGAAAGCAGAGAAATTCAGGTTGATCTCAGCCTGGCTTACATGCTTATGCAATACAAAATATGTGTATTCAAATCTCTTGTCCTCACCCTCGCAGTAAAGAATTTCTTCCCGATATCTAATCTAAACCTGCCCTGTTGTCAGTCTGAAGTTGTACCTCTTGTCCTGTCACTACTTGCTCTAGTCAAAAGTCCCTTTCCAGCATTCCTGTTGCCCCCCCTTTGACAGACATTATAATGTCTTGGGATATGTATCTTTACTTGCAAATTATTTTAACTGAGAAATGACTGAGGACCTCTGGATTTAATTACTCTCTAAAATCAATGACACTTTTGAGCCATCACTACCTCCATCCCAGCTGTAACTCAGCTGTCCTGCAGTGCCTAAACACAAGCAGGAATTAAAATACTGGCATTGGGAGTTTTTTAATGTATTTTGCCTCATTTTTAGTTGTCTGGGCTTTTTAAAAAAATTCTCACTGTGGAGCTTTTTGACTTTCTGTCTTTGAGTTTAAACTAATGCTAAGGGATTCATTTGTTGAATGGTGCTAAATATTTGCTCAGGATGGGAACCTCCAGCCTTACTTCAGCTGAAAGATTTTCTTCTGTGCACTCCTGACTGGCAGAGTTTTTCTCTCCCTTAGTAAAAAGCAGATTTTCATGCTGTTGCTTCAATGAGGCTTGAAGATTTTACACCCCTGGGGCCATTGTGTAGCTGCTGGAGCTTTGCTCCTCTGGCCAGCTTTCTTTGCTTAGAGGTTATTAATACTTTCTTCATTAGTAATTTAACATTGTAAAGTGAAAACTGCTTATATCAGCCACAGTCTAACTGGAGATAAGTTAGTGAATGTAAAACATAATCATGTCACGAGTAGGTAGCCTGCTCTCTGCTCTCCCACAAGAAGTTACAGGCTATCCAGCTTTTTATCAGCCTGATTTATAAAGTATAAGCCCCAAAAATCCTTCACCATTGCATTTAAAATCCTTTTTTCAGGTGTTTCTTCCCTTTTTCTTTGTCATCCAACAGCCTCCCCTGATCTGTGTGAGTCTGTGAAAGTGTTAAAAAGGTGACAGGTATAAAGGTGCCCATGACTTTAGGAAGAACTATTTTCCTACTCTTAAGGTGCCAGCCTCATCCTGGAGGGAAACTGCCTTTTTTCAGCTTCCTCTGGTCTGTGTTTACCTCCCATGGGCTCACCAAAACCCATCAGCAGGAACCAGCAGGGCCCATACCCACAGCCCATCATCTGCCAGCGCCTCTGCCAGGTCTGGGGGCACAACAAGCCAGTGTGAGCAAGGGTGTGCAGTCCACCCCTTGTGTGTCTGCTGCTCTGGAAGATCTCGTTCAGTGCAGCGTCTGCAGCGCCAGAACAAGCACCCACACCTTTCACAGAGGTGCCTCATTAAGCCTAAGAACACTAATTGCTCAGGCTAAGCCGAGAGGATAAAGCACCCTTTTGCTTGGGAATCATAGAAATGCACTCTAGGGCTGTGCAAGCTGAGAACTGTGTAAACAGAACAGATAAATTATCCCCCAAGTTACAAACAGGCTCAGAAGTAAAGTTACGGCCAATCTTTGCATTAGTTGGGAACAGCTGCATACAGCATAGCCTCCAAATTTCCATAGAAACTTGGATCAGCCATAGATTATCTTCATTTTGTAAATGTTTTAATTATCATACTATAACAATGTTCTGTGGGGATTGCAATACTAAAACTAAGGCTACATGGAAGCCACATTTTAAAAGCAGTTTCCCTAGACCATATTTTATGAAAAGCAAAGCTGGTTTAAGATTAAGACTTACGGTTTCTGATAGATTTGATTTTTTTTTTTTTCCATGCTGCTGCATGCACTCTTTTAAATAAATAAACTTCCACCAAGCTTGCTACTCCAGTGGGACTGGATTGAACTTCCCAGGTACGCATGAATTACAAAGTCAGATATATGTTCCTGCGGAGAGAAGAATTACTTGCAGAAACCATTTCCCGATGCACGAGGTCTGCATTGGTCACTCGATGAATAAAACCCGGGGTGCGTGCGAGTGGACGGAGCCGGGGCCGCGCCCCGACGGGAACCGGCCCCGCGTTACCCCACACGAACGTGTCACTCCCCGCGTGTCGCAACCCCTCGGCGCTGCGGCCAGGGAGGAGATGGCCCCGCAGATTGCACAAGGGGATGACAGGATGTGGCTTCTGCGTGCGCCGGCGCCCGTGTTTACAGAGCAGGTACCCGAGTGGCAGCGGAGTCCGGCAGGCGGCCCCGGGAGATGCAGTTACATCAAAGGCTTTCCCACGGCGCGGGCTCCCGCTGCGGCGGCAGCGCGCCTCGCATGGCCGCGCCGAGCTTCTCACCGTGCCTGTGCCATCAGCCCTCGCCGTGGAGAGCTTTCCTCGGCTCAGCGGTGCGAAAGCGGCCTGAGGATCCGTGCTGCGGGAGCGGCCGATGCCGGATGCCACAAGCGTATATAGGTTGTCCCAGCGTGCGGACGAGGGCGTGAAGTTGCCCCGTGCAGCTCCGAGCCTGCCTACAGCCTGCGGAGGAGCCCAGCGCCGTGGGTCCGGCAGTGCCACCAGCACTGCCCTGCCAAAGCTCACCAACCCGTGTGCTCAGTGAAATGTCCCTTAAATAACAAATCTCCTAGGACAGAGTTTGTCAAGCCACTCTGATGGGGTGAAGCTTTTTTCCCTGCGGCAGGGAAAGGTTTGCTTGCCTTTCCATGTGGGGCAGGTGGACTGAAGAGGAGCTGAGCACCAAGCCTGTTGCTTCTTACAGGTGTTGGGCCAGCCAGTGGGGTTTTTTGGGGGGTTTTTTTGTGTGTTTTTTGTGGGTTTTTTTTTTTTGTTTTGTTTTTTTGTGTTGTTTTTTTTTTCTTCTTCTTCTTCTTGTTCGTTTGTTTGTTTTTTCTTTCTTTCTGTACAAATGCTGTGTTCTGCTGTCCTGCACCGAAAGGAGCAGAGATGCTGGCAGGTGAGGGATGGTGCAGCCCAGTGCTCACACAACGTTCTTGCAAGGTTTAAGTCAATGCAAAGTATTTACCCAAGCCCAGCAATCTGTGAATCAGAAAACAGCTCCTAACAAAACAGAAATCCTCCTTGCTCATGCTTTGCTAATCATCAGTCGAGGCAGAGTGATGAAATACTCAGCCCTTCTCAGCCTGATAAGTGCTTTATTTTTAGACTACCTTTAGCATCACCTCAGCAGCTGGTCCTGCAGGCTGGGCTGTCGCCTCTGGCTCCTGATGCACACGCAGACCCTGTTGTTGGTGTGTGCTGGACTGTCACCAAGCCCTTCCAGCTCCTAATTTACACTCCAGGACAAATGTCACTGCAAAACATTAGCTTTGTTGTGCTTTCATCTCCTTCTCACCTTCTGCTGCCGTGCTACATCATGCCCTGACTGTTTGCAGGAAGAGCTTTCTGGTCAGCTCAGCAAAATGCATCCTATATCTTCACGTTTCTCCAATTCCTTCCAGCAAACTGAATATTTTAGGGCACTTCAGGGTAATTTGTTGAGACAAGAAAATGCCTGGCAGAGTGCCATTTTGTGCAGAGGCAGCCGCGTGTGCGGTGCCCTCCAGCTCTGCCTGTGGTGACAGAAACCAGCTGGCCACGTGTGCCTGGCTGACAAGGCTCTGGGGGAATGCTTGGGTGTCAGCTCTGGGTATCCCAGGCAAACCCAGCGTGTCCCAACAGGGCTCACATCAGCACATGGGGGCCCGTTCCTCAAAGCTGCTGCCAGCATGAGCCGCCTTCTCCAGCTTCAAAATTTTAGGGTTTTTGAGCAGAGGTGCAAGAACAACACCAGGGATGGGAAACATTGGGACGAGTGTTTTTTTCTGCTTGGAAATGCTGATGTGTTGGGACAAGAATTCTCTAGAAGAAATGCTTTGAATTGGACAAAATTTAAATAAACTCAAATTGCTCCAGATTTTTCTATATTTTGGAATGTTTTGGTTTAATGTCTTTCAGTTTTATAAAAAAAGATGATTTACAATTTTTAAAGGCCTACATCAGATTTCATAGACACCAAACACTTTGATCTACCTCATGTGAAACAATTTTGGAATTGCAATCCATGACAAATTTATTACCTGCTTCGAAGTAGAAAACAAATTCCAAAATTGTGTATTTTTTCCCATAAAACAACTCCCCCCCCACCCATATCCCTCACCAGCTCGCCCGCTCACTCATTCTGAGTGAAATATGTAACTCAGTTCCCTGCAGAAACACAGAGCTGTATTTATGACCCAAGCGATCCCTTTCACCCTATGTCTCAGCCTGCTGGGTTTCCAGGTGGGATTTCTTAGAGGCATCAGGTTGTCTGACCATGTGCTGGGCAGATGGTTTGCACCAGGGCAATAAATCAGAGGGGTTTAAGACTCAGCAGCTTTCCTGTGTCCGCCCTTGGTGCAGCCTGAATCCACCTCCTGGCATTCCCTGATGGCTTGGCAATCCCTGATCATTTGCTGCTTCTTGATTTCTGCTGATGTTTAGGTGTGTTTTGTGGTCTGTGCCAGCCTGTGGAATTCCCTGAGCAGCAGAAAAGGACCTCAAATCCACCCAGACAAACTTTCCCAGTAGAAACAAAGGGATTTCTCTGGAGTGATACCTTAAAAGTGTTTAGTCACAACATCTTCATTAAGCACAGGTGAGCAGAGCAACTCCACCTTGTAAAGCGCTCTGGTTTTCTCCCAGGAGCTTTTCCCTCTTCCTCTGCTATAGCTGGCCTTCCTCCACCCTCTCCTTTGCTGGTAATTAGATGTCAGACTACAAAGCTGCTGGCGGTCGGGCTCTCAGCTGCCTCGCTGCACACCGTGCGCGCTGGGAATCGTGCTTGTTATTATTATTATCATCATTATTATTATCATTATTGTTATTGCATCTAGAGGGCTCAGACATTGTGGCAGGCATTTTGCAGACATGTAGGAAAATGTAAATCTTTCCCCCATGGATGTGCAATCAAAAACAAGTTTCAACAAGCAGGAGGCAAAATTAGAAGGAAGGGCTGGTGTTAGGGATGGGCAGCCAAGCCGACCACCACTGCTTGCCCTCTGAAGCGTTGGATAAGGCTGATAAGTGCAAACATCTCTATAAAAATGTAGTTAAGTATTTGAAAATCCTAGGTTAGTTACAACTTTTATTTTTTTTTTTCAGCTGTACTATTTTGAAAGGCTTTGAAGTCCTGTTTGCTGAAGTCACTTGGGCAACCAAAGTCCCAGTGACTTTCAGGGAGATGGGAACTCCTGGATTCCCCTTCATCTAAAGATTCCTGAATACTGCGTCTGGGGTCAAGTGTTTTTGAGGTAAGATATGCAAGGGAGGAAGAGAGTGAGGATGGTGCATCTAAAAACACCTACAAAACTTCATCTCAAAATGTCCATTTATATGGCATTTGTGACCTTTTTCAAAGATGATGCTGCTAAGTACTTTTTACCAGTAAAGTGTGAGTTTATGTAATCACTTAATGATTTTGATGCTTCAGATGTGTTAACATTTCAGCCTGGACAGGCCTATTCTCAGTTTGTCTCTTCAAAGGTATTTAGGGGAAAGATAGCCAGGTTTAGCTGTTTGTGAATGTCTAAGTGCAATGTTCATAAACACAGCATATGCAATCAGCCACCTTGTTGTGTCCCTGTGATTCTGCAAAGCCTTTGTGCCAGAAATACCTGTCAGTGTCCTGGAAGGATGACCAGGAAGGGGTACCCCACACGAGGCTGCAACTGAACAAGAACCAAGGTACTTACTAAGCATGAGCTCTACTCTCTTACAGAGATCAAAGTTAATGTGTGGACAGGCAAAACAAAAACAAAAACAAAACCTGAAACCAAACCAAAACAAAAAAAACCCCAAACAACAACAACAAATTTCAAGAACAAAAATGCTTTGGAAAAAATCACCATTTAGGGTCTTCTTTGCATTTTCCTTGTCCTTTTTTGATGAGGGGAAGTGTTTGTGCATATCTTCTTTAAGCACTGGTGCCTGAGACCAGACAGTCAAAGATGCAATGCTGTAAAACCACAGGAAATGGAAAGAAGTTGATCTCAGTAGCTGGGTATTTTTCAGGTGAATAAAAGTATAGTGTGAGCACTTTGTAGAACTGTAATTCTGAAAAAGCTGAACAGCTTTCATTCAGAGGCAGTAAATAAGAATTTTTAACTTAGTTTTTTTCACCAGTAAAGGTGAAAAAGTCCTGGTGTGCCTCAAGGACAGCAAGCCAAGGGACCAGGAGCAGAAGGAGGAGCACTTGAAAATTTGGCTTCAGTAAATTGTTCCTTAAATTCAATGAGTCATGATTTTTTTTCAGTGCATGTGGCTCTCTGTGTATAAACTCCAGCCTAGCCAGAAAAATATCCCTCTGCAATTCGTGAGAGCTAGTAATGGTTTTCTAAGGATTAATTCCTCCTAAAAGATACTGTCTGCATTCCTTTGGAAGATGCCCTCCCACAGGCCCTCTCTTACAGCGCTGCACTAAAAATAGTGCTCAGATCTTCGTTGCGACAGCTCCATGTTGCAATTTTTACGGTTAGGTAGGTGAAGTCTCTTTAATTCAGCCAGCTCAATTCACTTAAATTTGCATGATAATGTGGTTAATTATCCATGTATTTCAAATGAATAATGATTTCACAAAAAGATAAGAACAGGGTCCTGGTTTTTCTTTCCTATGTTTTAAAAATGCGCATAGAGTTTGCATAATTAAAATGTATTTTCTCTGGAGTGGAAATTCATATCTATTGTAGGTTGAAGTGCAAGCTGCTCTCCATGCTGGGATGGCATCCTCCAGCAGATCCATGTGCAGGGATGGCATCTTCCAGCCAATCCATGTGCAAGGATGGAGTCCTTCAGGCACTCACTCAGCAGACCTGACTCACCATGGCTCGCTGCCATGTCAGTGCTGACCAAAGGAAGTTGCTGGGAATGTGACTCCAGCCTGGTTAATAATCACTGTAAAAGGAGCGCAGAACGAGCTGCCACCCAGCTCCTCAATGGCTTTGCTGTGGGGTGGCAGCAGCGCTTGGCAAGCGCAGCAGTCTGCCCAGAGAGCAGCCCCTTCCTCTTATCTCTGCACAGATAAAGTGGCTGATGGCAAAGAGCACTTCCTCATGGGCTGCTGCCGTCAGGAAATTCAGTTGGTCTTGCTGACCCTGTCAGTCCCTGACCTTTCCCTGTGGTCTGTGCAGCTGCAGATGTCAGGGCAGGCTGGAGTCTCTGGATGGAAGAGAGCGCCCGTGATGGGAGGGGGTGGGCAGCACCAGGTCACTGGGGATGTTCAGCTCTTGCACAACCACACACCCCTGGAGCAGGGCACTGCCTTGGAGAGCCCCCGGGCCCTTCCTGGCCCAAGGAACAATAAGCACTGGGGATATTTTTCCACCCACCTTTCCCTATGTCTCTTTTTTCACGAGTTAACTTAGTTTTTCAGAAGGTGTAAGATACTCTGTCTCTTCTGGGTGAGAAAAGAAGCATCTTCTTTCCATTTTAAAAAAGCCCTTATATAAATGGGGTTGTTCCCCTGTTTTTCTGTTGTCTAGCTTGGTCTGAAGCCCTCTCCTTGTCCTTTCTCCAAAATGCAGACAAGGTGGCCAAGGGCTGGGAAGCACTCCCTGCGCCTGTGTGGGAAGAGGGGGGTCCTAGTCCAGATGCCAGGTAGTTGGTTAATGAGATTAATGACATTGGGGAACTAAAACTACAGCCTTTGAAAGGGAAACGATCATCTCTGCTGCTCCCTTTACGCTGTTGACTTCGTTCGCTCCTGCATGAATGGTTACTCGGCTGGCATGAGGTCGGGTAAAAAATATTTTTTGGCCCTTTGAGACGAGGAAACTCAACATGGTGATAGAAGGAGATTGTGAGGGGGCTCAAGATGCATCCTTTTCTCTGGCAGAGGGAAAGGATGCTCCCACTGGGGCCTGAGCACTGCACAGCACCCCCAATATATCTGAGACATGTGAATCTCCAAGTCTGCTAGTGTTTGAACCAATGTTAATTAAAGCATTTTAATGAGGATGTTTTGAGAACTGTGCGTTAGTCTGTGCATGCCCTTCGTGAAATATTAAACATCTCTGCCCTTTCAGCAGCGTCCTCCTCCCCAGAAGGTCTCCCTACAAATGGATTTTGACACTCCTGATAATTTTGGAGCGGAGAAATCCAGAGAAATAACCTTCTACAAAAATGTTAATATGATCTTTGATGTTGCAGTCAAAGGAGCACATGCCAGGAAATGTTTTGCTCTTTTCAGTTGATCCTCTGGTTGTTTGTTGTTATTTTACCAGTTCATCCTCTGCTTGTTTGTTATTTATATTTCAGGCGCGACAACAAGCAGCTGATTAACTCATTAGGCATGAGCATCAAAGCACAGGGTGAGAGCACAGAATCTGCTCCTGCATCCTCCAGCCACTCCCCACAGCTCGGGGGGTTCTGCAGGGCCTGGCTGAGGTACAAAAGCCATCTCAGTTACTCGTGGACAGCAGTGTGCCCTGTCTTTCTCAAGCCGTCCCCACACTGAGGGACCGTGGCTGTGTCGGAGCATCTCAGGCTCTGTCCAAGTGGACAGCCCAAGCTCCACAGTATGTGTTCATCATCCAGCAGGCAGAGGTAGCCTCACGGTGGGGAAAGTCCCCTGTGGAGAACCACAGTCATGGGACAGTGAGGGAAAGTGCTGCATGGTGCTGCTCCAGGCTGAAAGGCCTCTTGGTGGACAGGTGATACAGAGAGCACACATAAGATTTTGAAGGCTGCTCCTAACTATCGAGTTGCAGGAGCAACCAAAACTGACAATGCTGACTTTCTCTTGCAGGTTCAGCTCAGGTGGAATCACGCTGAAGGCGGAAGTTTGCACCTGGGTGCTGCTGCCTTGGGTTGAAGGCTTACCAAGGTGTTTTCTCCCCTAAGTGATGTGCTCCACAGCAGCGTGGCTGTCACCCAGCCTTGAAAAGACCAGCGATGCCCCAGATCTCGCTGGTGCAGGGTAAGGTGATCTGTCTGTTATCTGTGTACACCTGCAGCCCTTCAGAAGCAGAGGATTAGCAAATAGGTTCTTGCAGTCCTACTTAAATCTTGCAGACCTAATTACCTGTCTATGCAAACCCTGCAGATAGGGCACAGGAGCACAGCAAGCCCATGGCCTCCCAGGGGCCTCCCAGGAGTCTTCCTATACAGGAGATATCCAAGAGATCATCAGCAGGTCCCTATCATGTACCAAGTGTGTCTCTTTTTTCACACTTACCCTGAGATCATGGCCTCCTGCCCACCCTCCACCTCCAACACACATCTCTGTTTTCACCCCACCTCCTTGTTTGTACCCCTTGACCAAGTGCCTTGATCCCAGGTGTGTGAAGTAAATGGACCAAGCTGGCTCTGCCTAGGGGCCTCACCAGATCTTATTCTGTCTTTAAAGCCTCTTAAAACTTCTATCACCCATTAGGTGTTCAATACCCCACCCACAACAACTGTGGTTCACCTGAGCACCTTGAATCACAATTACCTCCTCCTCTAAGGGAATCACCACAATTCCATGGGGTTCCAACACCATCTTGCAGCTACGCACACAGGAGAACAGTCAGTATTTATTTGCAATACCGAGTCCATTATGCATGGCACTGTCACAAAGGGAGAAAGACCAGATTTTGCACCTGCGGAGCTAAAAAAAGGGATCATAGATCAGGTTCTTGTTCTCTTAGAGCACAAGTTGTTGCAAGGAGGCTGCTCACACTGGCAGCACTGTGGGATCAAAGCTGATCCTGGAAAACTCATCAGAAAGTTGATAGGTCTGTAACATAACCAATGGCAAAATGAAGGAGAGGAGCCTGGCAGGATTAAAGTATTTTTACATGGCACAATCTCCAGAATCCCAGCCCTGGCAATGGTGCCACTGCTGAACTTCCAGTTCTCCAGTGATCCCCTCTCTCCTACAGCCCAACCAGCCTGTGATTCATTTTGCACTGAGCAAAAAAATCAAAAGCTGAGACTCTTTGTTTTGCACATTTCCCACACAAACAGGCCTGCAAAGACCAGTGTGCACTTGCACACCCACCATGGGCTCTGTTAGCACCTGAAACCTTCTCCTGACAGGATGCTCCAGGGAAGGAGTAAGGAGGCATGATCCCACAATGAAGTCATGAGAGGAAATTGTTAGGGGTTTTTTTCCTTTTACATAAGGAGCTGCCACAGTGCTGCTGAGAAATAGATATCCAAACAGCCAGCAGCAGGCAGCGTGAGATGACAGATACATGTTTAAATAATGTCTTTATTCCAGTTCAGCTGAAAAAATAATTATTGAATTTGGGTCTTAAGCCAAGAAGTACCTTTGTATTTGAGAGCTCATTGATTAAAACAACTTATGCTTTCAGCTGGGTTCTAAGAGAGACAGCACATTACTCCTCACACAGAGTATTAAAATAATATCTGTATTTGGGAGAACAGAGGAATTTAGAGAGTGACCTCAGTGTTTCTTGAGATTTGAAGAATTTCACCCAGCCTAGAGAAGCTTCTACTTTTAAACTCAGGGATTTCTGCTAGAACAGGAAGTTTTTCTTGCATTGTTACCCAGCAAAACGAGCTCTGGATTATATTTAGCTCCATTCACTCAGCACAATGAAAAGTAAGACTCCAGCCAATTTCCTTGAGCAAGTTTATTAATAAGTACTAGTTGTTTGGTGGCTGGTCATTTCTAGGTGGCTGGGGGACGTGGCATGCAGCAAAACCTCCCTCCCTCCGCAGAACAAGGTTCCTAGTGGATGAGACAACTTGAAGCACTTTACAACCTGTGCTGGGTACCTGTGCAAGCTTGGCAGCCTGAACATTGTCCCAGGTACAGCTTCCAGTCCTGCCCTGGTCACTTTTGCTCAGGTCATGCTTCACTGGAGCCTCAGCAAGGGCAGTTGAGCAGCTTTTAGACTTGAGCTAAATAACCTTGCAGGGGCTCCTGACTACAGGCTCAAGGCAGCTGTGTGTGAGACCACCATTGCTGCAGCTGCTGAGCTGGAGGAAGCCACGCTCGCTGCAGGTACAGCAATCACAGCAAAGACTCCCAGTGCTTGGAGCAGGTGCTGCAGCCACACCCAAGTCGGGAGCTTGGGTCAGCCAGTGGCCTGCCCATAACTGCGGGCTTCATCCATCGCTTTTTGTTAGCTAAACACAAATTTCTAGGGGTGTGTCCCTGCTGAGGGCTGGAAAACAACTTGAGGTGTTTTTAAACTTGACAAACTTCATGACTCTAAACTTCTCATCTGTATTGTTTGCTCTCACTTGGTCTCAAAGTATCTGTTGTGTGTTTAGGGTGGGCTGAGCTCAAATTATCTCCTTCCTGTGCTCAGTTTAGATGATGTGACTTAAAGTTCAGGCTTGTCCTAAAGGAGTGAAGTCCCTACAACCCACCTCCACTTGCAGTCTTCAAGGGGAGAGGTTTGGAGCTAAGTGTCCCTGTAACACTTCCCGTAGTGGGATATACTTCCCTTGACATCTCAAGCAGAATTCAGGCTATATGGTTCCTTGGCTTTGCCTGGACAGGAAAAAAAATAGTTGTTTTCCTCCTGCTGTGGGTGTTGGTGGAGGAATGGGTGGAGGTGATCTCTGTGCTTCTGCAAAAGCAAAATATAGCAATCTGTGGCCATCCTCTCTTGGTATAGAGTCATGGTAGGATGCCTTCACAGGCTATGGATGCAAGGGATGAGAAGAGGCAGGAAGCAGCACGTGTCAACCACAAACCGTCGCTGTTGGGAGTCAAATGCAGAAGAAGGAGCATTCCTGGTCTAACTTCTCCCTATAGACTGCAGATATCCATGTAGAAGAAAAAAAAAAATTCTGGTACTCTGGAACTCAAAAACCAGTCCTGGGAGGGTGGTAGTCAGCATGGTCATGGGTTATTTACATGGGTCACAACAGCTGGGGCAGTTGATCCCTCAGTGCTCACCTTGCCTCTCTCAGTGCCCATCATGTCAGCAGTTAGGGCACTGAGAATTCCTAAAGCTCAGCAGTTTGCACCTTTCTGCCTGCAAACTGGCATCACTGCAAAGTGTTTCAGCCCAGTCTGGAAGATTTCATCCAAAAGGACTGCAAGTGGACTTAACTTTTCCTAAGGACAGTTGAGACTGTGCCATCAGAGCATGACATCTTCAAAACAAGTACAAAGGTGGTAGGTAAGGCCACCTAAGCCAGCTAAACCTATATTAGCAAGTTATAAAAGCAATAAAATGTTAAACCACAGAATTTCTTCAAATTCTAGCCATTTTTATGTGTACGGTTGGCAGTGCTCTGTTATTCCTGCCAAGCACTCAATTAGCACTTGAGTTAATAAGATGTTTTAATGGCTGTTAAATTAATCTCTGACATTAAACAGAAATCTCTGAAATTAAACTCTGACACTGCTTTCCAGTGTTTTCCAAAGGAAAGATATTCTTTCAAACCAGTTTCCATGTTATCATTGCCACTGATTATTTGTGTTTATTCTCTTTACTATGCTTATTTGATTTCATTTGAAATTAGATGCAGTGATAGGGGACGTGATTTGGTTTTTTTCTCTGATGGGCTGAATAGATGAGGATTAGAGCTCCAGAACTCTGAGAAAATGAGTCTTCATAAGCATTTGTTCAAATAGAAATCCCAGAGCCTTTTTTAGGACCGTCACAGCCCCTTTGATTTGCTCTTCATCTGTGCTCTTGCAAGTTTGTTCAGCAAAAGCTTTGTCAAAAAATTCATGTATTGCTAAGAGAGATGAAAACATGTACTAGCCAAAGAATACCTTTAAAAAAAATTGGGTTGACTTGTGCCATGACTGGGGTTTTTTGGTGGTCTGACAGTGATTCAGGCATAAAAACACTCAATATTTTGCGAGTTAGCTCATCAGCCACTTAAAACAGCTAATGTACTATAAATAGAAGGACAACATCAAAAGCAATAGGCAATATATCCCAAAAAAACCCCAGAGATTTGGAATTGTTTCATCCTGAAAAATTAAAAGAACAAAAGGAAACAAAATCTGTAGGCAGTTGACAGCTCTGCCCTGGCTGGAGCACTGAGAATGATATTCTTCCAACCCAGCTGGGAGGGGGATTGGTGCGTGGTTGGGTTTTGTAGGTCTGTGATATCTCCCTGGCTTCATTCAAACTGATGCTTCTGCTGTGAGTGGAATAGCCTAGGGCTGGAGCTGTGCTGAGAGAAATGAAAAGCTTTCATAAAATTATGTCATGTGCTGAATGTGCCAGCCTGTCGTGTAATAATAGCTAAAACTTTCTGTAATTAAAACAAGTAGCTAGTTATGGTGTCTGACTATGATCAAAGCTCTTTTGTCTGCTTTGGCAGTTGGCACATGTGAAAGATTTTGGCTTACATGGAAAATACTGTTGTGGTTTTTCTCTTAGTTTTAAATGGCACGACACATACATCTTGGATTATCCGTAAACTGAAAGAAAACCGTAACGGGAAACACCAGAATGTGCATGACGTAAAATGTCTGCAGTTTCTGGCAGAAGCAGCTCCTGCACCCCGCCATGGTGCCTTCAGCGTGCTTGACCTATTGCTGTGATGCAAATGGTCAAAAAATGTAATTTTATATTTCTGCAGTGATGGGAACAGAGCTCTTGAGAATATTCCCAAATATCCTGCACTATCTTTTAAAATAGGTGTTGCTTTTGTCTGAATTGTGACAAAGCAGTTGTCTCCCATTCAAGGATTTTTTTCATTACTTGACTGTAATTGTTTTGAGACTTTTTATGGATGAAAGGTACCTTTCAGTTCATGAGAGAAACTACCGTTATTTTTCCATATTCATGCTTGGTATCTGTATTATAAAAGAAAGGCCTTGATGAGTAAATGTAAACTGGTTTTGCTCTTACATTCCTCTTCATTTGGAAAAAAACACAAAAACCCAACAAATCTAATCCAGAATTCCTTTTGCGTCTCTGAAAATATCTACTACTGCTTAGAAGGTCTCTGGGAGGATAAATATGAAGTAGTTTTACAAAAAAAACCCCAGATGTGAACTGAATGTTTTAAACGTTATATTAAGCAACAAAACATCATCTGAGGGATGTGTCCTGCCGAGTATTTCTGAGCATCTGGATTTTTTCATCTCTTCTCCTGAAGTTCTGAAGTAGGTTTGATGAAGATTTGCTTCTCCCACGTCATGTATGTGATTGTGTCTTTTTAGGTTTCCTGTAGTTTCAAATTATGTTATGTGAACGCAATGAGCCAAAGATGACTATTTCCCCAAATTCAGTTGTGTTCGATGTGGATTGTCTTCTTATCTTGGTCACGGCTGAAAGAATTGGTTCTGCTTTCAAGTGTGACTCTGCAAGTGTGCCTAAACCCTGCTGTTTCTGACCTGAGATTTTTCCACCTTTGCTGCTTTTCAGAGGTGACAGGAACGCTACATTACTTTTTATTTGGATATTTGGCCAATAAACTGATTTTCAGTCATCTTGGGCCACCTCTGCTTCAGAGGACTGGACTTCACTGTGAAGGCTCAGAATCCGCCTCTTCAGGCTCTGGGGTCCTTGGAACAGCTCACACTCCATGGCTGGTGCTTTTGGACCCAACTGCAGAGCATGCAGGACCCCTTAGTCTCTGGAGGTTTAGACAACTACTGCCAAATCCTGCTGACCTCTGTAAGGATCTCCAGCAGTTTGTATCTTGGTGATGTCCTGTATTAGACTGCACTTTCTCTGCTTGTAATCTTGGTTGCATATAGTACTGTCTACAGAATGGTCCATTATCATCTCCTCTTGGGTATGTGACAATTGCTCTCCTGGTATATGAGGAGATGTTTCACAAGGTGGCACAGAAAGGGACCCAGGATGCTATGTGGGCATTTCTGTAGCACAAGATCTGTGGTCAGTACAGAAACAAACCTTCAGCTCAAACATGCTGAACCACAGCACCATGCAGGCTGCAGGCAAAGGTGTCATTAACAGATCCAGGGATGTTGCCTCCAGGTGACTACAGACAGTATTACCGTCATGTGCAGTCACAGACAATGTGCTGTGACATTCCCTCATCCCTCACTGGAAGCTGTTGACCTATGGAGCTTTCCTATTAGATTAATTTATCCCCAGCTCACCTTCAGTGAATGCTTTTAATTGACAACCTGACTGATATACCTCTCAGAAAAGATGGACACTGACACCTTGTAGACTGTTTTTGTTTTTGAACTGCAGACATTTAGAAAAAAACATATTTACTGCAGATGTCAATGCAGAAGATTCAAGCCTGCTGTCCTCAAAAAGGACATGTCAAAGGCTATGGCTGGACCTATTTTTGCTCCTGTGCTTGGTCTGATTGCCTGAGTGTGACTACCTCAGTCCTATTACCAGGATTTCTGTGCCTGTTTCTAGGAGCTCTCTGGAATGCTGCCTCCCTTTGCTGCTTTTTCTGTGCAGGGCTCTGGATCCAGGCTTCTCCCCAGATCTCATGCCAGCCAGCTCTCACTGTTAAGACATGCTTATTCCCTTCTGCAAAGGAACTTTTCACCAGGAGCAGGGAGCAACAAGAAACATCTGCCTGGCCCAATGCACTTTCAGCTGATCTTACATGCTAAGGGTGAAAGACTTTAGCCTCTGCTGCAGCTCAGTCAGGGTCCATGTGCAGTCTCAAATGGATGGAGCATTGATATTTTTACATTCCTCCACCTGAGATCTCATAAATGGTGATGGATATAATCCCTTTGTCTCCATTACAGGCAAGAAGGAAGACTCCCTCACCAAAATTCCCATCACACGGGGCATTTGTTTACTCATTGTGTGAATGTGCATGCTGACTATTCACATACCTCTAACCTTGTTTACCATAACCAGCCTCTTTTTGCATACATCAGGCTTCTGTGGAGTACTCTTGAGTCCTCAGGGATTCATTCCACTTAATGATAAAACAAAAGATCTGCATTGCTGCTATTGTAGCTTCAAGTGTTTCTCAATACTGTATTGTCTCACACCAGGACATGGTTAAGTAGGATGGAAACTGTATTTAAAAATCAGCATGAGAAAACTAGATGTAATTTGCATGGCTACCCAAGGTACAGGAATCCACTGTGTAATTTATCCCTTTCTCAAACTGAGAAACTCTAGAAGAGAAAAGTTCCCAGAAAACCAAAAGCTAAACCAGTGTTGCTATTTTACACCATTTAAATTCTTATATAGGATCAGGCTTATGCAGTTCTAGTGGGTAAGACTAGAGAGATGGTCTCTTCTGTGATGGTAACTGGATTTTTTCAGATGCTACTTTCTGTACTGATTCTTACTTTCCTTGCTGGAATGCAGCATATATACTTTTTTCATTGGTGTTTGCATATGTGTATAAATGCAGACATATGCGAGTACATACATATGTGTTTATATGTACATACACACACAAGGCCTGGGGGACCTGCCTATTTCTGCATAAATTCTATTTGAATTCCAATGACTTCATCAATTATCTTTACTTTCAGGGCTGATTAATGACTTTCGCTGCAGAGGAATTATTTCAGCTGTAACTCAAGGCATCAAGGACCATCAACACTGTCCTTAGTGCTCTTGGGGTTTCATACAACATTTCTACTTCAAAAGAAAAGAACAGAAAATTCCAACACTGAAAGACATGAAGAGGCAAGATCCTACTGCAGAAGGCACAGACAGCACTCCAAAATGGAAAAAAACTCTTTCTAGAAGCAGAAGATTGTCTGGAGATGGCTGGATCAGAGCTACGTGCAGTTTCTTGAAGGACACTGACCCAAATATCAAAGGACACAAGAAGCACTAAGGGGCAGGACATTCAGGTATTTATTGTCTTTCAGAGATGTTTTTATTATTTTTCTGGACTTTCAGAGTATAAAACAAAGGTGACCTTAGGACGTTCCTCTGCAAAACCTTCATGTACATTGATCCATGCCACATGAATTCCCAGGAGGGTGAAACTGGAAGAATCCTGATCTTGGAAAGCTGATCTGGCTCAGCTAGATCTGCTGGTTACATCCACAGCCTGAGTTGAGATGGACCAGCAGTAAAGGACACAGAAAACAAAAGTTTTCTGAAATGAGTTTAAACAAAACCAGATGTACAACATTAGAGGAATATATATTTAAATAAAAGCTTAATCTTTAAACCTCAAGAGCATACTTCCCTGGCAGTCAGTGAACTGAATGGAATATAAACCCCCCAGGTAATATAAGAAACATGAACAATTCCTTCAGGGTGGGATTGTGAGGTGTTTTGCAAGTGTAAATGGATACAGAGAAGACTAATAATTATCAGTTTGCCATGAACTGGGGTCTCATCCTCTGGAAATCCCTGCAGTGAAGAATGGAGTAGGTTTCCCAGATGAACATGGAGTACTGTTGGTTTGATATTCCCCTCCTTCTGGACATTAATAGTTTGGGAATCTTCTACCAGCTTTTTCAGTAAATCCTTCCTCTACTACACATGTAATTTAATATCTCCTGCTCCTTAGCTGAGCATGGTCCTACTTGCCTGCAAAAACCACTGAGTCCTAAGGGTGGCTCAGCAGGTATTATTTATATTATTTATAATATATTATATATATTATTTATTTTTCTCTTTTAAAGTTTTGATGAAAATACATACACTTTGCCCAGGTAACAGACAAATGATGGGTCAGTGGCACAAATACCTGTAATGAACGTGGTAACAAATACTAAGCAGGTGCTGTGGTCTGGGTTAGCTCCTAACAGAAAAAGCAGAGGAAGGAGAACTGGCTGTGTCCTTCCACTTCTGCCTTCCACAGCAGCTGCACTGTGGCATCTCTCCAGCTTCTGGCAAAACAACTCCCACCCGGACAATTGTGAATATGTTTCATGTGGTTGGGGAGCATTGGAGAGACAGGCCAGAAATTCAGCCTGTTAAGCTAAACCCAACAAATAGGAAATTATCTGCATATAAATATAGTTTATGCTTTTCCACTTGAAAGGAAATCCCCTTATCAGCTCAGTCTCAGTTGAAAACAACTATGGACTCCGGGCTGAGCCAAGAGCCCTTGCTGAGAAGAATGGGTGGCCTGCCCTGGCAACTGAATCCATGGCTTTACAGCCCTTTGGGGAAGGAGTTTTCCCATATTTTGTAAAATAAGTTGCCAGAGAAAGCTGTTGAAGGGCAAAGTGGAGCATGGAAATAGCACATGGCTGTTCTGCTCAGCCTGATACTGGGAACTGATGCAAAACCAGGGAAGGTGGAGATGTGAGGTTAGAGAAGGAGATTATTTGGTTAAATGCCATTTTTCCCCTTTTAAGTAGACTGCCATCCTGCTGCCACTGAAATCAATGAAAATGTTGCTGTTAAATTTCAAGAAAGTAAGAATAATTGCAAACTTTCTTGTTGTCTGAATCTTCAAATCTTAGTCCTTCCTCTGTTCCTCCTTCCTATGTATTTCTGTCTCAAAATGCTCTGGGTCAAACTCATGAAGTCCTATTCAGCTGAAGACTATGCAGGTACAGGTGAGATTAAAGCATTTTATTTATTAAAAAACCCAAACTGAACAAAACCAAACCGAAGTTTCCTGCTGCAATAGTACAAAGCTATCTTAATAATGAAAACAAACATAACAACAAAACCTCTGAAACCACCCCAAGAAGTACAGGATGGCATGAAGCCCTGATTCAGTGCTCAGAAATCCAGCACAGCCACATACAGAAGTAGTTCTCCATGTACTCACAGCAACTCCTGAAAATTATCCTAAGTAGCTGCCAGAAAAATAACATTTATCTATGTTATCTAGTGGCCAGAAAAGTGGGTTTTTTACCCCAGAAGTGCAATGATGTGACTGATAACAGATAATTTGGCAACACACACTAGTGGTCTCTATGTGTGTCTCATACATGGTTTGAAAATGTCAATTTTCTCTGCAGCCAGCCTGACCCAAGGCATGGGAACAGCAAGTGGCACTTTTCACTCCTGGAGCTGTTTTGCACTGCTGAACCACCTCCTCCTCACCGAGACCGTGCCCTCTGGGGGCTGCACAGGCAAAGGGCAGGATGTGCTGCTCACAGTGCCCACCAGCCCTGTCAGAGCAGCTTTCATGAACAGCTGTGGTGAGTCCCTCTGTTTTTCTGGGATGGCTCTTACTCTTCATAGTGATCCCAAAGACCCTGCACTGGAGCAGCGGCTAAATGGGACGGGAAGGAAAAATGAGCTGATATCACATTCAAAATTCCTTTCAGCCTATGGCGGAGTTATGAGCAGCACCAGAGGAGCCTTCCACGAGAACGGGAGCTGGTTCCCAGCTTCCCAGGGGACTCCGTTGGGAGCCACAGCCCACCAGTACCACCTGCCTCGGGCAAGGACGTGCCTCCTGCTAAGAACAAGGTTTGCATGGCATTCTCAGCATCCCTGGTCCCTTTCAAATCCTCTGGTCTGGAAAAAGCGTTGCCCTCCCATCCCTATGCTGCCCCAACAATCAGAATTCGTTTTTCCCAGTTGAAGCGGGGGACATCCCACCGCATGAGCCCAAAGAAACTTTTTAATATGTTTTCCACTGAAAGAGCATCATCTTCCTGATGGCGTGGGGTCAGTTAAAGTTCTCAAGCTGTGCTGTGGAGGTTCTCTCCACAAAAGCGGGGGTGTTAACCATGGTGGCATGGCACAGTTCCAGCTCCGCTCGCACCACTCGGCTCTCCCGCTGCTCTGGCAGCCGGGGCAGCGCTGTTTAAACAGCTGCCTCGTTTCATCTGGGAGGTGGCTGCCCTTCAGTCCTGGGAGAAGAGCTCATCGTCTGGATAGTTTGCATAACAATTAACATTTGTCAGCTGAGATCTGCCTGGTGAAAGATCACTATTTACAAGTAGGCGGTGAGTCTTTGGAGGCTGCAATACTTCTTGAACCAGAAAAAACTAAGCTGAGAGTGGGGAGCCTGAAGGTGGGCTGATTTCACACGGCAGGTTTAAGGACTAGTTCCTTTTGCATTCAGCTCAGAGGTAGAAAAGCAGAGCTGCCGTGAAAGGAGGGATTCTTTAGATCTTAGAGATTTCATTCAGTTGTTCCCAATGAAATAGATACATCCGCCTTAAACAATTGAAAGAGGTATTTACTGCCTGTGGTTTAACAACTGTACTAAGTCAAAGGGACCAGTCAACTAGAGCCTTATAATTCTTTTCTAAAGAGAGGATGAGAGAAAAGAATGAGACGACAATGCAGTATTTATAATAAAGATGAAATGAGTGGAACTCAATGGCGCCAGCAGCCCTGGAGCTCCTGCTGCTTGGGCTAATGCATTTTGCATTAGCACGTCTGGATATCTGGCACTGGAAGGTCCTGCAAATGCTTTTACAAAATAGCGGCATTCTTACAGCAGCAGCATTTCTTCCAAGCACCACCACTGACGGGTGCAGCTGGGATGGGCAGCCCCTGCAGCTGGGTGAATTAGCAGGAAGTTTTCAGGTGACTGAGACCCGTTTTCCACTTGCCTTCCCGCAGCCGGGTTGCTTTTTTACCTGCTCGCTTCTGCACGTTTCCAAGTGGTTGCACCGTGACTCCCTGTTGGAGCACTCGCTTGAGCAGGGGTGGGTGTAAGGGCAGCTGTCCCTGCCTGGGAGCTCACAAAGGCAGGATCCCTGACTTCTCAAGTTATACTGGGGGGCTACCGGGCATATAGACATCATGCTGAACATACAAAATTGCATCTGTAAGAAAGTTTGCTCTGCATAGGCTAAATAAATAACATCTGTGTTACAAGAATCCCCATGTGATCTCTATCCCATACTACTCCATTACTCCATCAGCTAATCTTGTATTTGCCTTGGAAGCAATACAAAATCCTCAAAGGAATTAATAGCCAGCAACTACAGATCACCGAATTTATTTTTCATTCTTTACCCCACAGGCTGGAGAGATGTGTGTCTCTCTTCTTCCTGAAACCTGGATTTGAAAAGCTCTGTGTTGCCTCATCTTCTCATAACCTTACAGAACATCAGCATTAGCAGTAATGAGCAAAACACAGCAGCACCTCAGGACAAACTCTAGGCCAAGTAGAAATACCACCTAGATGTAATGCTGTGAGAAGCAGATAGCAAATGACACCTTCTTTTTACAACTATTATGTTAGAAAGGATAAATTCAGCACTTCAGGGTTTTCTCTAGGGTTTGGGCATATACAAACGATACCCTGTTCTAAGAAATAAGTGATACCAGAATGTATTTAATAATACTTAAAATATGGACCTTGGCTGTTTGTTTTTCTTTCTGCCTAAGCCTCTCTTACATGAGCTTACCTCTGCACAGAAGTCTGTGGGGGAAGAAAAATGGTGCTAGAGGCTGCCAAAAAGTGTGGGAACAAGTCAATGATCAGTGAGGAAGGTAGAAGGAAATGAATTTATGAAGCTGTTGTCCTCTTGTCCTGATTTCTCTATGCTTGAATCCAGCTAAGAACAGGACTTCTTTCAAGAATATCTGACCCCCAAATGCTGGAGCAGCAGGTCTGGGGTAGCACCTATGAGCCCTGGCACCTTGATCCCAGCACTAAACCTTGTGTTCATGGACAAATTACTTTTGACTTAACTTTTCAGCAACATCTTTTGTTTTCAGTAGCACGTATTGAACTCTACAAAATCTGCTCTTAGTATCTTGACCTCCTTTATGGAAAATACTTCTAAGAGACGTGGAATGTTGTTCAGTTACCATAGCACAATGCCCAGAATTTGTCTGGCAGTGCCAAGTCCAAGCCAGGCTGCTTTTCACTGCCAACCTGCCAGCCTGGTAACTTCACCCAAACTGGACTGTGAAAAGAAACCAACACCTACCTTTGTTTTAAGACAACCTTGATTAGAGTGTCTTGCAATGAGTTGCTTAAGCCAAGGCAGGCAGAGACTTCTGGAGAGGAGAACGGCACCCCAACAGAAGGCAGAGCTGTGGAAGGCAATTAGGAAAAAGACCTTTGAATACCACAGTTGGGCAATAGCTCAGCATTAGGAGTACAGACCCAAAGGGTTGGTCTCCAGAGTAGGCAGAGGTGCCAGGTTGTAACTCCCCACATTTAGGCTGTTGAGCCTGGTCGGGATATGGCTTGGATATCGAGGTGAGGTCTGGTCTGAGGTTCTGACTTGACTTGTTGCTATTCAGAAGAGTTTCCTGAGGCAAATGTCTTATGCTGAGTAACCTCCGTGTCAGGTTTCCAGTGGATTGGTGTCCATAAGGAATGTGAAGTATTTAGCAGCTCAGTCATTAGCTGCTTCCAGGAGGATGTGCTGCTGGCCTTGCTCCACAAGTTCCCTGGGGATGGGCCGAGCTTTAACTTTGCAGAGTGTTTTAGAGAAACACTGGACACCCTGGGGCTGCAGAAGGCGCACGTTGGGGCAGAGTCCTCCACTTCTTCATACAGAAAAGCCAAAATGTTAAAATGATGCTGAAGGAAACAGCTCTTGGAGCCAGTTCTGGGTTCTCAGGAAGCAGGAAAGCCCCTCATGTTCCTGCGCTAACACATCCTCAGCACTACTCTCTAGAGGTATGTATTTCAACATTTTTTTTTCAGGCATCTCCTGCATTGCTACATCTTTGCCTTCTTTCCAGTGTCTCAGAGAGTCTGAGCTGCTGCTCAGCTGGGACTGGAGAAATGGCCATGGAGACATACAATTTGTGACAGCTAATTCTGATTTATGCCACTTGGTGCTATCACAAAGGGCTTTAAAAACAACGTGTCCCAATGCAGCCACATGTATTTTGCTGTCTGCTGCTCTGTGAAGCCTGGAACAGCTTAAGGCTTTGTATGTATCTTCCCCTGCTAATGCTAAAAGGCATTTTGACAACGTGTATTCTGTATTCTCCTTCCTGCAGGGGACCTCAGCAGCAAAATTGTCAGTCACTGGTCCAGGATGAGTAGATATGGCTATAGGCTACGCTGAGGGAGTTGCATTTTCCCACCTTCGGTTTACTGGGTGAGCTGGGGCAGCTGGTTTTCCTTTCAGGTGGTGCCTGGAGCAGAAGAAACTGACCTGGGAGTGAAAGCCCTAAAGTGTCCCTTGCTGTTCCCTCAGCTTGAAGAACAGTAACTCATTGCTTTAGTAAAGAACCAGTCCCAAATAATGCCCTGGTCTCATGATGGGAGAGCAGGAATCCCAGTGGTGTGATGGATCTGGCACTGCCCCCAGAAATGGCCAACGTGGATCCCACCAGGGAATGGACATTGTGCAGGAAGGGAAATCTCAGAAATGCAGCTCTCTGGGAGATTAGAGAATCATCTGAAACAGCATTTTGAAGATAGCCTGGAAGAACAAGAATGGTGGGAACTCTGCGTGGCCAAGATCCTGGAATGAGGCAAAAGGAGGGGAAAGGATGGGCACAAGATGCACAAGATGACCTGACACTCCTGCAAGGAGACCCAGAGTGAGGCTTCTGCATCCCCCTGCTTGCTGCATAATGTGACAGTGAGCAGCTGTACCTCAGGAGCAGGGGAGTGCCACCTGACTGTGGGCACTGCTCTTGGGGTGTTGCCTGCTCCATGAAGCGGCTTTGGCAAGGCAGCAGATGCCATATTCTCAATCCTGAGTACGGAGGCAGGGACTCTGCTCTGCTGAGCATGCTGCACATGATGGGATCCAACCATCAGGGCACACATTCAGCTGTGCATAGGTGCCAGCTGCAAGGGCAGACCCAGGAGGGGGGTTCTGTGCTCTTGGGAAAGTCACCATGTTACCTGGTTTGTCTCTTTCTGTGGTTTTCATGGTTTTGCACATATTTCCATTGCGCTGTGCTTTGCTTTTGCAGTCATGTGTTGAAAACAGTCTGGATACATAAAAACAGGAAAGATCTTTAATCTTAGGGTCATGAGAATGACACTTGACCTAGCAAAGCTACTCATCCAGTTGTTCTTCTAATATACTTGTTTTCTTTTTTCAGTACTGACAGTGTTTCAAGCATCTGGATTTCAGCCACAGCTTCTGATATGAAATTTTAGACAAGTGATGGGTCAACTAACAAATTACACCATCTCAGAAAAGCTCAGGACTTGCTCTTGATCTCTTTCCATCAATTTCTTCTTTTGTCTTGAAATACCTTCTAGACTGTCTTAAGCAAACTGGTCTGTTTTTGTTCATTGCAGAGTTTTCTTCAGCTAGTGAATATTAATCCCCTTATTGGGTCAAATAATTGGAATAATGCAAATAGACCCAAATAAGAGTTGCAAGTTAAATTATGCCTAAGTACTATACAATAAACCGATCAAGAAAAACACATTCATTTTAACACCTGAATACTTCGTATAATGATTCTGCTTTGTACAAGCAGAATCAAGAGGCAGAAGATCAGAAGGAATGTTAAAAGTTGCAGTAACCCTAAATCCTGAGTCATGCAATTTGAGCTCTGCCGTTGGAAAACTGTTGCACGTCGCACACGCTGCGCTTTAAAAATGACACTGTTGACCCTGCAAGAACACTCAGTGGATTGACTTCCCAAAATCATCTGGTCAAGTCTGTGTTCAAACTATACCACTTCAGAGCATGGCTACAAGGCACAGATGTCATTTATGGAAATCCCCAAACCTGGGCTGAACTCTGCGGTGATGCCTCTCCTTTACAAACACTTTTGCTATCATTTACAGGGGGGATCACCCTCGCACAGCTCTCCCCAGTTTGGCAGCCGACAAAGCCAGCTTGTGTTTGGCATGAACAGGGAATGGCCCCGTCCCACCAAAATCTGAAAATGCCACTTGGCACCATCAGACCACATGAAGCTTTCCCAAAGCTACATTGCAGGCAAGGAGCAGGAACCCCTTGTTTCGAACTCCTGCATTATCAGAAAATGTCTAGAGTTTCTCAGGCATTCATCACACCCCCACAATCTGTCCAGCTGAGTGAGAGCGCCTTGCAGCGGGATCAGGTTTTATCCGGCACCAGGTACGCTGATAACCCTCCCTAATCAGTCGCTGATCTCTGCTCGCTGAAAGCACTGCCCATGGTATTTCTGCTGAAGCTATTTTTAAATGACAGTGTGATATTTTGTTTTCTCTTGCTCATTTGTCAGTGAAGAACTGGTTGTGCTGTGCGTCTGCTCTGACAAGAAACTTCCAGTTATTTTTCAGCCCGTTCCAGCTGGGATGGAGGCAGGGCTGGAGAAAGTGCTGTCTGCAGGCAGGGTGAGCCCTCCAGGGAGCAGTGACCCTGCAGACCTCTGCCAGTCCGGGTCCCCTGGGTCTGGCTGTGGGAAAAGCCTTCTAGGTTTCTTCTGACTCTGGTCCTGTTGCTGCTTTAGGCTGGCTTTCACAATTAGGGTTATTTTATGTTTAGCTGAGCTGCTATTTGCATGAATGTTGGGGTTTTGTTTGGTTTAGTTTTGTTTTATCTGTCACTTTAATTGCACTAAGTTTTCAAGGAATTACATTTTTAGGTTTAGGTTCTGAATGGCCTCAGAGCATGAGCAGCTAAAAACTGAAAATTAAAACCTGTCATGTCCAAATGGCATCACTACATGGACAATTTACATTTCATCTCAACAAACGGCTTTCCCAAATGGAGTTGTAACAAGTTCCACCTCTTCATCTAAGCACCTGGACATCACTGCATGTTTCACAAAGGGCTGTATGTTTCACACATAATTTCTCTCAAAAAATGCATTATAGATCAGCATTAGCCATTTTCCAACCCTGTTGGTTTCTTCTGGAAGAAGGAAATATAAAATTCCCACTGGAATTTTGCTGATTCTCAAGCCTTCCACCCTTAAGCACTGCTGGATGGCAGTTGTGCCATAGCTGTATACCAAGGTTTTCTAACCCATCAAAGTCAGACACAAATGGCTCATGGAAGATAAAACCCTACTGAGAAATACAAGTTGTCTATGACTGTGTGACTATCAGATAAAAACATGCCTAATTAGATCCTGGAAGTGGACATTCACTGGTTTTTAGTCCTCTGGGCCAAAGATATCTGTCTAAGCCCAGGATTCATTCCATCACCTTCCCTTACTTATAACAGGTACAACACTGGTTCCCTACAGAGCTAATCCCACAGATTTCATCAAGATTGCTGCTCAGGTAATTCATTCCAACCTAAGAAAAGGTGTTTTGACTCAGTTCAGACCAAGTTTTGGGAGGGAGCAAGTCCCTGGGATCAGTCCTTGGAACAGAACTACATCTTTACTAAAGTTTGCTGCCCTGACCCAGCAGATCCAGCTGCTGGGGCAAGAGGGAGAATCCCATCCCTTCTTAACCTGAGCTATGCCAATTCTGACCAGTTACTGAAACTAGTTTTTACTTTGCAGAGTCCAGTAGAACTGGATTGAAACCAGCATACTTGTTGTTTTTTGTTTTTATTTTCTTTTCCCATTGAGAATCTGACTGATACTCTAAAATCTCTTGAATTTTCTAGTTTGTAATACAAAAGCCATTGGGAAAACCAGATATAACCTGATTGGTTAGATTTTAAAGATATGTTGGACCCTAATAATTTCTGCTGCTTTTAGTTAAGAACCCTGAGGCAATAATAACGGAAGCTGTAAAAATATGTCCTTTATTCATCATGGCTTTACGTCAGAAGTTCACTGCTCTAATCATTAACTCGCCTGCTGCATTATCTATGAAAATTGCTTGGTAATATTTATGAAAAGTGACCTTTGTTAATTCAATGTTACAAAGTGTTGGATTCATTCTGTTTGCAAGTGGAACAGATTTCCAAATCACTCTGCAATTAGTACAGTTTGATCTAACCAGCCTATCTCTGCATGGGGTAGGCTTCTACTGAAACAGCAGGATCGCTGTCAGAAATGAAATGTGTTTTCCGTATGGCTGAAAGTACGGCTGTGACACCTGCTTGCACTACATCATCTTTGGCAAAGGTAAGTGCTGATTGAATATTCACAAAAAGGGAAAACAGTAACCAGACTTAGAAAGATTTTTGTTGTGAGAAATACCTCAATTAACAAAAATTTAAATGTTTGTGGCCAAAAAATGATTGTTATGTATAATAGTGTAAGGGGAAACCAAAGGAAAATAGGACAATGTTAGGCTGAAATGGGCATGATTGCCCATTCCACAATGGATACAGATAAAGGAATTGCAAGAGACAACAGGGAGATTCAGGAGCCCCATGGAGTCAAGAGGCTTTGCTGCATGATTCTCTAATCCACTCCCAAGGCCATCATTAGGTACAGACAGGAATTCCTTCCCCACCTAAGAAGTTCACGTTCCTGATCTACCCAATGCTCCCATGAATTTCTGATTCTCACAATCATACAGGATAACCTGCAATGCCTCAGCCTATGGGGTGTTTCGAAGGAACCAAGTTTCACTGGAGCAACAAATGTGCCGGACAAGCATCACGCAGTGAAGCCATGTGGCACCGTTCAGTAGCAGATCGCTAGGAATGTGTAATATCTGCAGCATTAATTTCATATTTTTCCATTTCCCGAGCTCCACATGGTCAGTGTCCATTTTCGATACAGGATAACCAATGCTCACTCCAGCTGGGACTGTCTCAAGTGACAACCACACTGGGAACAAACTGAGCATCTCCCTGTCTTTGCATTTGTCCCCTAAGCTTGTCCACTAGTGATGTACAAAATTCAGGCTTGGTTTGATAAGCCAAGATAAGCTCTGATGAAATATCTATGCAGATGTGTAAAATATACCAGTCTGCCCCTGTCTTTTATTTTCCCCTAGCATGACAGTTTACTGTGCTTTCCTTAGCAGGAAACAAACATCCTCTTGGTTAAAGCAGGAGCGGGAGAGCCACAGACACCACCCTCATGTTCTGTTCCCAGTGTGGAAACAGAAAGGGAGGCTGGGGAAGATTTGGGACAGGACAGGCAGCAGGTCCTCATTCAGGACAAGATAGTGCAGCTGCCCTGCAGACAGCACGGCTCTACCAGGCCAAAGCTTCTTCTCAGGAGGAAGGTGCTCAGGTCCTCACAACAGTTCTGCCTTTCAAACTGTTCTTTTAGCACATCTTTTCCTATATATGAACTAGTAACCATATTAACCGACAGGACCTGAGTAATTCCATGTCAAAGAGCAACACAGGCTGCAGAATGCCCTGCCCTCAGTCCTCCAAGACTACAAGTTGCCTGCAAGCCTGGCCAGAAGTGCTTGATGAACCTACCCTCTCCCTTTGTCCTTGACAGTGCCAGAGAACCGAAGAGCTGCTAAGGAAACAAATGCGAGTTGTTGCCTGTGAATGACATGGGTTTCTTGGCATCTGGTGGACAATTGTGGCACTCATTGCCAGAACTCGCCAGAATCAGAGAATCCTCCTTCTTCCATATCACTCTGCTGTTTCCCAAGGAATAATAATAATGATGATGATGATGATTATGATGATATAATTCAGGCATTTGCACAAGGAAATAGCAAGTGGGAAGCTAGAGAGCTGTACAGGCTGCTATGATATGGGAATTAGGGAAAAAAGGGCTCTATAAGTACTGGGACCATGAGCTTCAGCATTCCCTGATAGCAGCAGTGGGCTCCAACAGGCTGCACTCACCACCAGCCCACCTACCCTGCAGATTCAGTTCTTTGGATGCCCTTCCCGTTTCCCAAAACTGTTACCAAATGTGGGAAATTTTGGAAAGGGTTAAATCACGTGGTCTGAAGCAACTGGCAAGAAGGAGAAGATTTGAGAGTGAACATGTGAAACCAGGGAGAAGGGGGACCAGCAGCTGTACTGATGGGATGAACTTAGTCTCTCCAGGTGTCCCAGGAACACACACATGTGACAGCCATGGTGAAGGCGATGGCACAGGCAGTGACTGTGGCACTCAGAAATCAGGAGTAACAGCACAGGCATAGCTGCTCTCAGGCTTCTTGCTGGGGCTCTATTGCATGCACTTATTGCAGTTGCATGTGCCCACATTGGTGCAGAATGGATGAAGTCCCGGTTATCCCACAGCTCTGAGGCAGGCACAGATCCAAGGAAAGAGGGAGGCTGGGAGAGAAGAAGTGGTCTGGCCAAAAACATGTCTAGAAATCCCCAGGGTCCTGCTAGAGAGCAGTGCTAGAGCCAGGCTCCTCCCCACTGAGCTGAGCAAGTTCCTCTCTTCAACAATCATTGCAAATGTTTTCTCAGAATCATGGATTGCTCCATCAGACAAAAGATTTTCCTCCTGCTGGGTCCTTCCTCAAAGATGGGGCTCTCTTTACCATCCACTGCTGCTCTGTTTCAGTGAAAACATGAGTGTGCTGTGAGCACACCCCTCATCGTTGTAATGTTTCTGACATCCCAGTGTGAAATCCCCATTTGGTTTCAGGTCTTCTCTTTGCCTGTTTTTTCCAACCACTTCAGCATTTTTGAGCTTATGAAAGTTTAGGAGTTTCTATGTTTTTGCATAATTAGGAAATTGAGAGATGTGGTTTATCTACTTGTTTCCTGTGAAACACAAAGGGCCAAGAGATTGGGGGAGTGTGTGGGTTGGGGTGGGGTGTGTAGATAAGACTCCTAGAGAGCACAAGGGTGAGCGTGCAGTATGAGGAGAGATTTTCTCTTGGGCCCACTGGCATAAAGCGAGGACTGCAGCCACATTTGTCTGTTGAAATGGACTTCTTGTCCATGAAAATGACTTCTGGGAAGTAGCTCTCACTTCCAAGGTGATCTGCTGTAGTTTGTTATCACTGCAGCTCTCGGGCTTCAGTGCAGTGGCCATGGCGATCCTCCTTTCTTGCCTAGGGGCACTGCAGTGCTGGCCAAGCACCCTCTCCTCCAACATGTCACCAACATTAGTGACATTTTCTGCTGTGCAAATTCTTTCCCACTTTGCGATGTTTGCCACAGAAGGGTTTTGTTGACTAGGAGGTGCTTTGAACACCTTGACAAGGAAGGAACATGGTGTGTGAGGGATGGTCTGTCCATGAAGGTATGGGCAACACTGATGGAGAGTTTGATGCTCTCCATCCAAGCTGCCCTTTCCCATCCAGCGTCAGCCCTGACGCTGGGCTGGGGAAATAGCTCAGGGAGAGCAGGAGGAAGGCATGTTGTGATTCAGCAGTGCTCATTTTTACAACCAGCTTTCGAGCTTCCAGAACAAGGCAAAGTTCCTGTATGAAAATGTTTTCAGTTGAATATATCATAAAAAGTAATAACAGACATTTCAAGGTGTAAACAGTAGCTCTCTTCCTCTAGGGAAAAAAAAAAAAAAAAAAAAAAAAAAGGCAATTACAGCTTTTGTGTGTTGTGTAGCTGTTTACTAACATGTAACATAACTCTAGGGATCAAAAGTGGGGGAAAGGAACTGGATTAAAGGAAATGTGGAGCTTTTTTTTTACTGAAAGTGTTCTCCATAAAACTATTATGCTGAGAGGATGACTAATGTAACCAGTGTGTGTTTTGAAGCGTGTCATTAACACTTTTTATGCTTTCTGAACACACAAACTGAAACCCCAGGAGAGAATTAATTTAAAAATCTCATTAAGCATAGTGCCTAAGTGTCAAAAGGCATCATACAATAAATAGTAGACTACTCAGGTAAACAAAGCTTTAAAAAATAAAACAAACATACTCTATAAAGAGCCCAAATGTGTGCATTTTGGATAGTTTAATGTGTGTTTGATTAGATGTCAAAGGTACAGACGATGAAAACAGAGGTCACACGGAGGTAATAGTACTGACCTCTTCTTCCTTAAGCCATCATACTGCCTGTCTGGTGTAAAACATGTATCTGAATTTGGGAAGCAAAAGCAAGGATGCAAACAGAAGAATGAGATCAAAGATAAGGATTTTCTACTTGATGTCAAAAAAGACTTATGGTACCTTTTGTGTGGTTGTGTCATGCTCAGTTATAGAGTGGTTTGTGTCAGTGTTTCAGAGCAGTACTATTGCTCAGCAATCAGAGGTTACCTCTCTTCAGAGACTCTCTGTCCACGGGAGATAGGATGCTAATTCAAACACCTTGTAGCTATAGATCAGAGGTGTCTGCAAACTCCAGACAGATGATTATTAGAAGTTAAAGCTTTAAGTCTCACTAGTGCAGCTCTGAATATTACACCTATTTTTTAAGATAGAAAAATATACTACTAGTGACCTTCTCACCCCCTGAGATAACTGCCAATATACTTAACACTTTTAAACAACCCTCAACATTTCATTCAAAAATAGAGAGGTGACAGAGTGACTTGCCCACAAGTTAGACTTTCCCACACGAGGAAGTGAGTGGTGAAATGTCCTGTCCCAATACTGCTGTGTCAGTTGCCTGGTATAGGTCCTACCTTCCACCATCCTTAGCTCATCTGAAAGGGAGAAAAAAGCAAAAATCCATCTCTGTGTTACCCTGTGGTGAAAGCCCTGAACTGGATGCGAGATATCCAAGTTACTACAGGTGTCTCATTCCTCTAGTAATGAGATCCAGGAATTTTTCTGTTTCTACTTCCCTCTGCATAGGGAAGGTTTATTCATAACAACTTTCTTATACCTTTATCTGTTTTCTCTGTTTTCACTTTAAGCAAAGCTCTCTCCCTGTGTGTAGATCATCTAGAGTAGTCTCCTGTAGATATCAAGAGACCAGCAACAATGACAAAAAGATGAAGAGCTGCCAGTGTCCTGAGAAGGTTGAAAAAGAAGAATCCATTAAGTAATGCCCTGAAACTTCTTTTCTGTGGGCTGATAAAACACACATTCACTTACACAATGCAGGCGCTGTCAGAGAAGCAGGAAGTCATGTCCCTGGTGTTGAGACTCTGTGCTGTAACTGCAGGGAGTCCAACACCTTGGACGGGGCTCAGGCAGAGAATCTGTGTCACACGAAAGGAGAGGAATGGAAACAGCGTGAAACCATCGGCAACAAAGGAAGGCGAAGAAAAACAGGACAGAAGGGATCAGAGACATAGAGCCAAGTACAAGGTAAAAAAATAGACCTGTGGAAAGCTAGAAGGAAAACAAATAAACCAAGTAAGTTAAATTCTCCATCCTGTCCCCCATTTGCTTCCATCTCACTAGCACCTTGTTACTGAAATTTTTGCTCAATGCTAAAATCAACACAAAGGATGTGGTGCTCTACATGACAATTGAAGGGCAAACATCTGCCTGAGGCTAAATCATGTCATCATAGTATATCCTGAATTTGGAGGGGCCCACAGGGATCATCAAAGTCCAACTCCTGGACCTGCACAGGACACTCCAAGAATCACACCATAGGCCTGAGAGTTGTCCAAATGCTTGTTGAACTCTGCCAGGCTTGGTGCTGTGACATCTTCCACAAGGAGCATGTTCCAGTGCCCAGCCACCCTCTGGGTAAAGAACTTTTTCCTAATATCCAACCTAAACTTCCCCTGATACTGCTTCAGTCCATTCCCTTGGGGCCTGTCAGTGGTCACCACAGAAAAGAGATCAGTGTCTGCCCCTCCTCTTCCCCTCATAAGGAATTTGTTAACTTCAGCGAGGTCTCCCCTCAGTCTCCTCCAGGCTGAACAGACATGTGCCCTCAGCCTCTCCTCATACAGTTTCCCCTCACCATCTTTGTTGCCCTCCTTTGGATGCTCTGTTGTAGCTTTATATCCTGCTTATATTGTAGCACCCAAAACTGCCCCCAGAACTTGAGGTGGGGCTGCCCTAGAGCAGAGCAGAGTGGGACAATCCCCTCCCTGTCCCCACTGGTGATGCTGGGCCTGATGCTCCCCCCGGCCCTCCTGGCTGCCAGGGCACTGCTGACTCATATGAATGTTTGCATTTTGCATATATCACATTTTGCAGACAGAGTGCTGTATGGGTCCCATAAGTTTGAGTCATAACCATTACATGCTACAGCATCTTGGATTCTGGTCCACAAACACACAGTGCAGTTCAAGTGGCACTTTTTTTGGCATACAAAATTGCTTTCAGCAAGTTGTGCCTTTTGTGGAGGTCATTTCTTTTCCCCTCCACGATGTCAAAGAAGTTTTTTTGGATTGTTGATCAAAGATCTCTTTGCTGAGATTCAGTGCCTCATGCAATCCCTTAAACCCAACACTCAGCTTGAAGTTTTAGCTGGGAATTATTACAGGGAAGCTGCACATAGGATCAGTTGGCCAGACCTATGCAGCCTTCCAACTGTGATTCCTAAAGAAAGTGATCACTAGATCAGTCCTATCCACAAAGCTACAGCTGGGGTCTGACAACATTTAGATACTTATTAATATGATTGATTTCCCATTATTTAATTAATTGCAGATTTCACATTTTCACATTTCCTGCTTTGCCATGTGCCAAAAAGAGCAAATGGCCTGTCACCACAAAGTGATGGCACTGAATCTGTCTTTGTCCTGAACCTTGCATTTTCCCCCAAATTGTGGCAGAACTCCTACCAGGCACTGGCAACAGTGGCCCAGGAAGTCTCTGGGTGCTCCATCCCCTGCCTGGGGCTGGAGCCAAGCTGGAGGTATCAAAGGCTCCCCAGGTACACCCAGCCCCATGCCCACTGTTCTCACCAGCAGAACATTTTGCTGATATCCATCCTCCTTGTTGCAATTTAAATGCATTGCTCCTTCCTCTCTTGAATGCTGAAAGCTGATGATTTCCTGCTTGCAGTAGTTTTTTGTTGTTGCATAAGGAAGGGAGCTTGCTACAGTCATTCCACTTGACTCTTCTCTCAGCTTCCACACTCATACCAATACAAGAGTGGGAAATTGTCCTTGTTTTAGGTGGAATAAGAGATTATAAGATAGTGTGATATCAAGCCCATAATTTTTTTTCTAAACCATACAGTATAGATACAGTTCCTACAGAGTGTTCATCTAACATTCAGTTTCATTTCTCTGTAGGAGTAACTAGCTGGCAATGAGAAAAATCATTTGATTAAGCCCACAACTGATTAGAGGCTAGTGCATAGCCTACTGAAATAAAGAAGATACAAATTGATTTCAACATGTTTTGGGTCAGCCTCAATCTTCCAAAGCAAATAGAGAGATAAGACAGCATCTGCTGAGTATTCACCTGCCAAGTCTTTGTGCTGATCTCTAATTTTAGGTCCTGCAGGAAAGTGTCCAGGCTATTTACCACCTGGGCTGTTTTGATCTTCTCTCAAATATGTGTATTGATGGACAAACTCTCTTATCTCCACCATGATAATACTGGCCCAACTATACCAGCAGCATGAGGCTCAGGATCAATACTGATTACTCCATCGTTCATCTGAACAGCATTTTATTTACCTAATTATTAATATCTATTAAATGCCTGAACTGGAAAATCTTGACTAAGCAATCTAAAATGCATGAGTTGGACATGTTATAGAAATGCAGAATATTATCATTACTGTACAGTATGGGATGTGCCTGCAGTCTTCCCATCACAGATTCTTTTGGTTCCATCACAGCTGATACAAATGATAGAATCCTATGGCTGGCAGCAGATTTGCATCAGCCACATTAGGTATTATTTTTTCCCTACTGGGAACAGAACTTAACAATTTGCATACATAATTGCTGCAGCCCTATTAATATGTTACAGATATCTGTCCTCTGATAAAACCTGTTCTCTCATATAGGTATGCACGCACTTGGTTCCTGGAGAATGGGTTTATGGAAAGACATCACAGGTACAGCTCTAATTTCCTTCTCATTTCATTAGCTGATTCACCCAGATTAAAACTCAGTAGATTTTGCATGTCCAAACACCCAGGTGAGAGACCTCCATGCTTAAATTTGTAAATTCAACTTTTTCTTTCTTAGTTCCTCCTTTGGAACGAATATACTATAAATTAATGGCTACTAACTACTTTGTTGGTCTCCATAGGATGCATGAATTCATTCTTCTATATCTGGATGGATTTTCACACCAAAACCCAATACAAATTCATTGGGGCTTCTTCCTATAAACTCAGAAGACACAACTGACAGATACATAGGACACAGGTACCTTTGGTAAGAAAATGTTATTTTTTACATTCAGAGGATAGGTGTAATTGAGACTGTGTTACCACTGCCTGATTTTACTCATAAAGCTCATGGTTTCCTCCCTCCTTTAGTGAGCATTCTGTTTGCTAAAGGCTGGCCGGTTTCAGCTCCATTTGGTAGCACAAATGCACAACCCTGATCTGTTTCTCTGTCTGTCCTGGACTGCAGCAGGCTGCCAAACATCAAGACAGCTTAGAAGACGATCACAGTGAGGTAGAATACTCTTTTACTTCTACACGATGTGCTTGTGCTCAAGTCACCCAACAAGAAGGCCTGATTTTATCATCTAAAGGAGAAATGTTTAATTTGCCAGCTCATTCAAGCAGTGACCTCAGGCAGATGCCCATGCCCCGCAAAAATACTCTAACAAAGTGGGTCTGAGACATGATTTCTTCAAAGCCTCTTTGCACTGCACTAGTCTATATACTTTGTGGAAGCTTAATGCAATACAAGTGTACACAAGGCCCCTTGTGGAAGATAAATGCAATACAAAGCCTTTTTCCTACACCAAGGGAATGTAATAAGGCCACGACATCTCTGAGATTCAGATCTGAAATGGCATAACAAATCTTTACTCTGCAGTATATCATAATGCCATACAAGCCAGACTGGGCACGGGGATGCCCAGCCATTCTCCCAGTCCTTGCCCTGCCTTTACTGAGTGATACTGGCCAGTGTTTTTGCCCCTGCCTCATTTCTTTTTTGTCTTTTAAAATGAAAGCAGCAATACCATGGCCTTCTGTAAAGCACTTTCATTGTGGCAGCATCAGAGGGAATTTTTGAGATGACGCTATTTAAAATTGCCAGGCACAGTTTAGGCAGAGCAGGATGATGGAGTAAAGCAGTGTCTCTCAAGCTTTTCAATCTATGCTTCACTTCAATCAGTTACGAATGATTTCATGTCTGCTCACAGGAATGGCTGCAGGGCCTGGCATCAGGGCACTGCATGTCTTGCTGATCGGGGAGCACTGGCAGAGAGGGGCACGCGAGCTCCCTGCAGCCAAACTCTCAAGGACACTAAGATACAAATGTTGTCTTTCATAATAACAGCAATTAACACAAAAAGAATATTACAAGGGACTGGCATTCAGCTTGAAGTACTTTTTCTTTTTAGATCTGGCTTTCAAGCATGCGTGTACCATAGCATTACATAAGCCCGTGCTAAATCCCAAGCAAAATGGGGAAAAATTCAATTGCTTTGGGAAAGCTGGTGATTCAATCACTTCAGCAAACAACTGGTCAAAGCCAGGCAGCAAGATGAGCTAGTGAGCTTCACACAGAGAGCCCACCAAATGCATGAAAGGAATCCACAGTATCTGTGCTATTTGTTGTTGTGATCCTTGGACCAAGCTCTTCTCTGGGCCAACGCCTGGGTGCAGCTCAAGGGGTGTGACAGGTTGAGGACCAACCCAGAAAGCTCATAGGGTGAGATTGCACAGACATGACTCCATCACAGGACACAGTCCCTCAACACTGCAGCAGCAACTCATTGACTCCGACACCCCACACCCCTTCATGTCATGTAACCTCAGCTTTAAGGTCTGAAGGCAGCTCTCTGATGGGCTGCTACCCATCTTCAGGCACTTTGAACTTAGAGAAACCATCCCAATCTAAAAGCAAACGACACATAAAATAAAGTGATGACAAAAGCCACATGTTCACGAGTAGCAGTCTAACAAACAGGTGCAGTGACCCCTGCCATTTGAGATCAGGGGTGGAGAGCTGCTCTGCTTGGCAGAGTAAACAGAGTCAGAGTGTCTCAAATTGGGCTTGGGCACTGACAAAATTGTTACTTTTGAAACTTCCTCCAAAAGTTCCACCTTCAACTTGCAGGTGTTTTGGTTTCTAGGAAACAGAGTTCATGATCTGAATCACAGGTAAAATGAGGAATTAAATGGAATTTGAGATACTGAGTCAGGGAGGTGAAATTTGTCAGTGCCAGCCCCGAGCTCAGATCCCCTCCTATATGGGCAGACATTTGCTAATTACTTAAACCTTGCAACACGCAAGAAAACAGAAGGATGGAGTCCAAGGCACAATGGAAGGGCTTATCTCTGGACATGGGGATATGATGTAGTATGGAATTTTAAAAGATAAAAGAAAGCAACATGCAGTAGATACAATGAGCCAACTCTGAAAAGCAGGTTAGGCCTAATCATTACTTTAAGGCCATACGTGGGAAATAGGGAAAGGAGTTTCCTGACTTATTGATCATCAGCTTCAGATCTCTGCCCTCACCACAGCTTGGGGTAGTCAACAGCTCTGATGTCACTGATCTTACATGCCAAGTCATGGCACAGGATGGATTTTGGAAAAGAAAGACACTGTAACATTTAAAATTGTAAATATTACCATTCCAGTCACCAAGTGCAAGTGGCAAAGGAACTGCAAAACAGTTCAGGTTTTAGGGTGTGGCTGCTGATGACTCTCCCTTCTGCTTCTAAATATAAGGTTTTTCAAACTTCACCATGAAGTGACAGCTACCCCTTATCACTGAAGGCCAGCTGTTTCTTTAGTACTCAGCTGTTCCTGCTGCTTGCTTGTAGAAATGGAAGAAAGCTACTTAGAGACGTAAATCTGCAAAGTCTTCGAGCACACATCTATGTTAGAGCCTGTCCTTCAGTTCTTAAAGTAATTTGGTTGATCTTCTTTCACACCCATTTTACACCTCTTCACCCACACTGACACCACCAAAACTAGTCCTGGTTCCCTGGCACAAATGAAACCACATCAGGAATGGTTCCTTCTAGGTATTTGAAAAGCTTTTATGATTTTATTTTCCTCCTGAGAAGGATCTTGATAAAACTTCACAGTATTAACACGTCGTTGCTGTGTTGCTTCTTCAATGCAACTACGAGTAAATGTGTGCCAGTGGTTGTCAGGTATGACCCTGCCCTGTTCTTCACAAATGCGTGTGGATTTACCTGGGATTTCATCAGCAGGTTTTCTGTGAGTCTGTGGGGTTACATACATGCTTACAGTTCCAGGAGACTAATACAGTTGAGGCCAAGAGCCACCATGGTCAGAGATCAGGTGCCTTTTGTAATGGCACCGGCCCCTATTTTGCACAACACTTTCTCCGGCACATAGCCATGCTGGCTTCAGTGGTTCCTCACTTACCAAAGCAGCCTTTCCGTGTAGGGAAGTGTGGAGGCACAAGGCCCTGGAAAGTGCCAATATCAATGTGAAATTGTTATCCATCTCCTTAAAACAACTGTCTTCCAAATACTTCTGTCTGCATTTGAAAGCAGAGAGAGCAATAGTTTTTACCTCAGGAGTGGTTAGAGGTGCTGAGTTTGGGTACTGGGGAGTGCAGGGGACTGCAGGGGAGTGAAGGGGAGTGCTTTGGCTCAGCAGTCGGATCAGTTCAAGCTCCAAGGAGTGTCTGGTGACAGCAGTGCTCAGCAGGGTGCTCAGCTCGGGCTGTGTACCCTCCTGAAGCACTGTCTTGTGCAGTGTTTGTTATACCCCTGTGTTTCCAATTCTTTTCCAGGTAAAACTGTGTCTTTACAGTGTGGTGGGGCAGAGCTTTTGGCATTCAGAGCCTCAGTAAATTCACACCTGAATCCTGGGCTTTCACACAAGCATTTACATACTGAGCACATTCATCTGCCTTTCTGGATGTATGACTGATTCCACAGCATGTGTACAAAACAGTTTAAGATCACTTAGACCTGTACACTGCTATATAAATATAGGTGTTCTGAAGATCGGAGGTACTGCTGTGGATGCAGTAGAGAACAGTGGTCTGTGCATCTCTGCATCTTTCTCACTAAGTGCCCTACACATGTGGTCAGGCAGAGGGAACTTCTTTCCTGTGTGGACAAAGCAAACCTGTGCATATATGGTTTCATGCTGTTTCGTAACAGAAGGCAATATCAAATAGTGTCTAAACCTACTTCCAGTTAACAGCAAAACTGCCATAAGGTTCAATGGGTTTACAGTAAAAACTGTACTGTCTCATCCACATGCAGCAGGATTTCAACAATTCAAGCAGCAAGTGGAAAATGTTACAGCATTTTTTTTTACCTTTGCAATCTATGCACCAAATTTCCTTGTGCCTTTTAATTCACAGTCAGACTTTTCCCAAACAGATACAAAATTCTCTTAAACTACAACCACAATGGTGCTTTCTTCACTGCCTTGTATTTTCTCTTATCCCCGGTGCCTGGACCACAAGGCAGTAAAATGTGATCTGTGTTTCAGCAATGTTCAAGAGCCACATTAAACTTGTGCATCCAGGGCAACAAGATACAGACTAATACAAGATCAGGTGTAATATATACGTGGTTTTACCACAATGCTGTAAAAACAGTAAACCATAATCGTGTTTTAACCTGATTCGCTATTATCCTCTTAAAAGGAAACTCTGGCTAACATCTTTTGCCAAGGAATAAACACACAGGACAACACTGCATCCATCCTGTATGCTGGATAGCTCTTACCTAAACAATTCAGTTAAAACCAATGGGACCAATTGTGTGGCCAAGTGCAATCCTGCAGGAGGACTGATTACAGGCTTCAGCACTTTTGGCCTGAAGATGTTACCAATGTGTGATCACAGCACAGCTTAAAATATGCCTATTTTAAAACTACACTTGCAAGTGTTAAAACCAAGCAGTTTTAGGCAACAGCTGTGCAGCAGCTATCTGAGATAAGGATGCAGAGCTAGCAGCGCAAATAGGATGGTGTGGACAGGAAAGGTGCTGAGCTCTTCCTGCTCAGCCTGTGTGCCGTGAGCCAGGCTATTCTGGTACACGGCTTCTGTGTATCCAGATGACGAAAGGCAGCTGAATATGCTGGCAAGGGCTGGAAGGCTGGCAGGAACTGTGGCTGCATTTCTGAGAGCTCTCCACTGTTTCTCCTTTTCAGCAGGTTAGGCCATTGTGTAGAGTTTAGTAATTCTCTTACATCCCTGTGCGTGTTTTTACAGCGCTGCTGTCTTCCTCTCTCGCCTGAGCACCGCAAGGGGTCACGGATGCGCGTGCCAGGCACATTTTCACAGCCTCTCCGGCGTCCCATTTGTATCGTCTTTTTCGTCCCCGTTCATTTCCTGCCATACTTTCCCTCACGGGCTGCTCCGCCGTCACAATATCCCTTTTCCCGTTTTCCCTCACGCTTCCCCCGCGCCCGCCCGGCGCGTCCCGCCCGGCGCGCGCGAAGGGGCGGAACCTCCGGCGACCCCGCCCTCCGCCTACCTCTTCCTCACGGCAACGCCACGCCTCCTCCGGCCCATTGGCTGCTCGCCCCTCGCTCCCCGCCTCCCGCCGCGCGGCACGCGCCTCCCGCCCCATTGGCTCCTTCCCCGCCCTCATTTGCATAACGCCCCGCACACCAATGGGCGGCCGCTGCCTTCTTAACATGCAGAGAAGTGGCCAATGAGCGGGCGAGGGGGCCGGGCCACCACGTGCTGTTGCTAAGCTTCGGCTTCTAAATTGTTACTACACGGGCAGCCAATGGGCGCGAGCGGCGGGGATCTGTCAACATCCCCTGCCCCGACGGGGGGGGCGCTCTGGTTGCCGATTGGCCCGGCCGCCTCCTCACGTCCCGCCCCGCGCCCGTCTCCCGATCGCCATTGGCTGCGCGCGCTGCCCGTCCGCTGTGTGTCAAATGTAGGTTGAGCGAGGTGCCTTAAAACCGAGGGCTCGGGAGTCCCCGCGCGTGAACTCGGCGCGGGGGGCTCGGGACGGGCAGCCATGGAATTGAACTCCCTGTTAATCCTCCTGGAAGCGGCCGAGTACTTGGAGCGAAGAGACCGAGGTACAGGGCGCAGGCGGGCAGTCGGTCAGGCACCCGCAGGCGCTCCCAGCCGCTCTCGGCCTTTGTTGTGCGGCGGCCGGGCCGGGGCAGCGGCCCCGAGCCCGCACCTGCCCGGGGGGGACCCGGGCTGCGCCAGCGGCACCGCGCTGGGGGAGCATCGCTGCTCGGATCTTGGCCTTTTTTTATATATAACCCCCCAAGCGAACCAGAAGGGGGTTGTTTGTGCCGCCCTGGATGGGGCCGGTGCGTGTGGCAGCGCTCAGGATCCCTCTCGCCGCTCCGTGTGTGGCAGTCGGTGATTGTATGGCAGCTCCCCTCCCCCAGCGCAGCGTGACAAGGGTTTGCATGATCCGCCTCGTTTTTAATGTGCACTCCAATAATCTTCCTAATTTCGACACTTCGGTGTTGGTTTTTTGGTTTTTTTTTCCCCCTATGGTTTACCGAGTTACGTTTTTTTGTTGTTTGTTTCGCTTCTTTAAGAGATGCCAGAATAAAATCCAAACAAATCAACCGGAAAAATTCTGTTCTTTACCCTAGCGTTCCCGCAAAGGAGGAAAAAATTGCATGGAAAAAATATATTGCCACTAATGCTGACTTTGTCCCTAGAAGCAGAACATGGCTATGCATCAGTGTTACCCTTCGATAGTGACTATTCCAGAAAGAAAACAAAGGCAGGCACCATGGCCAGAAAATCCCAGAATAACAGGTAATAGACGCACCGCTTTTTCAGAATGAATCGTCAGCTTTTCCAATGTGTCTAGCTTATGTGCAGTGCATACATTTATGAAAAATAATAACTAATCCAGTGTCTCAGTTTTCCCCATCCCGGTAGTCGCCATTTTTCCCCTGGATGGGCTTGGCTCTGTTTTGATCTCTCATATAAACACTGCCACGCGTACACCATCTCCTTAGTACTCACTGCACTTCAGAACCATCCGCCCTCATCGCTCCTTCTGCTCCGCGCTCGCCGACAGCGGCTTTTGCTGCAGACCTTTAACACCATAATCGCCACCCAGATTTCTCTTTGCATGGCACCTAATTTCCCCCCTGGCATTCATTTATAAACCACAGGCAGCGAGCCGGCCGCCTCCCCCACGGCAGCCCGAGCAGATGCAGCCTCCGGTTGCGGCGGCGCCGGGCTCCGGGGCGGGGAGCGTGTGCGGGGCGGCGGGGGGGGGACGCTCCGCACGCCCTCCGGCCTCTCCGGGAGGTGCGGGGTGAGAAGGTGCCGGAGCGAGCTTGACCTCCCCGCGGGCCGTGCCGCAGCGCCGGTTCGCCGGCCCTTCCGCCCGGCCGCCGCAGGCAGAGGGGCCGGGCTGCGCGGCTCGGTTGTTGTTTATCCCGGTTATCGCCCATCCGCCTCGCCGCCGCCGCTGTTTTGTTGCTGCCCCGCAGCCGCTACCTGCGCTGCGATGGCACGAGCCGAGCGCTGCTGTGCGCAGGCTCCGCAGCTTTGTTTGCTGCTCGGGCAGCGGCTGTGTACGTGCGGGAGGCTGGCTGTCTTACGGGGACACCGCCGGCCCCTGCCCGGGAGCGAGCCCAGCCCCGGGCTCTGCCTGCTCTGCTCTGCTCTGCTCTTCCAGGGCCGCTCCGGAGGGGACCGAGGACCGTGCCCTGCTGGGCCTGCTTCGTCCCGGGGCAGCGATGCTCTCCCCAGCGCAGGCTCCGCTCTGCACGGTCATGCTGGATCGTGGTTCCTGTAGAATAGCCTAAAATGAACTTGCTTTGCACGTGACTTGTTTTCCAAAGGAGCAGGGAGTCTCGGCAGGCCCGCTCTCGCTGCTCCGGCGGGCATCCTGCGGCCGGGTCGGATGGTGCTGGGGAGGTGCCCGGCAGAGGGCCAGGGGCTGCTCGTGGGGCACCGGAGTTGCAAACCGAAATCAAAAGCTGACGAACTCCCTCCTTGAGCAAAAACACGAGCTGCTGAGCACCCTGGTGGTGCCTGCTGTGGCCGAGCACTGTGCCTCCAGGATTACTGAGGGGGAGCAAATCGTGCCCCCGTGCCCCTGCTCCCAAACAAGGCAACCATTTTAGGGGCTGTTAATTGCAGTACTCCTACTTTGTGTTTGGTTTTAGTTGAATTCTTTGTCTCATCGTGGAGCGTGAGAAGACAGTTCATTTTAAAAGAGAAAGTCATAAGGAATGGGAGGAGTGTCTTGTGTCCTGAGACACTTTGCTCTTCAAGATTTTTAATTATTTTCATATAAAGTATGCTCACTGCCTTTAAAAAAATTCAAAACAGATTTCATAAGTTTTCCAGCTGTAAATTGCTCCTTGAATTGTACAGATTTCTTGTCTGTCTCTTGCATTCAAGAAATCTGTGTTACTTACAGAGCTATTATTCCATCGTTTCCGTTCTTAGGGCTCTTGTCATCCGCTGCAAAATAGTTATTTGTCTGAATTGTAAGCTGCTTTCAGGAGTTTTTAGGAGAGGATTAGTAATCTATCAAATGCAGCAGAATTAAAAGATTTCTGGTTACAGATTTGCAAGTGTTACTAGAGTTGAGGCACGCACATCCATTTGCAGTTACTTTCCTGCTTTTTTTTCCTGCCTGCAGAGTTACATTTATTTACCTGTTTAGCATTTTGCTCTGATTCTCACTTCGTAGCAGTGGCAACCTTCAAAAATGCCATCCTGCAATGTGCAATGTGTACATTTACTCACACTTTCTTTTCTTCTAGCTGCAGTGATGAGATGAGGGATGGGTCATCTGTGTTACAGGACAGGACAGTGCTTGTCAGGGAATGGTTTCCAGTGCGGACACTGCCGGGACAGTGGCTGGTGCGGTTCAGCACGGGTACCAGCCTTGCTGGCTGGCGTGGGAAGCAGAGGCACATTGCTTTAATGCAGCTCCCTGTTCCTTCAGGGACAGAGGGGCAGCAGCAGGGCCCTGTGGGTACCTCTGCATTGTCCTTAAGGGCTTTGTACCCATGTCCAGCAATCGCTGCTCATGTTTGCTGCACACTTTAGATTTGCAGGGGAGAAATTACCCCTGCATTTAAATATGCAGTGCAAAATACATGATGTACACCAGCATCACTGTTTTGTTATTATTTGGAGCTTAGAGGCTATAGGGGTCGAGCCCCAGACTAAAGTGAATTTTTGGAAACAGAATTAATTCTTCCTAAGCAACTCAAAGATTAACAGAGGGAGATGACTGGCCAAAGTTCAGAGGATCTGGAGTGATCGTGGGTGATGTGAACCACCGAGCAAAGTGTTTGTCCATATTGTTCCATTTTAACCATTTTCCAGACTCGTTTGGTTTGGAGCATTAGATGCAGGGAGGCATCTGATTGCATACAGGGGATTGCATACGTGTTTGAAATTCATGCCTTATTATTTCATTGTTTTTCTGGATTAAAAATACATACTCAAAGTTGGAGGAGTAAGAAAGGAGCAGCTAACTGCACATTTCAAATCTGCAGGGGCATTGTTGTTTTCATTATCTATTTTTGTATCCTGCTGCTTGCAGCATCTGATCAGATTAAAAAGTGAGAGATGTATATATGCACATACGTTGGGGTTTTTTCATGCCTGATGAGGTATACATACATAAAAGCATGAAAAACATCTCCTTATTCTTGGAAAATCAGACAAGAAGGGAGGAGGAGAAAAACTGTCAAATGTGAGGAAGCCGGGTGTGCTGTACTCTTCTTTGTTCTGTGTTTCCCCCCTCCGTGTGCCCGCCTGTGGGGGGAAGAGCGCACCCCGTGCAGCACAGGTGTGCTGGCCAGGCGCTGCGGGCTGAGCGACAGGCGGGGATGGATTCAGCTGCCCTGGGCTTCGGCAAGGGCGCTGATGGACCTCTCCTTCCTCTGCCGAGGTGCCGGTGGTGTTCACGTAAGAAACTGTAGGATGAGACCTCCATTCCTTGTGGATGGCTGGTGAGGCCCAGACCCACAGGAGAAGGGGCAGGAGGCTATCCTTTGGACGGGATACTCAGGCCTGGGCTAAAAGCTTGCTGGCCTCTTGATTGCAATGGAGGGAGAAGTAATTTTGGCAGGTTTCGATTTGTGCAGGGAAAAATACCAGCAGAATTACATTCAATTATCCAAAATCTGTAAGCTTTTTGTCCACTGTAGATATTTAACAATTTTGCTTTGTCCACTGTTAGCTATGAATCAAAATTGAAAGTGGTTGTTAGCATTTGATATTGATAAACAGTTGAGTACTGATAAAAAATATTCTCGGTGTTATTGGTAGCAATCAGACACAGTTTTTAGCCATTTCTGTTTCACTTGCGCATTAAAATGTCTTGATCTTACATGTTTTCTTCTCAGTTTCCTGTGATGTGCCCTTTCCCATGTCACACAAACCAAACTGCTTTGTTTTCTTTCTGGTTTGCTGTTTGTACCATGTCCTCAGCTGAGATTCAGGCTTGTTTCCCCCCAGTAATTTTAACCAAAATCCTCTGGCAAATGAAACTGGATTCTTGTTTTGTGAAGAGGACAGGAGATTAGAGAAAGGCACAATATTATCTTCTGCAGGGATGTAAGCCGAGCACACATCTTGTTACAATAATACTTAGCAGATACTTGACTATAGTATAATAAATGTCTCCACAGAGCAGTGGCTGTATGTAGTTCCTAAAGCAATGCCATGCAGTCTAATAATTCTTGTTAAGGTGTACTTAGAATTTTAAAAAGTCATAAAACAGCTGGATTTATTGCTGTTGTAGCTTGGAAATGTTAATAGCAAATATTCAAAAGTCAGGCTTGGCTTTTGCTCCAAAGAAACAGATAGGTGACATGTGTGCAATGTGCCAAGGAGGAATGCGACACAAATCTGAAATTTGGTGACGTCTGCTCACAAGGCAAAGCACTCTGACAGAGGAACATGCAATCCTGCAGACAGCTGGGCTTTCTTCTGCCTTGGCTGCAGCGAGGCTCACCAGGTGTTGGGTACCTTGAGCTGTGTATGGGTTTGAGGTGTGTGTCTGCCCATGCACCGGGGAGCTCAGGCAGCTGCTTCGCCATGAAAAGGTCAGAAATAAGGTAAAATGAAACCCAAAATCTTAGTGTTAGATGCCAGTCTACTGAGGTCACGGTTAAATTTACTTTCAGAGAAAGGAATTGAATGTCGGTGGTGCAGTGTGTTTGGCCTGTTAATTTAGGAGCCGGTTTATTGAAGGAGAGGGAGCAAAATAAATGCTGGTTTATAAATATATCTTCTGTGTCTATTAATTAATTAATATTTTTGCTCATATGTTATATAAATAGACATGTACTTCATGCTGTGTTCTGGCAAAGGGTTATATGCAGAAAAAGATGAAAGCGGCATTTGGATTTTCAAATAAAAACAGAGCCTAATGTCCAAATTCCTCTGTTGATGTTGGATCATGGTGAGGGTGAACCTGTGGCCCACAGAGCAAGCCCCTTGCTCTCTGCAGATGTTTTTCTGTGCCCACACTAAGCAGCTTAGGGATCGGGGTCTGATTTTTGTTTTATTTTTCTTTTTTTTTTCCCCTGTTTTTTTCGGGGTTTTTTTTTTTTTTTTTCATGAGAAGCCAAGAAAAAAACATTGCAAAGCAGACTGTGCAGACACAGCACCTCTGAATTTTCACCTGGATTTCTGAATTTGATGGATCTTTCTCAGTTTGCCTTCCTAAAGCTAAGACAGCACTTGATATTGCCACGTTTGTTTTCAAAACAATGCATTTTAGTCCCAATATAACAGATTTCACCAATGGACCGGTCCCCCCTGAGGAACTGCAGTAGGTCTGCAATGTTTGGGAGCTGCACTGCTTGTGCAGTTGAGGTAAACAAATTGCCACCCTATTAGAAGCACGTTCAGACCTGGCCACTGCAAACATGTGGCAGCACCAATTTGAATGCGATCCCAGAGCCAGAACTCTGCATCACGGCTGTGCCAGTATGCCTGGTTCCCGGATCCCAGCTGAATCTGCAGAACCGGTTAAATTTTGCCATGAGGAGAATGCAAAATTAATTTTTAGTGGATTAATTCCATACAGGCTGTTTCTTAGGCTGTAAGCAATGTGTCCAGTTTGAAACAAATGGAAAAAAACCAACAACCCAGAAGCAGTGAGTAACAGGCAGAGTGTGTGCTTATGTTCAGGTTTATCTGTGCTTTGTGGGATGAACTGTAGTATTTTCAGGTGCATTCCACAGCAGGTAAGGTATGTGGACAGGGTATTTCCTGGAAGTGAATCTGGATCCTTTCAATGAAAAGCTGCACAGCAGCTGCATTCATGCAAGATCTCAGGTGTAAGCTTTGTGCTTTTACACACGTGCACTTCTGGGAGTGGGAACTGGATTGAGACACTTAAGGTGTAGCACCTTGTAAAGCTTCTTGTTCTGTTTGTTCTTACTCTCTTGGCCTGGACAAAAGGTGAAGTGCTGGCAGTGTCGTTCACATGGCTGCATGATCTGAGGTGGAGTTGTATCCTGCACATGGGTTGTATAACACCCTGGCAGTCCTGCCTGCACCAGAAAGCTCTGGCACTGGTGAGGTGCTGCCACTGGTTCAAGTACTTGGTTAACTACTCTGCTTTGCTCCCTGTAGTGCTTTAAAGTGCATTGGCAACTGGAAGTGTGTTGGTGAATCAGGGTCTAGCCCTGCTCCCATTAACACAGGGCAGTGAACAGCAGCATTGCCATACATCACTGCTTTCGTCAGGAGCTGCTGGCTTCCTTCTGAGCTGGGGTAGATGGATGGAGGAGTAGGGAAGGTGTCTGAGTACTGAAACAAGCCATGCCTCACACATACAGGGAAATCTCAGTCTAGCATGCCTGTGGGCAGATCCTGCTGGCTCACCCATAAACTGGCAGCAGTGGACATGGAGGGGCCCTTGCCTTTTCTGTGTTAGTCTTGCCATCTCAGTTAGTACCTGTCCAAATTTCTTAGGTGTGTCTGCTGAAAGTTGGATCAACCAAAAACTGAAATCCAATACCCAGAATTCTTGTTTGGGGAAAGGAAGGTGGTGGATGGGGATTACTCTGGGAATGTGCTGTGAGAAGTAGCACAGCATCTTGCAGACCAATGGCTGCATTCGCTTGGTTCCTCCTTGTTCTTTCAAATCTTCTTTTGACAATTTCTTCACAATTAAAGTTTATAGTCAGTGAACTGCTTGGCATTTGCTAAAGGGATATTAGAGCTGTCTCAGATCAACAGTGTAGTCTAAGCCACCAGTGTTTGTTATCCTTTACTTCTATGATTTTGCAGATTTTTTTGTTGTTGTTGGCTTTTCCCCTTTATTTTTATCTGAATATTTTAACCATTTTTTCCCCCTCACTGCTATCTCCAACTTCCCCAGGCTTTTTGTGGAGATACAAACTCAGTGGAGTGAACCTAAGTTAAACACCAGAAGTCTTCCTTCTCTTGGAGCTGTTTTTGAAAGGCTACACAGACCATTTGCCTGCAAACCACAGTCATATATATATATATATATATCTGTCTCTCTCGTATAAATACATATATCATACATCTTACTAGTTGTGACCTACATCTTATCTTTACTAAAGTAGTAAAAGACTCCATTTTGAAACAGGGTACTGGGTTGTGTGGAGACCAGTTCTTTTTTTTTCCCCTCACTTTAGGTTGCATAAACAGCAGGAGATGGATATTCCTGCAATATACTGTGCTGTAGACAGTGAAGGAAATAAAACCCAATATTTTGAGAGAGGTTCATCTCCTCTGAAGACAAATCCAAACAAAGAAACCCCTGTCATGTTTTGTAATAGGATATTTAACTTGCTGTGTAGATGGAGCAATTCTCAGGTAAATGTCAGGGCTCTTGGTTTTGGGTCCTGCCTAGGGCCTGATAGTTGGGGCATTAATCAGCCCCTGACACCTCCCAAAATGTGTGGCTGGTGCCCACGTTTGCGCACTGCAGGCGTCGCTGAGGCTTTTGTGTCCCCAAGAGCTCTGCCAAGAGGCACATGGTCACTGCCGCTGGGTTTGGCAGCTGGCACACCCACGTCTGCTTTGGCAGGACATAGCTCAGGGGCACACTGGGTCACCCTTCACGTACCACAAGTGCCCTGTAGCTGTGCTGTGGGCAGGACTGCCAGCTGCTCACGGCGTCCTCTCTCAGCCCAGTAAAATACTCTGCAGGCTGAATTTCTTGGCCAGTGGTTCCTGCGCTGTCCCCGTGCGTGCTCGCTGGAGCTGCTGGGAGCTGGCAGCTCAGAATGGGCCAGTTGGAGTGATCGTGTCCACCTTTGTGTCTAATTGCCAGAAATGTCAAGGAGTTCATGTCATAGGGATGAATCCAGGCCAGCCTGTATTTCCTCGCTGGTTCCAAAGTTCCCTGTGAACTGTGCCTTTGACGGGCCTGTTGAGGGTGTTCAGGGACAATGGTTCCCTCCTGAACTTCTGTTTTCATAAACACTGGTAGGTTTAGCACAGTCTTTGTCAATTTTTGTAAACATTGTGGAGAAATTATTGTGGAGAAAGTTTGATCTCTTGTAGAGAGTAGGAGTAGAAGATAAAAACACTATCCTCTTAAGACAGCCAAATGATCAAGCTCACCTTGCCCTTTTAATGTAGCACAGAAAATGTGTATAACGCTTGTAGTGTTGTTGCATTGGTCAGGAGCACTTAAAATGGCATTGTAGAAATACACACATTACTTGATCATGGCTCAGTTGATGCAACAAGTGTAAAAAAATACATAAAGAATACATAGGCTTTTGAGAAAAAGATGCCAGGTAATGGCTGACGTAATTGATGTCTTGGTACCAGCACTGAGATGCTTTCTGGTGAGAGTGGATTAGCATCAGTGCTGAACCTTGTATGCATTTCAGTTTTACCTGCAGAGGGGCAGTTCACAACTGAGTGATCCTTGCAGGGTCAGGAGCTGCACTGGCCTGAGATCAGTCGCTTGTGGATTTGTTCACTGGATGTTTCTGGTGTGAGCTTTGCTTTCTTTTTCCCTCTCTATGGCCGGAGTGATGTTCTGCCACCAGTCACACCCAGTACAGCATCCAGCAGCTCGGCCGTGTGCAAGGAGAGGCAGGACGGCTCGGCAGCGGGCAGCATTAGTGCAGGAAGGCTCCCCAGTGCCCCTGGGATGTCTCTGCTCCCTGGAGGGACTGTGCACTTGCCCTCCACAAAGGCACCTCGCTCTGCACCCCGTGCCCAGCTGCAGGCTGGGGTTGCAGCAGGCTCCAGCAGCGCTGCTCTGACATAATCTGCCAGCTCCAAAAGCTGCCACCGCCTCTGCATCTTTTGATCCTTAACGTGCTGGGCATGTTTTCAGCGGGACAAAACCGAAAGTATGGAAAATTGCTGGTTCTGAAGTGGTGACAGTAACTTCATTTTAGGAATGTTTTTAATCTGAGCTGTGTAAATAAATAAAATGGATATTTTTAGCTGAATCGGGTAAAAAAAAAAAAAAAAAAAAAAAAAAAAAAAAAAAAAAAAGTCCTCCAAGAATTTAGGGCTGCCTTCTAATGGCAAAAAATCCGAGGCGTCGGTTGGAGAAGAAAAAAAAAAATCTCTAATCCAAGTAGATTGGAAGAGGATAACATACTGCTGTGGTCAGTACAGGGACTATGATATTTTTGGGTTTTATTTTCTGTTTGTAGACTGAGAATAATTAAGAGGATTCCTATTTTCCTATCTTTTGTTGCCATTAAGATAACAACAACAACAGCAGTGATTAGCTGCTGATTTTTCTTTTTGCTTCTCCATGGGCTTGAAAGCTGGCTTTTGGGGTGCTTTTTGCTCTTACCTGTTACCATTTAGATCTTTGAACACTTTCTGCTCCCTCATAATTTTTCTTCACTGATAAAAATCTCGTGGGCTGTTTTTATTACTAACCTGCTCAGTTTTTTATGTTCATTTCTGTCTCTGAATGTATTGAACACTAATAAATGCAAATATATTATAATTCCCCCCAAATCTACAGTTTACTCATGGAAATTAAGTTGATACCCTGAAGAATCTAAAAGTGAACCAATTTAATAGAAAATCTGTTTCATAATCCATGTTAAATACGTATTTTAAAGAAGTCTTTTGCAACTTACACAGGTATTAGCTTTTAAATATTCTAAATCTTGGTTTATTTATCCTTTCTCTAATATTTCCTTTCTCTTTTTAATAGGTCATCACACAACGAACTAGAAAAACATAGGTAAGTCTTGGAAAAAAACCTAATTAAAAGACGTATGGCTGACATTTGAATTACTGTGTTTATTGAAGAACGTTTTGTTGAAATTGTTTTGATTCCGCACTGAATAATTTATTAAGTTGGTTTTGGAGTTTTTATCAGCTAAAATCTAATCGTTACAGTATTATTTGGCTTTTTTCCCCCTGTTGTTCGGTATGCTCTTTTTGAAACATCCCTAATAGTTCGCTTTGGACTGATTAGCGCTGTAACTGGTTAACCGAATTGTTACTAACAAAGAATCTTGATTGCAGCAACTGTTTGCTAGAGGTGTTAAACGCCGTAAGTACAAAGTATTTTTTGTGACCGAGGTGAACGATTTTCGGGAACAATGTGTCACACACGGTTATTCTATGTTTCTTTCAAAGTATGCCTAAAGCGCCGTTAATTTTCATCTCGCATGTAAGTACCTCCGGAGCCGTTTTTCCCCCGCGTCCGCTTCCTCGCCGGTGCGTGTCCTGCCCGGGGAGCTGTGGCAGCTGCGAGCGGGCACCTCCTGAGCCCGGCCCGCGGAGTCCAGCGCCGGGAAAAGCCGGACCTAGCCAGGACAGGCCTTAGACCCGGCAGCCCCGCGTGGTGCAGAGCTCTCCTTTGCCCCGTTCTGAGGCGGCCTTAGCGTGTGCTGTAGCGTGTCGGAGCGCGTTTGCAGCTGGGCCCCGCGCTGTAGGAAGGCTCCGGGAGCGCTGCTCCGAGGGAGCACAGGGAGACAGCGGGGCCCGGCTCGGCTCTGCCTTTCCATCCCGCCGTGGCACCCTCACGCACCGTTCAGGCAGCAGGGCAAACGCCCAGTCGGGTGGTTTTTTGTTCTTTTTTTTGGTGTAGCCTGTGGTCTTTCGGGTTTCACGCATCCAGAGAAAGTGAGAGGGGTGTGTGTGGATGTGATTTACACCTATTTGCATGTTTCTAAATACGTGAAACGTGGTTGATGGCACAAGATTGAACTCGTGGGGGGTTTTTTGTGTGTTGTTCCTGTGGCTGCAGTTATGTAGCAGCTAGACCATCACTTCCCGTGCATGCTTACATGCTTTCCTGTAGTTTAATTGTAATATGAGTAAACGATAGCTCTGCCTAATAGCCACGTGGTCATCCTAGAGATGAGAGGAACTGGAGAAGGCTCAAGCTCACAAACACAGGCCTGGGCTGTAGAATGCAGTGCATTGGCTAAGGCAGTGACATCGACCGGCAGAAGTTCAGCTGACAGTCTTCAGGAAAATAACTGCATGTAAAATTCTGTTCTTCAGTCACAGTTCTTTAAAAGAAAACAAAAATCGGCCCCAGCTATGATTCTTTCTCATTCTGTTCCATTTATTCCTCCCCTTCTGCTTCATCATTACAAATTTACTTTCATCTGCATATTCCTTTTCTTTTTCCTTCAGTTATTTTCCTCTTCTTCCTTCTGCTCTGCCTTAACGTGTTTAAGCAGCACGGTAAATGAGGCACAGCAGCATTTGCAGCAGATGCAGGGCCAGAAGGAGAATCTATTAATTGTTCAATCGCTGTTCTCACTTCCCATTTCAGTGTTGTTTCTTTGTAGTAGCTGGACCATATAGTACTTGCCTTGCTACCTTTTCTTTCTCTGCCATCTCAAGGTCAAAATAGGTAAACTGCACAGTATGTCTTGCGATTATACAACTAATGTTCCTAACTGCTGCTGCTTGCTGTGCCTCCTGCAGTTAAACTATACTTGAAGCCAGATTTTTATTATTCCTGGTGAGAACCTGCAAATTAGTGCAAGATCCTTGTATGTGCAAATGGTTGTTCACAAAAGCAGATGAGGTGTGTACAGTTCTAGCAGCCTGATGTATTGGTGTGAAGGACTCCTGCAATTTCTGTTTCTTCTTTTTAACAACCCCCTCCTCCAGCACTGTGGGTGTATGAGCAGATAATACCAATCATAGTGTTTTTCACCGTGTTTTACTAAAATTACATTAAGATCTATGAAGCGTCTTGCACGGTTTAATGGAAGATTCAGAGCCGTGGTGTGTCCCTGTAGCAGCTGGTCCCTGCAGCAGAGCCTGTCTTCCTCCTTCAGTGCAGCCCTGCCCTGCCAGCTGGGAAGCACTGGATGTTGATTTTGGAGGTGTCTCCTTCCCAGGACCAGCGCCTGTGTCTCAGCACTGCCATGATGCTGCCCTGGCGAGGCACACTCGTTTATCTCACAGGAGCCTGTCGAGGAGCAGGAGAGGAAGGGCTGCACGTCCTCCTCCGTGCCCGGTCCCTCACGTGGTGTCTGAGGGCTGCACTCTGTGCTGCAGGGCAGGGAAATGGCTTCCTCCTTTGCACGGCCCTTGTCCTGCGTGAGGGTGGCCAGAGATGCCGTTAGCTGGAAAGCCGTGGTAGCCGTGCACTGCACGTGGTGCTGTTTTGGGCTCTGCACCGGTGTTGCACATCAGAGGTCTTATCTCCGGTTTTCATGTTGCTGGGAATGGCAGTGCTTGACCTCTGTGTGTGCTGGCTTGGCCATTTGGCACTACCGCTTTATTTTGTATTTTCTACTGCTGGGTCTCTTTTCTGTACGCTCTTGAGGGGGTGCTCAGAGGAAGACAAATGAAAGCAGAAATGTAATTCCAAGGAAAAAAAAAATCTCATTATATGATAGAATACAGATTACAATTATGGTAAAGTGTTTCTCAGCAACTCATACATGAAATCCCTTTTTCTCTGCTTTAAGTCTCCCTGGAATACCCTGCTCAGAATTTTAGTGTGGATTCATTACAGGGAAACTCCGTAAGGACTTACCCCTCTAATGGCAGTCTTGTTTTGGTCCTGTGCATTTAAGGTGTGCATCTTGGAGTCATGAAACAAGAAATCCCCTAAATAAAAAGTAGGAAGGCAGGAAATCTTCTATCCTAGGGACAGCTGAGGTGCTAGAAAATATTTTAATAATTACAGACAAGTTAGTCAGAGTGGCACTTGGATGTAACTAGTTCCTGATGACAAACATGTATATTCATGTAGGTATTTTTTGTTGTTTCCAGCTAGACCGTTAGATCTGTAGGATTTCACAGAGCAATATAAATACTAAGTAAATTAGTAATTACGACTTTTTTCAAGAAGATTTTTTAATTGACCTGACGGCTGTATAGAGGAATTCAGCTTTCATAGTATAAAAAAAATCCAAGCATTCATGAAAGACATAAGGTTCTTGAAAAGACAAAGCATAATCTCATTTATTTGCATCAATTTATACTAGTTCTACATTAGAAGGTAAAACCCAAGGTGTATCCCCCCAAAGGTTGTGCTGAGATCTCCACACTGCTCTGTGAAGGCAGGGAGAGCCTGCCCTTGGCTGTTCACCTGTTCACCTTCTCCCCCAGCTTGTGCTGGGCTGTGCGGGGAAAAGCACAGGGAGCCCTGACAAAGGATACTGGGACATCCCTTCAGGACTTCTTTGGTGTCATTCAGTCCTGCCTGGCCATGAGGAGCTCTGCTGCAGGACAGGCTCAAGGTCTTGCCCTTTCCCTGGCAAAGTCTTCGGAAAAAGCTTGTGAAACTTGATGATTTTAAAGAGCAGCTTTTAAGAATTAGTGAGGAAATTAATAAATGTACCTCAAAATCAGCAAGGCATGTGCTGCTGTTCCCCAGACTGGCACCATATGAGCTGAAGAGGTGCTGTGTGACCCTGGTATGGCTTGATCTATGGCCCAGGTCCCCAAGTTTAGATTTGACAAAAGCTGGTGAGCTGAGCCAGATGGAGGTAAAAACCAAGCGCTGCTGTTCAAGCTGAGACTGCTGTGGAGTTGGCCTGCATCAATTTAGTGAGACAGCCTTTTAGAAGTGCAAGATCAGATTGGGGAATACATGAGTCACAGTGATTTGCAAAACCTTAAAAGATGGAAGAAACCCCAAACCTTTCTTTCTTCCCAAAGGAGCTTAATGTATGTGTTGTGTAGAGTGCTGACTGGGGGAGACTGAAAGTGTTCCCATGTGCACAGAAGGTAATACTGATGCAAGTTTTGTGCAGACCTTAAAGCTAAAATCTTGCCAGAACAAAGTTTCTGTATTTCAATATATTTCTGTATTGCATCATCATGTACATAAATGGGTATCTCGACAGAAACAGAGGGTTTGATGAGCAATATATATTTTGATGGGGGCATTATTATGTACAACATTAGCTGATACAGAAAACAGAGCAGGTGCCTCTGAAGTTAAGTCCTGATAGGTGGTTTTCTCATGGAGGAATTGCACATTCAAGAGCACAGTTGCACTCATTGGTACATCAGTTTCAACCAGCAGAGTTGCTTGGTATTTAAAGTTTATATAAGCTGAGAGAATGCTGGATGGATGTCCTGAAACCTTCTCTGTGGCTCTTCATGTTAGTAAACTGCAGGGTTAATGAAAAGCATGTAATTGCCAGTTGGTGATAAACTTGGAAGTTTTGAAACAGAACTGAAAGGTCATTGGAATAATAGCATACCAAAACAATGCTTAATGTTTATTTTTATTATGGGCTGCCTTTTCAAAATCACAAATTACCATTGTGGTTAGCACTGTTATACAGTGTCAAGTTGTAAGTGCATTGATCCATCACGCTGAGCGGCTGTGGTGCCACTGCTGACTGAGGAAACCCCTGAACTGGTGCTGGAGGTAAAGTCCTTCCAGGGAAGGATCACCCAGTGTCTCACTGCTGTGCTTCCATCAGGAATTCAACCCAGCCCTGGCTGCACACTGGTGCTCCTGGGTCCTGCTTCCTGCCAGCACAGCAGGAGGGGAGAAGCTTCCTCCTTTGGCCAGGTCACCTTCCTGAGCCAGCTCAGTGTCACAGGCACACCCTGATGCCAGCACAGGGAGAGGGTGGGATGGCTTCTTTGAGTGAACAGTGTTAATTTACAGTGTTAATTTACAGTGCAGAGCAGTTACAGTTCACTTCTCTGTCAGTTTAATGTTTTTCCTAAGCATCCAGTTTTGGCTGCTGTTGCCTGGAAAGTGCTGTGCTGGATGGGTCTTACTGACCTGGGAAAGATCTCATTGTTATAATGGGTCTATAAAAATTGCTGCCATTTCTAGGATCTGTCCAGATTACACATAAACCATTCAGATAATGTGGCTGCTGCCTTAGTGGTGAGAACCATGTCGTCTTGCTAGAGGAATCTAACCTCTGTACTAGATCTTTCTTCTGGTTTTCTTGTCAAGAAAATAACTTTTTTTTCACCACCTGGTTGGTATGAAGTGTTTTATTACAATCCCAGTGAATTGTAATAAACATACCTTTGCATTCCTTAAGCAAGGTAATGTCTTAGGAGTGAGATTTGACTTTTGTGAGCTGAAATCCAACATTGGCTTGGGCATCTTCTCCCCCTCCCCAGCTATGAGTACTTCTCTGAGAGTTCCAGCTGTGACTGGTGTTGCCTCAGCCAGTGCAGGGCTGAATCACTGCTAAAAGCCCCTCTTGCCAGGTGTTTGCCTCTTAAATCTCTTTTTTTTTTTTTTTTTTTTTTTTTTTGTGTGCAGCTTGTTTGGTAAAGTCTATAAAGAACTGGGCCTGCAGAACTGGAGATTTTATCCTGTGCTCTTGCTGAAGTGACCCATGTTTCTGAGTCTAACAGATCTGTGGAATTAAAGCAATTGGAAAGTTTAAAACTTTGCACTGAAATGCTGTTCTTTCCTCACTGTTGCCCCATCTTTGGGCAGTCAGCAAGTGTCTGTGACTTGTCCTGCAGTACCTGCTGCAAAAGCTACTGTGGATACTTATGCGCTGAACTGTTATCTTTTCAGTGCACAGAGCAGCTCACCTGATGATGCACTCCCAACAAATGGTGTCTTCCTACCCACACTGCTGGTTTGGAAAGGAGGAGTGTATTAAGCAGACGAAGCTTGAAAATTAATCTGCTCAGGAAGTTATATTACAGGTATCAGAGATGTACACATACGCATGCTTTGGACAGAGCTTCTATTTTGCAATGAAAGATGGGACTAAAATACAGTTTGGACTCAATTATTATGTCCTTTTTCCTGGCTGAGGTCAGCTTTGGACTGTGGAGTGTAAGTGGAGTCCTGGGTCTGGACTCCAGCAAGCTGTGTGCTTGCTGGCCAGCCAAGCAGCCAGCAGCGAGCAGATGGGTGAGAAACCAAGTGCATGCATTTTTTTCCACTTGAATTTGTCCATCCCTCTCTTCAAACATAAGTCCATTGTGTGTCAGCCTCTAATGGACTGTGTAGAAGGTGGTTTATGTTTTCAGCATCTGCTAATTGACCTGGCTATTTCTTGTCCAGCATGCTAGAGAGAGGGGGCTGGACTTGTGCAAAGTAGAGATGGATGGGCCAGACTTTCTGGTACTTTCAGGACAGTTATGTGCTGATTCCCTGCATATAAGGGAAGAGAGGCCTGATGGTGACTGGTCTCCCAACTGGAGAACAAAAAAATAAGTTGAATTAGGTATTTTGAAAATGAGGGGGGGTTTAAGCTTGCTTAGCTACATTTGGACAAGTGAGTTGGAATTTGATTTTTTGTTTTTTTTTTAAAGGAATTTAGGCAGCTAATGGACTTTAAGAAGCTGGCCTTTGAAATAAGTCTTACATAATGTGATGGAAATCCTTGGCTGCATCCCAGGCAGTCAGGTCTGTGGAAGCCCACAGACCAATATACAGAAGTGGTACCTGCTGTGGTTTGAAGAAGTAGCAAATGTGCCTGAAAGTCTGCAGTGCAGCTCTAGCTCTTTAAGGCAAGGTTGACTCTGCACTCATCAGATCTGCAGGAGGCTGGCTTACTTTCTCCCAAGTATGTCACGAGCATTCATGTCCCAGTGTCCCTGCTTGGAGTAGACAAAAAGAAATCAACCTCAGTTAGAGGAGGTGGCTGTGTTCTGTGAGTTGCTTGTCCCGTCCCTTCCCCTCCCTGCCTCCATGCTGTATTGGCATCTGTAGCTCTATTTTTAGCACTCCTTTCCCTGGAGTGACTACCCCACTTGGGTATTGGATACACCATGGCCTGGTCCCAAATTCAAAATGTCTCTTTCTGAATGGAACGGTGTGTACTTCCCCGGTGCAGCTCATGCTCCTTTTCCCTCGTGGCCTCTGTCAGCAGACACTTGTGCTTAGATTTACTGCACAGAATTCCTTTGCAGGTCAAGTAGTTTTTAATCTGTGTTTTTTCCCCTTGGTACACTGGCAGACTGTGGGCCCAACTCTGCCTCGTGCCCAGGGAATTTCAGTAGGAGCTGTTTGCCTGCAGGCTGGAACCCTGCATCTCATCCGGGCAGCTGCAGAGGATGCAGAAAAGGTTCCAGAAACTGAGCATGAGCATTTAGATAGCAGATCATAAATGTGAAAAAGCATAATGCTATTCCTTCACAGAAGTTTAATTTGGGCCTTTTTTGGAAAAACAAAACCAAAACCAACTCCTCCCCATCCTCTCGCTCGTTCATGGGATCCAGTTGAAAAACTGAATCCTCTTGTCCTGAAGAACCGTGCAATCCACAAGAATGGATACAATATTCCTTCTACCCACCCCTCCCCTATGTTTGGAAGGAGAGAGTTGATTTGGGACTTCACAGAGTGCTGTCCTTTGAGATAGAAATACATATGCTGAGCTAGTACACATCCTTCGAGGCTAGAGCAGAGTGATAGGCCTTGTCAAAGGAAATCAGCTGGCTAATATTATTGTCTAATGCTAGTTTATGTTACACAAGCCTTTTTCTACACAAATTAGCGTGACTAATTTTGTAGCGCGTGGAGATTGGCACAGCCGACACAGAAGAGGTGTGGGCTTGGATGTATGTACATGAGGTCATGTTGCAATGCTTCTAACTTGAAAAACTAATAACTCTGGTTACAGGCTACATGCCCTACATTAAGAAAGCCTTTATTAAGGTTCTACCTTATAGCAACAAAGCAGATTTATGTAACAGTCAAAGACTACATCTGAATGTCGTGAAACGCCTGTAAAAGGCTGCAGAAGTAGTGGAGAGTCCTCTTCTCCCAGCTGCCAACTTGGGATTGATGCCTAACAGATTTATCTGCTTTTCTTTCCTTGATGGTTTAATTTGGGTAACTAAGTGAAGATACAAGGTGCTAAATAAGGTGCCTGCCTGGCATGTAATTGCTGCCAGGACTCAGCAGCTCCTATTGAAGTTGGGAATACCATCAGTGTTTGCAAATACCGGCTGCACAGACACTCTGTGTCTTACAGAGCACATTAGCTGGTATTTACAAAACATGAAAGTAGCAAACCCTGTAATTCCCCAAGAAAGCTGACTTAATCCCGATTGGTAAGTGCTGTTGTGTTGACTGTTGCAATGAACAGCATGGGTGGAGCAAATAATTTCTGCTAGGGAAATTTGGCAGCTTGTTGTGTATGTTTGCTAGAAGCAGTTATTGGGTGTAGGTGCTAAGAGGTGTTTTAAATAGACTGTTGGGTGTCTTGGTTCCCACTGCCTGACTTTACATACTCACACGGCAAGTGAGTCCGAACTTCTGCAGCTTCCTTCCATTGCCAGATAACCTCAGGGCTCTACACTTAAGAAATCTGAACTGAATTTTGTGGGGAAGAAAGAAGGAGAGAAGAGGGGAGAGTTTTGAAAGCTGTTCCATACCTTATCATCCCCAGATGGATCATTTTCAGATGCTGCTCAACTGCACCCTATCTGGCTTAGGGACAACCAGTTTTGTACTGTTCAGTGGAAAGGGAAATAGGATGGAAATTAAATTATAAACAAGGCACTATCTGTGTTGTAGCAAGCTATATCTAAACTTGGAGGCAGGACTGTCAGATATCTGCAAGTCTCCACTGTCCCACACCCACAATGCCAGATTTTTGTTTTGTTTTGTTTTGTTTTGTTTTGGGGGGGTGTGCGTGGAATAAGTGTTACTCAGCTTTTAAGTCACCTGAAAGTAGAAGTACCCATTGCAGCCTTGGAAGTGACCATCTTTAATTACAGTCAGTGCATTTGATCCTTCCCCTAAATTTGTTTATACATACACCTCACTGTCTTCCATTCACCTCTAATTACAAGGTTTAAATGAGGGAGTTGGAGACATACAGCAAGACATTTGGGGACATGTATTCTTAATTACTTCAGTGTGATTTCTTTTCTTCTCTTCCTTTGTTGTTCTCACTTGGGGGCTGAACCAGCCTTCAGTTGGCTAGAACAGCACCCTGCTGTTGTCCTCGAGCACCTCAGCTGTCTCACTGGAGCACATCTCAAGTATCTGCACTGGTAAAAGCAACACCCACCACTTCCTTACCCAGTAAAGTCAATTCATTTGTGCGTGCTCAAGCTGCCGTCATTAGCTGCTCTCTCTAAGATGGCCACGAGGCTTTGGTAGGTGCATGTGCCGAGGAAGTAATAGCAGGAGCAAAAATGAAAGTAACACATAGCACTAAGTATCTCTTTCTGATAGTTTCCTGATCAGAGCTTAAAACTTCCTACTACTGTGAACGAGCAAGTAATTGTTTGGGTGCTGAACTGGAGACAGAGTTACCTTAACTCTGATGAGCTTTTATAACTGTGGTATAAATCGCTGTTGTTTCTTTCAGTGCCTTGTGCACGTGGGAGCATGGAGTCCCTGCAGCATTTGTCAGGCTGCTTAAATTGGATACTTGGTATTGGGATATCGAGGTACAATAGACAATAAAACCACAATCACAGGTATCCAGTATTGCAGATATTAAGGCTTCACACTCATTTAAGATGATGCAGGAAAAGGCTGCTTAATTCCCGTTGTCTGCCATCCCTAGACCTTGTGCTCATTGTGGGACAGCAGTACATGCTTTTAATTTAGCTAAAATAATTCAACTTGTCTTGCCTCTCCCTTAATTTGGCAACATACAGTGGTATGAAAAAAACCCTCCAACAATCTTGAACACATTTACACATTTCTCCCCTCACTTGACATACGTACAAAATAACTAGGTCTATAGGGAGGTTTAAAATTAGGCAGAAAAAGCTCACTAGGCCCAGCAGTGTGCTCTCTAGGCTTAGTGCTGTGCTGCAGCTCAACTTCTCTAGGCTTATTTAAGCATTGTAGTCTCCTCCCCCGGCTTTTTTTTTTTTTTTTTTTTTTTTTTTTTTTTTTTTTTTTTTTTAAGATCCTTCCTGTTGGCAGCTGTCCTGAGACACTATGTTCCTGCTTAGCATTTTGGTGTGGGGAAACAGTCTGATAATTAAAGCCGGTTTCAAGCCATGAGCTGATTTGTAAGCAGTGATTTGCTCTGGGGTGTTGTCAGTTGATAAGCGTGTAGCTCGTGTGCACAGAGGGAGCTGCACCTTGGTCCTCAAGCCCCACGTGAGAGGGACATGCAGCTCCCAGGAGCCGCTTCTGGGGAAGACAGCCTGCATCCTCTCCAGCCACCTGTTGGTGAATGGTTAGTTTGTGAAAAAAGTATCACTATCGACCTGTTCCCCTCTGTGTGTGAACCCGGTGCAAACCTATTGTTGTTACACAGCTTTTCCTTGTTTAATGAATGTAATTCTCTTTAACCCAATCTCTGCAGTCCTTGACAATTCCTTACAAGAGTACTGTGAGAGGTGGTGAAAGCCAACACACGTGTTGCAGGTCTGCAGACTCACACCATGGCTTTGGATGTTCTGTGCAAATTTGCTTCGTGGTGCTCCAGTGCCAGCGAGGGCCAAAGTTTTACTGCTGTCATGTAAATGGCTGCACGTCCTAACCCACTGCTGGGGTTTCCATGGGCAGCATGTGTGAGTACGTGTGTGCCTCCGTGTCACGTCAAGTGGGAATTACAACTGCTTGATCCCGTAATGGAATGATCCTGTGATGGCACTTTCCTTATCTAATTGGGTCTGACACTACTCTGAGGTAGCAGACAAACTTGAGTCTCCCTGCAGTGTAATCTAAGAAACTTGAGTGCCAGTAAGACAGATGGGTTTGAGAGGTCTAATTTAGAAGGACTACTAAATTGCAATGCGTGCATTTTAATGTGCAAAACAAATGGGTGGCTGGCTGAATGAAGTATTAAATAAGTTTATTAAAAGCATGGCTGATTAGTTTTTTGTGGACTCTGTTTTCAGTATGTACAATGGTATTTCCATCCTTTGTGTATTTCTCTGCGAGGCACTGTTGTTCATCTGCCTGGATTAGGTAGGTGCTGTGTGATGCTGAGCTGGTGGTACCAGGTGACACCTCCCTCACTGTTGCTTAAAAGTGTTTGAGAGGTAAATGTTGAAGACAATCAGTAGAGAACGGGGCTAAAAATAGAAGACACCTGAAAAAGAAATTCCTTTTCTATAGCTCTAAGAATTGTTCCTATTTGTCTAACATTGACTTTGAAGGTTTTAAATACAGAAAACTGTTCTTTATAGATGAGCACAACCTAAAGGCTGAAATGCTAAAATATAGGTTGGAATCTCCTTTTTTTTTTTTCCTTTTTGCAGAAGAAAAGAAATCCATACAAGGGCAAGAACATACTGCAATGGGTTTCAGCTGTTTGCATAACGTTTGATTTCTGTTGCCTTAGATTCTTGCAAGGTCAGAGATTTATTGCCTATGGTCAAAGGATGTAGAGTATCATACATGTAAATTTATGATGGACACCATCCAGGAAAGACAAATGATATCCAGCTGCCATTACTTTTGCTTGTGATGCTTTTGAGAATCCCTGTATAGCTTGTAAATTCCTGTTGACATTTCCCATGAAGTACATCTCAGATTTCTGTGTGTTGCTGTTAGTTATTGCTGAGACCCAAGACAATGGAGGGCTTTTAAACCTTTCATGGCTGCTCTTCAAATAAGAGCAGCTCAAGACAGTGGGATGGCTGAAGCACGGGGAAAGCTGTAAAGCCTGCCTGCAGGGAGGAGTGTAGAAAAAAACAAGGAGGGGAGATGAGAGCGGTCAGATGATGGTCCTGCAGCTCTTAGTACTGCAGAGCCCAAGGCTATAGCTCCCCAGTGTGTAAAACACATATCAGTCAGAGCTGCTGGTGTTCCATCTGCCCTGGAGTCCTTGCTGACGTGGTCCTGTCTGTGCCTTGCCTTGCCCAAGTGCTCCTCTGATGCCTCCTGTGCTGCTGCCTTGGTCTGCGGGCGGTGTAGGTACGTGGGTGAGCGTGCACCGTCGTGTGACACATCTCTGTCACACCTCGCACGCCTCTGACAGCTCGTGCTCACTTTGCAGGCAGGAGAGCTCGAGTGGGAGAAGGCTGAGGAGAGTACAGCAACAGGCACTAACTGTGCCACAGGGCTTTCATTTCTTCTGCTGGCCGAAGTCAGATGTGACTCTGGGACGCTGCTCAGTCTGTCTGCTTGTGCTGCCGGGTACATTCCTGAAGGGACAGCACGTGGGCAGCCTGGCCAGCCACCAGCTGCTGAGGCTCCAGTCAGGTCTCTGGCGCTGCTGTTGTCCACGTTGCTTTGAAGGGTCATTCCAGCCCAAAGCAAACCTCAGGAGCTGCTGTCCCTGGCTTATGGCAGCACATGGATAACCACAGCTCACCTTCTGGTGGGAACCAGAGCATAAACTGTATCAAAGTCTCCTCGTGGGCATTTTGAGAGATGAGGAAATGTTTATGTAACCCAGTGCTTGTAAACTTAGGACAGGCAATTATCACTGCATTCAGCAAGGAGCTGCTGGAGGGACAGGTAGTGGAGGGAGAGACAAAGGAGGCAACATGGGCAGCAAGGTCTCCCAGGTATTCCCTCTTTTAGGAGTCAGCAACTTCCCTGTCACCGACCAGCACTACTCACCTGTCCCCAGTTTGCATCCCAGTGAGCTTTCTGTGCACTGCTGCCAAGAGGCTTAGCTGGCCAAAAATGCATGCATTTGTGGCACTGCATATGCTTCCATTAACTTACATGTACTGAAAGATGTAGAAGTAACTTCTGGTTCCACATGTATGTTCCAGACCATGAACAAGTGGCACCTTTTGGAAGGTGGAAAGGTAAAGTCAAGTCTGGAGTCGGGATTCAGTTAGTGGGCTGAAGTGGCACTAAGGGAAAGTAAATAAAATGCACTGGAACTGCTATAGTGTGCATTTGGATACAGCATAAAAGAACTAAAATATTTTTCAGAGTGATAAAATGGTGCAAAACATGGAAATCATGGGCTGTGTTAACAGGCAGCAGAGGTTTTCTTCTATTTCCTTAGTATTAGGAACAGCACCAGACGTTGTTGAGCAGTATTCACATGAGAACTTGCAGATTAGTCCAGAGCAGCCCTGACTCTCTGAAAGCTTGTGATGCTAAGAGGCACTTGCAGCAGTTGTTATCCTGTGTTTGGACACTTCCAAGGTACCCCAAGACCACCTGGCTGCTAAAGCGATGTGGCTGCTTTCCACTTAGCAGAGCAGATGCACACAAGTATTCAGCACGCTGGAAATGCATACTGAGGATGAAACTCCCAGTTAATTCCACAGTAAATAAAGCGGGCAGTCGCACTGATTGTAGGGCTGTTGCATTTAATTCACTAACAATCACGGCAATTAGGCACTCGAAGCTCTTCCTGCCTGTTAGTTTCCACGCGGGCTTTACTGCTGAATTTACTTGCAGAGGCCCTATGAAGTGTTAGACATAGGCAAAAAATGCCTTGGATGAATTTTCACCAGTGCACAAACTTCAGGCATTTGTTTATAACATGAAAAAGACCCCCAGCTTACTGCAGAACACTGGTGTTTGGCTTACCTTTCCTTGGATAATAAAAAGCCAAGAGGTTTGCTGTAAGAGCAAGACTGCATTTTCTGGGTTTGACTGCAAGGCACTCAGCTGTGAGCAAGCTTTTCACACATCTCGGAGCAATCTGTACACTGGGTGCCTTGCTATGGTACAGTGCTTTAATACTAAGAGGTTTTCTTTCCTTTTCACTAAAGCATATTTGTTGTGTCGTTGAAATAGATTGTGCAGCTCAAGTGTGAGCTAGAGCATCCTTTAGAAAACAAAAGAAGTATTTGAGGTATCCTTTGTAGAGGAGAAAGTATTAAAAGTGTTTCTGAGTGAAATAAATCTGAAAGAAACAGGATTTTTTATTGCAGTGGAGGGTTGTTATCTTTCATTATGTTCAATATTTTGCTGGAGGTACACTAAATACTGTCTGGACCATTAATAAATAGGTTTCTTTAGAACCATTTATATGACTGAATTTCTGTGATTTCATAAGATGGAAGCTTATAAATAATCTCTTTAAATGCCTTTGTAAACAAATGTATTTTAATTAGTACAGAGTCATCTTTGGTCGGTTATAAAAAGTCTCCTAGAGCTGTAAATATGTAATTCCTGACACTTTAATGAAAGTGTCAGCTTAAAGACAAGCAAGACAAGTATGCTTGAGTACCAGCTTTGGCTAAGCAGAGTTTGGTATATAATTACATGATTACCAACATTGTATATGTGGCCATGATATCCAGGACTATGCAAAATATTTTAAAATATTAAATTTTCAGTACCATTAAAACAATTTGCAGCAAAATTCTGTCACCATTTTAGATTGACTGTGCACAGAATAAAAAGAGCTGCAGCCCTTAAAAGACGTTGCCTTGTTGTGTCAAGCTCCAGTAAGAAGGCATTGAAGCTGCTATCAGAAGGCAGGCAGAGTTTCTCACCCTCGTTTTACCTTGGTGGCAGGTGAACCCTGAAGTCGCACTGGGGAAGTTTTTATTGCTGCATTTCTGCATTTTTTTTTTTCAAAACTTTGAAAAAATAACGTTTATGAGTGATGATGCTGTCTGTGTTCATCCTGACCCAGTGCATGTCACTAAGTATCCTGGGCTTCTCTTTGCTGATTATGCCTAAAACTCGAGTGCTCCCTGTACGCAGGTATTTGCATTTCATAAATAAATCTGTGAAGAATCTTCCTGTAAAAAACATGACTGTCTTACAATTGCAGTTAGCTCACTTCTGTATTTTATGCTGAATTTCATGTCTGTCAGGGATATAAAATCACCTTGCTTTAAGGGGGAAACACAACCATTAGTTCACTGCTGGTATCTCTGACCCAAAGTTGTGGGCTCAGGCCAGGCTGCTTTGGTTCATAGTGTATCTGGATAACATTTGACTCCAGAAGTGAATTTTTGGTGCAGAGATTCTTCTCTGACTTTACCTTATGCACATTATTAAGCCAGATTACATAGTCATTATGCAACAATGGAAAATTTAGTAACTGCTCTATATTTAAACCTTTGTGTATTAATTTCATTGCACAGCACCACGATAGGTTTGAATGTGGAAAAAATGTGAAACATTAGAGAAGGAATCTGAAATGCTTAGGTAACTCTGTCCAGTTTGTAATAATGTCTCTTCTAGATTAATTTCATATATGTTTCTATCCTTTGAAGTCAGGGTTTAGTTTTTGTTACGTTTGTACTCAATTTGTCTTGTCAGAGTGTCTGATGCTGTCTGGTTTTTGGACCAAAATGGTTGGTTAATGTACAGACATGATGAATTTTTTATTTTTTACATCTATTTCAAATCTCACTGATGTGGCTTATAGTGACTGCATTGCTTGAGAATGATCTATAGTGTCCTTCTCTTTTCAGAAGAGCACCAAACAAATATATCTAGCAGTTGATTCAAGAATACATCAACTTCCTGTACACAGAGCTAGCTCAGTGGAGTGAAATTGGGACATCTGAAACACAGACACATGTTCAGTCACACAAGTGTTTTTAGCACTAAGGCACCCTACAGAAAGCACAGTTAGTTGCTTCTGAGGCCAGCATTGTTTCATGCCTGCTTCTGTGGTGCACTGTGGTGAGGTGTGATGGGCTGTGCATGTGGGAGCAACAGCATCATGTCTAACCCAGCCAGCTTCTGCTGGAGCCAGCGTGAGGGGAAATTCATGGGGCATGCAGTGTGGGAATACAGACATTTAGTGGCTTTTTGGCCATTTCTTAACCTTCCAAATCCTTAATGACCATCAGCTGGAGATGCTGCTTCTCTGAGACGCCAGTATGGTCAGGACAGCTCCACCGCCAGACTGGGCAATCTGCTAGTAGCAGGGAGCAGGTGTGAACCAGACAGAACTGTTCTGGGACTTCCCACAGGATGACAAACTGCTGATAGAATTGCTCCTTCCTTTCTACAGCCAGCTCTGGGTCAGCAGAGAATGGGTACACGTGAGAGTCACTCTTGTGCTCCATGGGGGCTGTGGAATGAGACCTGGAGGATGTGCAAGGGGAATGCTTGTTGTGAATTTGACTTCTCTGTAGTGAGTTTTATGCTCTTGCTCACAGTTGTTCAGAAACAGATGGGCATGGCCCTTCTGACACTTTCAGCAAGTGACCTCTGGCAGTCAGGAACACGATGCCAGCAGTGGGAACTGTTTGTCTTTGGATGCAGCTTCCAGGAAATGCCCACCCCGTGTGACCTACCATAAACATGTGGAGGGCTGTTGGAAGCTTGTCTGCAGGGAGTGCCCAGCAGGGGTGGCAGGATGGACAGGCACACATTTCACAAGAACTCAGTGCTGTCACCCTGGATCATGAGTGTCTGTGGCCATTTAATGTCACCAGGGCCTGGCTGAGGCATGCCATGCTGAGGACTGAGCAGCTTCTTTGGGACATTCACCTTGCCTTTGCAGCTGGCTTTGTGCAGCTCAGTGGCCTCTAAGTAAAGCCTGTGGATTTATACTTCAATGGTTTAGGAAACACACCTTTGCTGCTGTCAAAAAGCTGTGCAACTACTGCTTGAACACCTGTCTGGTGTCTGACTGGCTGCAGGCCATTCCTCTCTGCCGTGCTGGACCTGAAAAAGCCCTGGAGGGCCCCTGTGGAAAGGTTGCAGTGGATCAGGTGGATCACTCCACAAACCCACCAGCATTCTGTCAGTCAGAGTGGCACAGGTTCAAGCCACATGGCTGTGGATGTCTTGCTGGTGCATAAATGGGAGCAATCTCGGGAGCCAGGTGCTGAAGGGTTACAGGCAATCCTGGATTTACATGTTCATGGACATGAACCTGTGTCTGTTTATGGCTCTGTCTGGGTAAATCTTTAAGAACCTCCAAGGACTGCCTTTCTGGGCAACCTATTCTGGTTGTGCACCACTGCCCCAATAAAAAATTTGTTTCCCAATGTCCATCCTGAAACTCTGAATTCACAGCCGTTGCCTTTTGTTGTATTATTCAGCCCTACAGAGAAGTATTTTGTTCCCATTGCAACTGCCTGTCAAGTAGTTGTAGGAATTTCTTGGAGTTGTTGCAGTTTCCTTGGAATGAAGATTATCCAGGGTGAACAATGAACTTTCTTGTTTCTTTTTTTTCCCTGCATCTTAGTATTCCATTTCTTGGTGTGCTGCTTGGATTTGCATCTGGGATCTGCAGCAAAGCTTATTGACTATTATTTAAAAGACTCATTTAACACAACTTTGAAACTGATTAGGGTCAAAGACCTTAATATACCTTTATACGGCTACCCTTTCTTTGAGAAGTGGTGAATCTGCCTTTTCATAGCCAAACACTTGAGCAAACTGGAGTCTCCAAGGTCTAAAGCCAGTGAGTAGTCTTCCTGTGATAGTCTTCTGGTGGATGTCCTTGTTCTGTAGGAAAATTCTTAATACCACCTTTTTACTGCTTTGTCCCTCCGTGTTCTGGGGCTCCAGAGCTCATTCTGCCATGGGCTCTGAAACCCCTGCCTCTATTGCCCATCATGGCTTACATGGATTCCAAACCAGTTTAAGGCAGTTCCAGCTGGCAGCCTTTGGGTAATCGTCAGCAGGTGGCTTTGTCCTTTATGTGAACGTCAGGAACCCCCTGACAGCTGCTAGACATGGCCACTGCCCTGGAATACTGACCAGCCTGGGCTTACCAAGCCCTGGAAGAGCTGAAAAGCAGACTCAGAGGATCCTGCTGTGAAACTGCTTATGGAGAAACGCTGGAGTCTTGAACATCTGAAACTCCTTTATCATCTGGCACAAAGGACAACGGGATAAATCACACTGGGCACCCATGCACCTCTCCATGTGTGGGGCTACACCCGAAACAGAGAGCTGCAGGCTTGATTGGGATTTTGGATGGCATTTTTTAGATCCCTGCCTTCCCAGATGAAGGGGGTATTTCTGTGCATCCACCTGAGGTGAGGAAAGTGTCCTCTGCTGTTAGCTGTGCTGTCCAGGCCTCTGGGTGTGGGCAAAGGTGTAGCACAGGGGTTGGAAGCTGAGCAGAGAGTAATTACCCAACTTCAACCACGTCTCATGCACAGAGACTGTTATCCTGTTGCTCTGATACCAGGCTGCTTTTTTTTTTTCTTTTTTCTTTTCTTTTTGTTATTTTTTTAGGTGGAATTTAAGGCGTGAGCTGCAAAACACAAAGCAGCTCTGGCTGTGATTACCTCTGTGAGTGCCTTTCCCTCCTCCTGTGGTCACAGTCAGCCAAGGAAAAGCAAAAGCTGTCAGGTCCCTGCAGAAAAAGAGAGAAATTAGTGCTGGCAGAGTCTGTACGAGACAACTTATCTGCTGTGAAGTTTGAGTCCCTTGTTCCTGCTGGTGTGATCTGTTAACATAACATGCCTGAAATGTTTTCTTACATTCTTACAGTTTTTTCTAAAATGTGCAAGATGAAAAATGTGGGGATATTTACTCCAGTGCCAGAGGAATTGTGGTGGGCTGGTTTTCTTTTTGTACAGTTACAATCTATGCCACTGATTATAGTATATGAATTAGTCACATAAACATATCTGCATTTATGTAAAGAGCTCTGTAAAGCTTATGCTTTAAAATCTGTAATGGATTCATAGGTGCTGAATAATTAGATGAAAGAAACAGTCTTTTTAAGGAAAAAAGAGGAGGTCTTTCAGCAACTGTGTTTACAACATTTACTGCTGTCAGTATCAGTTGGTAGTACTGAAAAAGCCTTAAAGCAGTTTTGTTAGTATTCAGCTCTTTTAATTCTTCTCACTGGTCACTTAAAATACTCTTCTTAGATTCAGTCCCATGTTCTTCCTGTAAAGTCCTGCTCTGCTGGGCTGGCAGGTAAATAAAAGAGTTTGTGCTTTAAACAGGCACATAGCCATGCCCCTGATACCTCTGTGAACTTCCCAGTTGATGGCAAAGAAGTGCACTAAAGCCTTACTTTCTTCTCCCTGTGGTAAGCAGACTTTCCTCAAATAGCAAGAGGCAGATAAGTTTAGTATGTAGTCTGGTTTCATTAATGTTTTCCAGAATTAATACTAAGTAAATCTCAGATCAACAGCTCTGTATATTCCTTATCAGTTTTTTAATTGCTCCCAGTGTATTGATCATTCCATTTCAAGATGTTTACCTCTCTATTTACTATTTAGTACTATCCTTCTCCTCTTCCTTCCCATATCCTCCTTCATCTTCAGTCCTCAGTTTCTTGTCATCAATCTAAAAACAGTTACATCCATGCTGGGCTGAGTGACGCAGACTCGTGTAGGTTCAGAGGCAATTTAGAAATCAAAAAGATTACTTGAATTTAGTCCCTGGATCAAGTTTTTGTATTTAAAATGCAAATCCAGCCAGGTAGCTGTTAGAGATTAGAGACACAGAAATAAAAACTTGCCTCATTAAAATTTTCTTTATAAATACCAGTGGTCCCTAATTTGGGTATTTCGCTTTTTTAAAGATCAGTCTCGAAGTTTAGGTAGCAGCCTCAGGGGATCTGATGGGGATATTTTTGTGAATACTTAGGCCAGTCTTTGTTGGTATTGTTTAAATAAAAGCATTTAGATGCTTAAGTTTAGAACTTTGCTATTTAAAAACAAACCCCAGGCCTAAACAAAAAGTCTGTCATCAGTTTTCTCTTGTGAATCACATTTTCACCAAAAATCCTTTTTCCCTAAGTGGCTTGAAGAAAAAATAAAAAAAATTATGTAAGTGCTTTGTGATTTCTTACCTAATACACTGCTGATTGATAGGCAGACAGAACTAAATGTGTGAGTATGTAGTCACTACTGTTCTGTATTAGATTCTATTTTGCTTTGGGTTTTTTCACCATTAATTCCCAGGTTGTTTTCACATTGCACTAATCATTCCAATTACACATGTGTAATTTGTCATTTGGTTCATGTGAGATCCTCTTCAGCTGCATTTCAAACACTGATGCTGGACTGTGGTTCTGAACTCACTGCTCAAAAGAAAGTTCGTTCTCAACCAGAAGTGTTCAATTCTCTGCAGTGTTTGTTTCCTTCGTGCAGCATCAAGCAAATTAGAAAAAGATGATTATTCACCTCACACTTATGATCTGCTTCAGTTACAGCTGTGAGGGCAATGTCAGCTCCAGGTCGTGGCTTTGCTCAGCCTGTAAGAGGCTGGCAGAAAGGAGAATACTAATTATTCATGGACGCACTTCCACATCCATTTCTATCTCATTGCAGAACCATGTGGATTCCTTTTCAAGGGCTGTGAATTAAAAGCAGGAGAGATTTTCATTAGGATGTAACTGTAGAAACACACTTGCACGTGGTTCTTTGGTTAGCCACTGCCATGTTTTGGACAGGCCAAGCAACTGTTTCATGGACTGTTGTATCGCCAACTGGTTTCTAGTTTGGAAAACATTTGTAGAAACAGTACTTTGTTCATCCTTTTTTACTGATGGATTAATGGCAGTAGTACTGGAGAGATTGTTGAGAGCAGCAGTAGCGCTACTTGCAAGGGAGTAACAGAGAAAGCAGGACCTTCTTGTTGAGGAATATGGCTGGAAGTGTTTTTTTCTTGTGTGTTTATAATAAACACTCTACAGTGAGGGGAAGAATGTCTCCTTCTGGGGGGACTCTGGGTCAGTAGAAGGGAGCATCAGGACCTCCCTGTTAAAATACAGTGATAAACCATGGGTGGAAACAGCTCTGAGCTGTGAAGAGCTGCATGGATGCCCTTGGCTTGCAGAGCTGGAATGTGTCCTATTGCAGCAGGCAGGGATAGGAATGGGGAGAGGGGGATCAGGGTCTGCAGCTGCCCACAGCTCTGTCTGTGCCTGCGGAAATCGCTGCATTGGAGCAAAATCCCAGTTTTTTCCTCACCCAGCCTTGGGCTGAGCGTGCAACCTTGCCTGGATGTCTCAGATCTCTGAGCACACTCCCCTTTGGTTACGATGGGACTGAGCAGGCTGAGCAGTCTGCTTTGAAATACAGGTACGAGCCTCCTGTCTGAGTGTGCCAAGCAGCATTACTGCGTTTCAAGTGACCTTTCAGTCTGAAACTTTGCCAAAGGGAGGGGAAAGGAAGCCACCGTTGACTCGAGTTCTGCACAGAGATCCTGCAAACAGATGGTGTTTGCATATAGGATATTCTGTTCGGGTGCAACTCCACTACAACGCTCTCCGTTTTTAATGCTTGCAGGCGCGCTAAACTCCGGCTATATTTGGAACAGCTAAAACAGCTTGTGCCTCTCGGGCCGGACAGCACCAGACACACCACTCTAAGTCTGTTGAAAAGAGCTAAGATGCATATCAAGGTAAAAACATTCATCCATGTTTTTATTTCTTTCAAGGGAGAAGCTTCCAGAATGTGTATCCATAGAGAGGAAGTGAATTTTCACACAAAATCCATATCCATATGTCCAATCTTCTGGATGTATTGGCCTTTATTACTTGCAGGGATTTCAGTCACAGTGTCAAAGTTTAGTGTTTTGCAATTTAGCATCTCGGATATATAAAGCAGCGGTTTTGTGATTTCTGCTTAGATACTAACTAATGTATTTAATGATTTCCACTATAATTTTAAAAAGTATCTGTCAAAGCTGTCCTTTGATTAATATATTTATTAAGATCTGAGCAAAGCAGCATTGTACTGCACTGTTTTAAATGTAAAAAGCCAGATCCATTTATGATGAAAAAAATTAATGGAGTCAAAAAGATCATATCTACTAGTGAGCCTTATCCTCACCAACATTTTTTTGACCAGATTCTCGTTTAAATGAAACAAAAAATTAAATGCAATCTCCTGTTAGTTGCCACTCCCCTCGTTACAAGTTAAAAACAAAAAACATCCTCAAGTCTCATCTATGATCCAGCAGCAGTGCAGGTTCTACATTTGCACAGGTAATTCAAAGGAAATTATTCCTCAGGCCTCCTCTCTCCAAAGACACCTTCACTCCCATTTTCGCTGTCATTGTTTTCAGGGAATGGGCTTATATGCAGAAATAAGACAAAGAGGTATTCAAATGTAAAAGTCAAAGAACAGGTTTCTGCTGCTGTGTCCAGGACTATAATTACTCATCTGGCATTTTTTCAGTGTTACAGAGAAACAGGTCAAGAAAAGTGTCAGGCAAAACTGAACACTGCCAGTAATCTTGGAATATTTTGGAGAACAGCCTGCTGATACAGAGCTTTAAGATTCACTACAGTTACAGAAATAGGTGTGATTCATGTGAAGAATTATAGATTAATTTAAGCAAAACAATTCTTGTGAACAAGTTTACAGAGCTACTTTTTCAGCACTTCTAAGCACATTTACTCCAGCTGGGCAACCCCTGTTTTTACCATCTGAGATTTTGGCCTCTTGTTTATAATTCAGGCTAGCATGCATGAAAGGCACTGCATGTGGTTTTTGTCTTGGGCTGCCCCCCTATCACGGGCTTATGCATACAAATTGAAAAACTGTTTTTACAAGTGGCGAGTGTGCGAGATTAGCCCTGTAGTTACCATTTCAGCTGCTGATAAAAAAAGCTGGGAACAGATTCTTTCCAGATCTTCTTGCACAGCACCGAGTACTCGTTCTCTGAAAACCGAGACTGAAGTTTAACTTTCTTTTTAAGATTTTAACTGAACCTGCCCTAACTGGGTTAGTGTTTAATTGCTCCCCTTTGTCAGGTTGGCTCCCTCCCCTGCCCTGCCAGAGCTTGCCCGTGCCCGGCTGGCATTTCGAACACAGTCATTAGTCCTGAACTTTTCACACACGCACGCCCCCCATATATTGAAATCTGCTCTGTAAGATTGGACAGTTTTGAGTCTCCTGGATATGAATCACTGAGTCCTTTCCTAAAATAGTTGTTAGAGTTCGGGATTGCAGCCAGGAAAATACAGGAAAAGGAAGTCTGATCAATTGGGCACATTTGGTTTGTTGTGTACATGGATGTACCAGCCCCTTTTCCTATTATAACACTGTATCCACCTCTGATGAGGATCTGCAGTGGATTGCCTGGGAGGGGGCTGAAAATGTGGCGGAAGAAGGCAGATTTCACTGAGCCAAGAAGCTGCCCCGTTTAAGAGCCTCAGTTATTTTTTTAAACACTTTCATTTCAGGCTTGCATGGGAGCAGCAAAGTCTCTGAAAGGATTTTGCTTGTAGTTTGCTGTGCCCTGTCCCAGCCTGCTCTCCTCAGAAAACCAAGCCTAGGTTCATTCAGATGGCAGGGAGGAATCATCAGCAGCTGTATTCACTCCCTGCACATCTCCTAAATCTCCGTGATCGTGTAAACACAGCTCACAGAGAAATCTGCTCACTCTTATAAGTGCTTTCACTGCTAGAACCTGTAATTTACTGCATCATATAGAAAATTTTTAAAATAATAATAGGTGTTTCGATTTGTGTATCCTTCATGCTTTTAATCCCATCATACTCTTACTTTTTTTTCCCCTAATTATGTAGTCAGTTTTTTTAGATTTGGACGAGGGCTTAGTTCAAATACAAAAAATACCTTATTATTCCTGTTTCTGTATTTGGACCAACAGTGCAGCACATTTTACCGGGTGCAAAATATTCTTTTTATTTACAAAATTAATACCTGATTTTATTCTGTCAGAGGGGAGATTTTAGGTAGATATGTAAAGGATCCTTTCACAGACTGAGAAATTTTGCTGAGAAATTTTGGATTAGTACCATTGACTTTGTAGGCTATATCACAGAATATCATACTTGCTCTGCAGAAGTTCAAGGAAAATAAAAAGCAAGAATAAAGAGAGTTGTTAGTAAATTCCTCCTTCTATATATTATTAATGCTGCTTTTTGTTAATGAAGCTTTTTAAATGCTAAAATTTTCCACGGCCTGCAGTAGGAGGGAGAACATTCAGAGGCTCACGACGGTTCCTTTATGGTGAGAGGTGAAATAAGAGACTCATTTAAAGAGGCGTTATGTTCTCACTGAAACCTGAGCTGTGCTCGAGTTATCAAAGATGATGCCGGTTTCGCCTGATAAAATGATTTAAATATTACCCACAACCAAGACAACATTAATGTGGTCCTTGTCAAGCAATGTCTGCTAGTGGCAAGAGAGTCTCGAGGATTTTTTTTTTATTAATTTTTTCCCCTGTAACCGTGTATCTTATTGTGAAACAAATTCAGCCTGCTAAAATTGTACTGACCTCTACAGAATGCCAACTAAAACACTGAACTTCTAAATTTAATTTTAACTTTATATTAATCAATTAAAATATTTAAATGGCTTTCGAATTACTGTTTACGAGAAGACCTTAAGTTACTTCTGCTTTGACATGGGTACAAACCATCAGCTTACTGTGTTTCTCTCCCTTTAAGAAATTGGAAGAACAGGACCGAAAAGCTCTAAATATTAAAGAACAATTGCAGCGGGAGCACCGCTACCTCAAGCGCAGGTTGGAGCAGCTATCCGTGCAGGGCATGGAGCGAATCCGCACTGACAGCATGGGATCAACAATATCCACTGACTCTGAACAAGGTAATGGAGCCAGGGCTTCCCAAAGGGGCCCGCGGGAGCAGCAGGGAAAAGGGAAGCAGGGAAACCAGGAAATGTCATTTAGAACTAAAATCAACCTTTCAACAAACCCCAGACAACATTATTCCGTAATGCGATTTGAAGAGTAAAAAATTAGCGCATCTTTTTCGCATTCTTTCAAAAAGGGCCTTTTTCCTAATCAGTTTTGAAGCTGTTAAAATTGGGTGTATTTTTAAAGCTATTAATCCTGCGTGTGTTTTTTGCCAGTTCTTTTAACAATTACCATTTAATGTTTTGAATTTTTAGTGTAATTATTGGTAAGGCTGGCATAATATTTTCTCATGGAAAAAAAAAAAGTCTTATTTTGCTTAATTCATTTATGTGAATAAATTATTTCCACATCATTTATTGTGAAATTTTAAAACATTTTCTGTGCAACGATCACCAAGGGTTCTCTGCATTTGGTTCTGATCTAAGACAGCTTGTCAAGCTGGCTGTTGCCATTTCTTATTTTCCCATTTGGAAGTTTTTCTGTGCGGAACAGTCACTCAGGGTGGATGTTTCAAGGCCCAGGGGGGTTGAGTGGTTGGTCTTGGGGCAGTTAGCTGGGGACAGGCAGTCACACCATGGCCAGCCAACACCTGCGTGGTTGGAATTACCGTGGACAGTGCTGCAGTGCGACAGCCTCTGAGGGCCAGCTTTTTTCTAAATCAGTGTCTGGGTGCAGGTTGGAACAGTTCTGGGAAAGCATTTGGTATTGATGTAGTGCAGTATATTTCTGTGGCTGAGGACAGAAGGGATTTTAATTCTCAGGTGGACAAGGTGATCCTTTCCTCAGGAATTACTGTGCCAGGTCCTTTTTTTTTTTTTTTTTTTTTTTTTTTTTTAATTATTGAAACTGCAGTATGATTCAGGTTTCACCTGGATGTTGATTGACACTGGCCCATGACTAGTTGCTACAACCTTCTGAAAATGTGCCTTGTTATGTTTTCTTTAGAAGTAGACATTGAAGGAATGGAGTTTACTCCAGGTGAAATGGACAGTATTGGAAGTGCCAGTGATGCTGAAGACCACTACAGTTTGCAGAGCGGTTCGAGTGACGGAGGTTACACACATTCCCGCAGACTGAATGCCAGGCTCTCATAGTGCCTGAGTTACCCGCTCAACTCAGGACCATCTGACTGAAGCACTTATATATGAATATTCCAGAGGTGTCAACTGCCACTCTTCCGGGAAACCCCAACCACAATACTCTGACATGGAGGTTTCTTACCCACCGTTCCCTGCACTGTAACCACAATATTAGATATTGTAAATCATGGGTTTGCTGCAGAGAACTGTGGTTAGGTACAGTTGTGACTTAAAGCTAGCTTGATGTAGCCATCCTGCAAATTAAAGGAAATAAATTATGTCGTTCCATTCAAGAAGTATTAAATTCAAACTGTTGGAAGCATGATGTAAGGGAGTTTGACAGTTTATTTTGATTTTGCAGAAAACATTTTCAAACATGGAAGAATAAATTAAACCTACAACCTGCTAGTGATTCAGAGATACAAAAACCTAAAACTACTTTTTGTGGTATTTTTTCATAAAAAAACCCCAAAACATTTTGAATGCTGTATAGTGGGCTCCATAGAGTAAATTCTTTCAGCAGTTGTTGTTTGGGTGAAGCAAGCATATAAATCTTGAAATCTCAGATGATCTTTAGAAAAGGTCGTATTTACAAGTCACTACTGTACTTCAAAATGGGGGAAAAGCCAGCTCTAGCAATGACTTCATGTGGGATGATCTCAACTTTCTTTTGCTTTTTGTATTCAATATCCAACCAGCAGCAAATCATCCTCTCCATGTTAACGGGAGCAGTAGAAAGCAACATGGCAGTTCTAACCTGTTACTGTGGAATGGATGACATTTGAAGCATTTCAGTGGTTTTATGGGTTGTTGTTTTCATTTCTTTCTCTGAAGAATACAGAACTCCAGTGATCCAGTTTGTGATAGTTAAACTTTCCTTGCGAGGAAATGAAATCTCTGTTTGCTTGTATTTTTTTTCTTTTCTTCTATTTACACATGTCAATACATTTTTATGGAAGGCATGGCTTAAAATTACAGTATTCAGCTAGAAGATAATTAATTTTTTTCTTTTGCACACTATAATTGCATTTTCTATTCTTAAAAAAGTGCAAAAAAATTAAAATGTATGCTGTAAAACAGCAAAGTTTATTTAGTACTCATCAAGCTGTTCAGAACATATTTACCCAAATTGTAGCAATACTATGAAGATGTATTTTAATACAACTTCTGCTTAGTGAAGTCATTAGAGCTTGGCTTGCCGGGTAAGAAAAAAATGGACCAGTCTTTGCATTATCTGTTTAAAGAAGGTCTTTTAAAAAAAATTTAAAAAAAGGAGAAAAAAAAAGAAAAAAATTTGAAAAAAAAAAAAAAAAAAAAGAAAAGAAAAAAGCTATAAACACTTTTAGGGAAGTGATTTTAGCAAGTGTAGTCTATATTTCCTGTAAGAGATTTTGTATTATATTTTCCTAAATGTTCTCATTTACTTGTATAAGGAGGGGAATGGTACAGACCCAGACCAGAGTCTCAGGGACTCTTCACCTTTGTCATATTGTGCCTTGGTGACCATTTATGTATGCCTCTCCTTTTCATTGTTTAAAGGACGACTAAGCTTTGTTTCAAGACCCTCTGTTCAAATGGTCAGTTGTCCACCTTCTTATGGATGAAGCAGAGAGGTGTATTTATATCTTCACCCTCTCACGACTGATTCAGTGTGGCTTTAAGTAAAATCATGAAATTAGGTTTTGGTGCGAGGGTTAATTGTCTTTGTATGAGCCCTCCCTTGCATTCTTCAGCACCCGAATCTATTTTTTGTTAGCTTATAAAGTCAGGGTCTCTGTGAGACCAGCGCTCAGTGGCTTGGGAAACACAAACGTACTGTGTAGGGCTATGGGATGTCCAAGTGTGGTGCCATTTTTAGCATTCGTATACAAGACCTCATGACAGACTGACCATAATGATCAAAAGCAAAGGTTCAGTTGTTCTTTCAACATCTGACATATGTGTCCTCCCTTTGGCTCTTACAACACGGAGTAGAAATATGAATACATTTTGTGGCAGCTTACAGATCCTTGTTTGCACTCTCGCTTACTGCTTGGAACTTGCCAACAAGGAAACGTATACATCTAATTTACATAACCTAATGGATGGCCACCCCTACTTTGGCTCTGGGGAGGGGCCTAAGGTTATCAACTCTGGCAGCTGAATAAGAAAACAATTAACCTTTTCTGTGATGCAGGTTTTGGTATTACGTTCTATACACCTTGCATATTACTAAAATCCTCATTGTTGGGGAGAGCACACAGCAATATTCTCATTGTGTGTAGCTGACAAGCAGCAGAAATTACTAGCTCCTTTGGTGCATATGTAACTAATTTCCAAATCATGGAAAAAAAAAAAAAACAGTTTACTTTAACACACGACTGTTAACAGGAAAAAAAAAAAAAAAAGAGGCTAGTATATTGTTGCTGTTCATTTATTATATAATGAACACATTCATGGATTGTAAAGTGTTTCCTTTCATGACAAGCAGCTCTTGCACAGAACCTCCTAATGAAAAGAGATTTGAAACTTACAGAAGGAAAAACGAGACTTTAAATTGAATATTATTGTACCTTAGGTCAACATGAAATTTTCCTTTTAAAGATGAATGTGCTAACTTAATGAGTTCTTCCACGCTGGGTATCCATGGCTTTGTAGATCTTATATTTTCAATAAAAATTACTCGAATAATCTTGAGTGGAAATAAAAAGGGTTTATTTGTTTTTACTTTTTCAGTTATTACAGCTGGGAGCTATTACGCTGGTAAAGAAAAATGACACCATACTGCCTGTGTCATTCTCCCTCAAGCACAGCCCAATTTAAGGTGGAATTTTCAGGCACAGCCCCCGGGCAGCAGAGCCCCGATAGAGGCAATGGCACAGCAGTTCCTAGGGTGAGGTTCGGGGACCGGGCTGTCCCCGTCAGCAGAGCTGCAGTCCCCTGGGGACAGTCGGGGCTCTGACATTCCTTCAGGTTCTGCTGCTGAGCAGCCAACACAGCGCTGCCTGTGGCCACAGCACCTTGGGATGCAAAGTGTTATTTTTATTATTTTTTCTCAGCTGGACATTTGTGTGTGTGCCCCATGAGCATGCACAAGTGTGCCTGTGCCCACAGCGGGACTGCAAAAAGCAAACTGTTTGCTGCAAGATTAAATCCTGCCACCACCTTGGCAGCTCTGCCGTGTTGTCATGACCGCGCTTTTAGCAGGCGAGGAGGTGCTATTGCTCAGTTCATCCATTTCCTCTGCAGTTACCACATCGGAAAAGGAGTAGGGACAAGATTACAGGGCTGCTAGGTCTTTTTCTCTGTGGAAGGGGCTCTGGAGAGATGAAGTCATCGCAGTTCTTTTTCTGGAGACGTGGAGGCTTGGCCTGTTTCCTGGGGGAGAAGAAAGGAAGGGCTTTCCCTTGCAGCACGCAGGTGTCGGAGGATAGACGCCTCTGCACTGCTCCTGGATTAGTGCTTCCTCCAACTCCATGCCTGCACTCTGGCATCACCGGAGGGAGGCACAAAAAACCCAGCCTAAAATTGTTAGTTCTTTCTGCACATTCTCTGCTGCAATTCTGAGGCTGAATCCTCCTTCGCATCCATCCTCTCTCTGCCCAGCTTGTACCCTCTCAAGTTCAATGCAGCTGATTTATTTATCTTCTGAAAAGAGCAGGTTTGGCAGTAGAAGCTCTGCAACACATTATTAACCAGAGACTGGATCCCGTATTGTCTTCTGCAAAGAACAAACTTGGTTCAGAGTGAGTTTTAGCAGGATAAAACAGAAATAAAAAAGCCTCCCAAAATCCATGAGAAGGCCAGTTTTCCATGTGGTGTTTATAGATTAATTTCAATCCTAATTTATTAGTATAAAATTTGCAGTGGAAGAAAACTACTTAAAATCTAACACATCTAACTTGATCTAACTTAGCAGAACTAAGACTCTGACTTCACTGGTATTATATTTTTGACATGGATGAGTATGGGTTCAACTATACCACATGCATATAATAATAGAAGTAGAAAAAAAAGTTACTCATTGACCTGCAAATAAATTACAGTGATAAATAACAGTATTCTGAACATCTGACTGTACACTTTGCATAACCCATTTCAGTGGGTGAACTTAAAATGCCAAAAGAGGAGAACTGGGCAACAGAAAGAGATGAAGTTACAAGTGTGGGCTCTGCCTGCAGACCTGCTCTGGGTGGGTACTTTTACTTTTCCTCAACGTACTTAAAACAGCACCTGAACAAGTGATTATTTCACCCTTTTACCAACTTTTTGGCAGACTGGTAATTAGTGGTGAAATTTTTCATCCTTGCAGACCAGCTATGTGGAAAGAAACACATTTTTGAAAAGAACCAGATCATCACAGTTTTTAATTAAGTAATATTAATTTTATACATTTCGTTTTATGATGCTGCTGATAAAGGAATGTCTTCAAAACAAATTACTCTTTCCTAAATCTGTTAAATTTTTTTTTAAATGGTAGAGGCCATTGGTTGTGTGTGGTATGAGCCAGTAACAGTGCTGATATTTAATCCATTAACTTACACTTTCCAAAATTGATGGAAGAATAATTGAAACCTTTCAGGAACCCTTTAACGAAGAGCTGTACTCCCTACAAATACTAATGGGGCAAATGCAGAAATTAATTTTGCCAGCAATGAAATGAGCCAATTTGCTTAAGTGACTGTCTAAATGCACTGCTGTTAATTGGCAGCTGTAAAGAAAACATCCAAGTGTGTTCCATAGCTACCCAGAATTAAAATGCAGGGGATATATGAAACAGAAAAGACCATTTGGTCACCTTGGCTGTTCTCTCCATCTGAAGTATTGTAAATAAGCCCAGGAAAGGATTCCTGGGGAGGCATGGCCAGCCAGAGGCTTGCCTGTTGGCAGAGCAGAGTGAAGGTGCCCCAAGTTCAGAGTTCCTTTCTTTCATTTTGCACGAGAGGCATAAACTGTGGTTACACGGGATTTATGGCATTGGAAGGGTCTGTGCAGTATGGATGTTTAAGATGAAATTTTGGTGCCGGTGAAGCACTGGCTGAGAGCCTTCTGCTGCTTACTGGTAAAATTGTTACCTAAAGGTATTAGCGAGTGGGTTCTGTGCCAGAGCCTCTGGTCCCAGAGCCAAAGGAATGGTTCATAGTCTGTGAGATGCATTTTACTGTATTATACAGATTCATTTGTACACACGTACATGGCGCTGGCTACGTTCTGTAGCACACGGAGTATTGTGTTGTATCATTATCTCGTCATAATATAAATACAATTTTTTTATACCTTTTTGTTGTGTTACTCAGGTTTTTTTAAAAACTTCCAGCCCTTGTGTTTTGAGCATAGTGTTTCTTCTCTTTGCAGTTCTTTACATATTGCAAATCTTTACATGTCAGCTTATTTCATGTCAGCTATTTCATAAAGAGCTCACTGAGTTTTAGCAAATCAAATTAATAGCATGATATGAAGACTGGGGTGCTACTCAGAGTTCTTTTACACACACTGGCCAATTGAAACTCCAACAGTAATTAATCTTATTTGTCTCTAACCATGGGTGCTGTATAAATTTCCACAATTACATTTCTGAAGACAAACTAACCTGTTTGCAAAGTGCAAATTGACAAGCATTAGTGTCAGTTGTAAGTAATTATACTTGAAATCATTTCAGCTCTGTACAAGGCAGAGGAAAAAAAGCATTAAAAGGCAGCCTACAAGGCCCTGCATATTTATTTTGTCAGATATGAAAGTCACATCACAAGTGATGTGCAGCCAGACAAAACCCAGCATTTTAGCTGATGAGAGATGAGAAGAGGGACGGAACTGAAATCCTTCTGTGAATTACATTGTTTGCTCTCAGCTGCAGTGTGTGGCATCCCCTGGTTTGTGTTTCTGTTTGTCACGCATGTTGGTCTTAAATACAGTGATATCTTAAAAATACAGAAATAGTAGTTTTATGTTGAAATCATGGCCAGTAGCTAGTTGATATGTTTATATTTGATTTGAGTAAGTTGACCTGCTGAATCAGAAAGATACTCATGTGCAAATCATAGTAAACTAATTTTTCTATCACAGTTTTCTTTGAAATCAACATCATCACAAAAACAAAATGCAATCTAGCACTTAGTAACTTAGTATAAATTAATCTCCAGCAGAAAAAAAATAGCTATAATAAAATTTTAGCAGTGTTGTACTTTGTGACAACACCAGTTTTCTCGGCACAAGAATTGCATTGGGTAAAAAAATTATTATAAATGTGGTGAGACTATTTTTGTAGATCCTGTACAGTTTATGATCTGTACAGCTTTGTTTATGACATTTGTCATATTATACCTTTTGTTTATAAGAAAAATAAGTTTCCTTATTTCGCTAATGATGGATGTTTCAAATTTAATACTAAACATCCAGAAGCTTGACTCGCTTATCAGGATAAAAACTGAGGTTTTCATTCAAACAGGGTCAGGAGAATAAACAATTTTCTAGGAAAAAGAAAATATCACTTTGAACATTATATGTTTAAATATCTTAGGAGTGGTAGCCCAAACATATAGGAGCTTTTTGTATATTTATGGTACTGAATCCAACAAAGCTGAAGGAAACTAATCACTCTGACCTGTTTTTCTGGGAATACAAGGTCTCAGAATGAAATCTACCATTCCGCTGGAGAGAAGATACATGCACTTGGCAAAGAAAACAAGCTGGTGCCAAATTCTTGTCTTCTGACTTTGTTATAATAAAAACTCACATGGCACTTCAAAAGTTGTGCTTAATCCAGAATACAAATTTGCTTAAAGTAATGAATTACATTTTAGGACAGGGTGTTTCTAAAGAGTGATTGTTGCTCCAACAATCTGCAGCAGGGACCTTTGCAATCCTGCTGCTGTGAGCAGATGTGCAGTATGATGCAAAATCAAAAAGCTTCTGTACAGTTAAGTTCATCAGCTAAAAGCCTTTTTCCTTGCCTCCTCTGTGTTGATCTTTTTTTCCCCCAAAACCAAACCATGACCAAAACAAACCCCTAAAGCAGTAACAAGCAAACAACTTTGAGTTTTTCATCTAACAGATCAGTCAGTATCCCAGTGGGAGGGTTTAGACTGGGCAGCTGCAATTCCTGTGTGGTGGCACTGCACTCCTTGGCTGTTTGTTACAGCCTCTGACGATGGGTAACCGAGAGCTCCTCTCTGAGGTGTCAGGCACAATGATGTCATACTTTGCAGTGGAACAAACACAACATGGTACAGACGGAATACTGCAGAGCTTGCAGACATCCTTCCAGAAATATTTATGCCTTAATCTGCTGGAATTCACCATAAAATGGCTTGTAAAGCCAATATGCTATCTAAGCAGCCTCTCCAGTTCTAGGAAACAGATGCAAAACAACTGCTCCTAGAATGGAAAAAAAGGCTAAGGTAAGCCTTAATTATGTTTTGGCTGAACACAACAACAACAACAACAACAAAATGAACCAGAGGAAAACAATTTTGATGCAAAAGGAGCTGCAAAAGCAAACACCAAAGCACATGAGTCGGAGGTTGGGTGGGAAAGGGGCTGTGAGAAATGTTGATGACATATTTGTAGAAGGCTGTTGTTCAATCTCTGCCCTAAGAGCTGATCGATGGTCTAACAGATGAAAATTTGTTTCTCTTTAGAGGCTTGTTCTTTCAAAATGAGAATTTTAAGTGCACAGTGTTCTGACCTAAAATATTTCAATTCTAGCCTGAATTCCTATGCCAGCGGGGATTATGAGATCATGCTGTCTGTCAACTCCTCTTTTGTCCATCTGTTCCCCTGCTCCTTTCCTTGATAACTTCTGAACCTTTTGGCTAGTTTTCACCAAATTTGACAAGCAGAGATAGAATGGAGGCTGCAATTAATAATCCATGATGAAAACTTTAATGGAAATTCCAAGTCTGGCTAGAAAGAAAAAAAGAAAATAAATTATTTCCTGCATTGAACATGGCTAAATTGAGCTCTTCCCCATTTTCAAGTGGTGGCCACTGGCCAGCATGGATATAACTCCAAACCTGCTACATAACGAGCATGTAGTGCTGCTTTCCCAGGCAAACAGATGGGGACATAGGTTTTAGGAAAGGCCACAAAGGAGGTGAGACATCATAGCTCTGTGAGTCTGGAAAGAGGGAGAGGAACCAGTCACAGAGAGAACTGAAGGCATGAGTTGCAGCAATCCAGGAAGACGATTTGCTAGACAAAAGACAGGCAAACTTGTATCAGATGTATTTGTGGACTACATTGGCAGAGCTGCCTTTGGACAGCAGGATTTTAGGAATTTTTCTAGGTGTTTAAAATTTGCTTTTATGCAGACATTTTTTTTTTTTTTACATGAGTAACGCTGACATTTATTAAAAAACCCCAAATGCCAAATCCCAAACCACAGGACTGAGAAGCACAAGTCTGCAAAATACCACTGTAGGAGAAGTTGATTTTGGTGCAAGTAACTGACTAAACTGAAACAGCAGAGCATTATGAAATAAGCTGGTGAATGCTTTTGTTCCTTCCCTGTCGGACAGACACAATGCACTCTATCTGCAAGATGATTTGAAAATTTCAGCCAACCTAAATTGCAGCTGCAGATCAAGCTGTAATCTGATGGGGAGGAATTCAACACTACAGCTCTTTTTGCCCATGAGAACTCACTGCCAGGTCAGGGTTTAGTCTAAAAATATCTTGCACAGACTACATTATACCAGAAATTAACATTCTGCAAGTGATACAGGTGTTGATTTTGATCAAGAAAACCTAATGTGAGCTTGCCTTAGCTGTGCTAAGATGCGAGGTTGCTCATTTCCCTACATTGGTTCATTTCAACAATTGCATTAAGGGCGATTAGAGAAGCTGCACATTTAGGACAAGTAGTGGGAGGGCTCAACCACCTGCATATGGACTGGGTCAACGCTTCATCTGGATGAAATGTAGAGATAACATTTCTGGATACAGTAAATTATTTCTTTTTTTAATAACTGGCCCTATGAACCACAACAAAAAGAAACGGCATCCTGAATTTAGTTTTCAGCAGTGAAGAGGATCTAATTCAAGAGCTATTAGTGGGTGAGCTGCTCAATAATAGCAACCACAATATAATTAAACTTAACACTAAGATGAATGCAAGACAAATAAAGCAAACACACTCAATTTTAAGAAAATGACCTATGCAAAAATGGGGGAAAATGCCAAAAAAACACCCCTAAATGAGCAGTTTCAAACCAAGAAGCTTGCAAACACACAGAACGCTTAAAAAATAGAGTTCCAGAAGCCAAGGTAAAATGTCTGACATAAATAGAAAAACATGGCATAAACCTCCACCCCCTTCCATGACTCCATGAGAAATTTAAGGAGGCTATTGCAAGGGACATGGGGAAGCCCAGGAAAACGTGGCATGCAAAATGTAAAGAGGAAGTGAAGATGGCTAAACTCGAAGAGTTTAGCTCAGAGTATTACTTGTTTACTTTATGCTTATCTGAGAACCAGGCTTTGCAATGCACAGGTCCCGCAATCTATGTCGAGAGCTTTGATGGGCAGCAGCAGCCAAAAAGCCAAGAAAAGAGGGAGCATTGTAAGGAAGGCACTAGAAACAAGGATTCCGTAGAAAACCTTGCCCTGAGGACTCTGTGCAGTCTTGAGTCTGCACCCTGAGCAAGGCACAGGGCTGCTGTAAAAGGTTCAGAGAAAGATGTTGGGAGCAATGCAAGAATGGAGCACTGGCTCTACAGAGGCCAAATTTTGGGACTCTCCAAACTGGAGAGGACAAAGCTGAAGGAAAATGCTCTGGTGGTTTGTAAATTGCCATGAATACCATAGGTAAGGTACATGCAGAGACGGCAGTGACCAAATCCTGAAATGCTAGTACCAAGAATCCTTTGATGGGTTTGAGAGAGCTATGAAACAACTAGGAAAGTGTCTTTTCAAAAAGCACTTAATGATGTTCTGGGACGTTGCCTTGTGAAGTTATGCTCAAAAAGGCAGCAGGCAAATCTAGGCTCATAAAGCCCATCAATTACCGAAAGGACTAAACAGGGTGGGAACCAGCAACACAGCAACAGTGGGTACGGATGACGAAGTGTCTGGGCTTCAGAGAAGCTGGTGGGCACAGGGGTCAAAGCTGGGCGACATTAACTGCGCTCAGGTCTGCCTCATCCTCCCCTCTCCTGTGTGCTGGGCAGGGAAAGCGGGGAGCAAGGGCCGCGGAGAGCAGCTGAAGGGACAGGCCTGAGGGGCCTGAGGGGGCTCAGGGGGCCGAGGGGGCGGGACGAAGCGATCGAGACCCCAACAACCGCCCTGAGGGGAAGCGCGGTCCGGCCGTGAGAGCCCCGCCCACATGACGTCATCGCCGGCGGGCCGGGCGCGAGGCAGGACGCTGCGCGCGTGCGCGGGCCCCCCCGTGGGTGGAGCAGGGCGCGCGCAGGCGCGGTGGGCGGAGCAGGGCGGGGACACCGCGCGCGCGGCGGGCGGTTCGAGCTGTGGGCGCTTCCCGCGCCTTTCCTGAGCTTCCCCTCAGCCTTCCTTGAGTCTCCATTCACCCCTCCCTCGGCCTTCCCGCTGCCGCACTTCACCCTCCCTAAGCTTCCTTTCAGCCCTCCCTTAGTCTGCCCTCCCCTCCGCCTTCTCGCCGCTTTCCCTCAGCCCTCTCTGAGGATCCCTTTAGCCTTCCCGCCATTTCTTGCCTCGCTCCCCTCCCCTCGAGCCGCCGCTGCGGAGCGCTGGGGTGAGTATGGAGCTGCGCTGCGGGTTCGGGACTCGCTCCCGGCGGGACGGGATCAGCCGCCGCCGCCGCGACTCTGCTCCCCCGGCCGGGGTCCCTGTGTGGCTGGAGGCACCGGCTGCCGCGGGGGCGGGACGTGGCCCTTGAGGGCTCCACTTGTGCGGCCCGCGCGGGGACGGGCATCGCGGGGTGCTCCCTCAGAGCTCCGGAGTTTTTTGTGGTGTTTGGTGGCAGCGGCAGTGCCGTGGTGTCCCAAGCGTGCCCGCGCACAGGGCTGTGTGAGGGCCCAATATTGCACATAATCAGTAAGGTTGGAAGGGACCTTTGGAGACCATCCAGTCCAACCCCCCTGCAGGTCACCTGGAGCAGGTTACCCAGGGACGCATCCACGTTGTTTTGGAATGTCTCCAAAGAGGGAGATTTCACCACCCCCTCCGGGCAGCCTGTTCCTGTGCCCTGCCACCCTCAACGTAAAGTTCTTCCACCTGTTAAAGTCAAACTTCTTGTGTTTTAGTTTATGGCCATTACTCCTTGTCGGTGGGCACCACTGAAAGGAGTGTGGCAGTATCCTCTTGGCACCCATATTTATGTATTTTGAGGACAGCCCTTTAAAGCACGGAGGGCAGAGGACACTTGGAGCACTGCCCTGTGACACGAAACTCACGCAACAGTCTGCGTCATCTGCAGTCTGAGCTAAGTCACACAGAACTGAGTCAAGACAAACTAAGTCAGATGGGGAACTTAAGAGGAATGGCTTGTTCAGCGTTCCAGGCTGGCTGGCAGTGGGGTTCTCTGGTGAAATGTATGTTTTAGAAACAAAGTTTTAAGTAGTATCAAACTAACAAAAGTCATTTAGTATTACCAGAGTATAGCAGACGAGGCCGCCTGACTGTTGATAACTTACCCTAAATCCTTCGGTGTCTGTTACACATGTTTTAGGATTCCAAAGCTGAGTATTTGTCCTCTAGGAAACACAAAAGCAGCAAACTCCCTTTTCTTGAAAGTTGTGACCGTTTTCACAAGAGTATTTTTACACTGATCTTAGTTTTAATTTTTTATAATCGATCAAAAAACTTATAGTTTGATGTTGAGGTATTTTTATGTTAAAGTATTTCTTGTTCCATTTTCAGAGGAAACTTTAAAACAAAGATTTAGAAGATAAGATTCTGCTTGCTGTTGAGGTAAAAATACCCTTATAGCCAAGATATTGAAGTGGTGTAACATCACTGTAGTTTTGTTTTTTGAACAAACTGAAAACCCTGATCATTTTGGAAGATTTAAAATAATTGTGGGTGGTTTTTTAAATTAATGCGTGGAAAACTGTAAGGAAAATCACTTTTGCGGGCCAATGAATTGCTCAATATTAACACCTGTTCCTTTTAAATTAATGATACTATACTGTTTTCATAATAAGTTTATGTGAATTAAGGAAAAACATTAAGTGCTTGCCACGATCTGGTATGTAATTGATAGAAAAATATGTCCTGATTTGATCAACAAAAGATATTAAGATATCTGAAATGAAAATTGGTTTCTAGTCTTTGAATAGCCACTTTAATCCAAAACAGCATTCGGTGTGCTTTTTTTGTGATCTGACATTTCCTTTTTCCTGTACAGACTCTTTTTATTAAAATACTGAATATTCATTATAAATGGCAAAAAAATTAATGCTGGAATAATTCCCCAGATTTTTTCATGCATTTGGATATTTTCTGCTTACAAAAATATTTTTATCATGAGCTGTGGAAAGGATTTTGTGGAAACTCTTAAAAAAATTGGATATCCAAAGGCTGATGAGCTTAACGGAGAAGATTTTGACTGGATGTTTGAGTCTTCAGAAGACAAATCATTTTTGGAGTGGTTTTGTGGAAACATAAATGAGCAGCATGTGGTATCTGAAGAAGAACTGCAAGATTTTGATAATCTTCTCAAGTGTGGTAAGCCTGTTTTGGAAGGAAATGCACTGGATGAAGTCCTTAAAACCTTGGAGCCCGCGGGTTCAATGAACAGTAACCAAGAGGAGGACAGGGAGGAAGAGGAAGAAGTAAAGAAATTAGAGGATGAGCTTCAAACTCTTCAGAAGTTAAAAAACCTTCAAATTCATCGGCATAATAAGCTTCAACTGTTGGTTACTACAAACAGCCACGTGTTACAAACATTCCAAAGCAGGGAGGAAGAAGCACGTAAATATTGGAAAGAAGGCCTGGAAGTGTTTACTGCAGCAAATAATAAGCTTGACAATGAACTGCAATCTCTTATAGCTGCAGTGAAGAAATTTGCCTCTTTCTTCACTGCTTCAGATTCAGAACAAGGGTCGGATGCACATCCAGTGTTTTTTTCCCAGCTTTCTTTGGACAAATATTTGTCTGTGGAAGAACAAAGCACTGCAGCGCTTACATCACACATAAAAAAGTGTTTTTATAAAGGTATGTCTGAATGCGCTGAAAATTCACACGAAGGCGGCTTTCAACTTGAAGATTTAATCAAGCAAGTCCCTTTTGATGAGGCTAATGAAGTTTGTGAAGAGAGGCAGGAGATAGCCAGGCTCCAGGCAGCATATATTTGTGGCCAGAACCAGCTAATTCAGCTGCAAGCCGAAGAGGAGGGCCTGAATTCAGCTATCAAGTGTGCAGAGAGCCTGCTGCAGTCCTCGGACAAGGTAAGGCACAAAAGGTGATAGAAGGTACTGGAGTTTTCAACAGGCAAGTTCCACTGGATCTAGTGAAAGGAATTGCTGTGTTGTTATTTCAATTATTTTTATAGTGAAATTGCTCTTCTATGCCGTTTTAGTCTTGCTCACAAAACTGCTCTTGTTTCCATAGTTAGAAACTCTTCAGTGTGGTACAGCACCTTTAATTCCACTTTACAGCGTTACTATCTTTAAAATCCTAGATTTTGTAGTATCTTTCTAGTTTAGTTTAACTTGGGGTTTTCAAATTAGAACTGGCTCGTTGTACAATAAACAGAATCTTAGCTTTGGTTGCAATTTTGCGGTATTGAGGAGCCGAGTGTATTCCTGTTTATATTGCATAGCATAAGCTGAAAAAGTTTTTGTTCACTGACTCTGGAAACTCAAGTATTTGTTTCAAATAAATGAATCTGATAGCTGAAGCTGCAAGTGTCTCAACAAGTGAGTGACGGGCAGATGTAGCTAGTGGAAATTGTGAAGAAGTCATAATGAAAGGAAAGGTATTTGCTTATGCCAATCATGGAATACCTTGAGGCATCATGTCAGTTTGTGTATTTTCATTTATGGATGACTGGTGGATAGGACCTGATTGATCAGGGTAATTTGAAAAAGATTGATTCTGCCAGCAGTGTTGATCATCTGACTCAGTATAAAAAATTATGTTTGCTTATGAGATTTCAGTTAGACATGCTTGAAATAGGTGCTAGGTAAAATGCAACACTTTTATTTTTTAAAACAATAAACTGTTTCCTGACCCTGTGATAGATTGAAAGGACTTTTTACTGAAATATATTTATCTACTTTGTTCATCTGTACTTGTATTATTTTGTAAAATTCTGTAAAACTACTTGTGGAGCTTTCATTTAATTTTGTAGCTAAATGTAAGATAAATACATGAATCTGTATGAACTGAAGTAATGTTTGGGAAGTGGCTTGGTGGGAGCTATGAAGAAATTGACAAATATTTTGTTTTATGCAGGATATTGGCCAACAGGAAAACATTGATGCTAAAATATCCACTTTAAGTGCTGAAATTTCAGCAATTAAAAAAGATATAGCTCAGATAAATAATGAAGAGCTGCTTCCCCTTCTTAAGAAGAATGCGCAACTTTTGACTGCACCACTGGTGACAGAATACTTAAATCACCAAATTGCTCAGCAGGACTGTTATGCTGCAATTCAAGATAAAATAGGCAGACATTTGATAAGACAGAAAACATCATTTGAACTTATTCAGCTGGCCTTTGAAATGGAGATGAAGAAACACCAGGAGATCAGCTGCCAACTTGAGAATTTGGTAGAATCTCTGAAGCAAAGCACTGATGAGTTGCAGCAGAGACTACAGGTGATAGCTGAACGAACTGAACAGGCAAAGCCAAGGACCACTATTAGTTCAGAGGATGGTTTATCTTGCAGGTAAGTATTATAGTCACTGTTGAACTTGGATTTCCTTTAAAATAATACTGGGGAGATGAAGGCTCAGGTGAGGGAAGCCTTGCCTGCTGCCAAGTTCTTACTTACTTGCTGTAGCTATTTAGAATTTTGAATTTTCAAGAACTGAAGCCTTCAAGATGTGAAACTTGTTTCTTCCTTGTCCTTTGAAATTCTCTTCAGGTTTGCCTGGGGAAAAACTGCTCAGTTACCAGTCTTTTTAATATTGCTGAAGCTTTCCTAATTAATATCTGTAACATGAAGAATGTTTAAACCCAAGCCTGTCTTCTCTAACACCTCCTGATACTCTATAGAACTGTAGCTGTTAATAGCAGCGGTTTCCCAGGTTGTATGCACGGCCTCATCGGCTGAGCCAGCAAAAACCCTCGTGTGGCCAGAGAGAGAAATGACCCCTTCGGGCCATGAAGTGTGTTTAGCTCAGTTTTACTGCTCGATTTGCCATCTGATTTGAGTGTCCTGGCACCCATGTAGCAGTTTTTCACCATCTAAATAGTTAAGTCTCCTTAAAGTTCAAGTGATACAGTTTAGGTTGTGTGCTGTGCTGCTTAGTTTAGTCTTCTATCAAGACTAAATGTTTTGATGAGCTATATTGTGTAATTATAGGTGTGTTACTGTCAGACTTTTCCTCCTTTAGAATGGTGCTTTAAGTGTTTGCTTTCTTTAATAATTGATAAGTGATAGCTGAGTGTGGTTTGGCACAGTGAATAAGGAAGAATTAGGCAGCATTAATTTTACTCCTATTGTGTGTTTGTGTCAGCTTGTTACATTTTTGTTCAGGTTTATTATAAAGTCTCCAAATCATTGGATGTTGAATTTTTTTTTTTTTTAGAAAAAGGAAAGTTGAAGAATTAAAACCTTATAGGGTTTGTAAATAGAAGACACATGCCTGATTCAGTGTGAGGGTACAGTTAGCTATAGTGTGTAATGCTGTCTTTTGCCTGACGTGTAACTAATTCTAGAATTTCTTAGCAGTCTCTTCATAGATAGGAAATCCTTCTGTAAACTTCAAAATGTTACAGAGATTGTTCTTATTTCTCATTGGCTGTTGAAGTCTGCTTTCATTCAGCACTTAAAAAACCCCCTGTCTCTGCAGTTCTTGAAGTGTCAGGAAATAGTTGGCAAAAGCACACTGTCAGCTTCTATTTGCATTCATGATGTACTTACTAACTGTTACTTTACAGTATTTCATTGCTGCTAATTGGATATTGAAATATTTTGGATTCCTATTAATCACTACTATATATAGATGGAATCCTGAAATCAGTGGGAGACATAGCGGTGTTGTAAAAGTGCCCTCAGGAGTACTTACCTTACTCGTCCTCTGACTTCTCAACACAGACATGTTCTCTTAACTAATGATGATAGAGTGCTTAGGAAAGTTAAAAGATTTGTGTGTCTAACTTCACTTGTTACAGGCTATATCAGCTCCTGGAAGGAGGAAGTAAAAAACAACAGTTGTTTAAAACGTACAAAAACCTGGAGCAGATGGCTCAGAAGTTAAAGCAGGACTGTGCTACAGTACAAGATCAGCTGGCAGCATCTGCTCAAGAGCAGTCTCTCCTTTTGTCCAACCTAGAAAGGGATGTGGATGCCCTTCATGGTGCTCTCTATTGTGGAACAAATCAGATACAGCTCCGGAGTCCAGTAAGCCATTAATGATTTTTTCTAATTACTACATTGCGTGTCATGTTCTTTTACTGATAAAAGTATAGTGGGAAGGCTCTAGACAGGCAAACTGTCCCCACTTAACAAATTTATTAGCATAATGGTGATGGATGCTGAACATTTACATTGTTCTTGGCAAGCATTGGATTTTTTTAAAATGCTGGCAGGTAATAATTTTTGTTTCTGAGCAAACTGTTGCATCTAACTGAACTTCTTTCAAAGTGCAGTCCTGTGGTGTGGGAGATCCTTTGTCTGGCTAGGGTGTCTCATTTCCTGGCTAGGGAAAACTCATTTAAGTTGCTCTTTATTTCATATGGGCTTTCTCCCTGTTACCTCAAGGACCCCAGCTGTATAGTTGGGCCCCTTAAGAGCCTTCCCATGGAGGGTTCATTCGGACAAACTAAAAATACCAGAATTTTGAAGGACAGTTGTAGTAGGACAATCCTGCTACACAGCTCTCAGATGTTATGTTTAGAACGTCTTTTGAATGGGAACAGGATTTGTTAAATGCACCTTGTTATGGTTTTTAAATCATTGTAGATACCTCAAGAATGCATCAAGGGAAATCTCTTGTTATATAATGCTTTCTTGGTTAATTACATTAAAAATATATTTAACATTCATCTGTCAAATGAATTTGCAACCTATAGAACAGTTTTTATTTAAAAATGAGACGGTAATTGGAACAGTATGTATTTAGGGATTGCACCTTATTAAATTAAACACCTTCCTATTGATTTAAGTTACTTTTTAAAATGTGACGTCTTGTTCTAGTGCTACTGTTTCTCAAGAAAAGTAATTCCTTTAATAAGGGAATAATGTGCAAGTAGATGATTAATTGCTTATGCTGAACTATCATAAGAATGCCAGTTGGGAAAGTTGTAGCTAGTATTTAATGATTTCATTGTAAAATTGATTTTGCTTTTTTGTTGTGCTTTTTTTTGTTTGTTTTTTCTCTTTCAAGATTTGACAATAATGAAGACTTGTAATTGATAGAAAACGTCATTTTCTCTCTAAGTCAGGTTCAGATTCCTATGGTCTTAACTCATCTGGTCAACAAGTAAATGAAATTACATTTGCATAATATGAGTTCTGTTACATGGAGCTCAAAAATTACATAAATTGAATGGAAACCCTAATTATTTTTGTTTCTGGGGTTTTTTTTGTGATTACTTTTCGATTACAAACAAGTGGTTTCCCAAAGCAAAAAACCATTTATATTTCTAGTTCAGCTAGTGTATTAAGAATAGAAAAGTAATAATTTTTTGTATTTTATTTTTTGTTAGGAACTTACTGAGCAGTTTCACCAACTGGAAGCGGACTTAAATGAACTAAATCATCTCCTTAAAGATCTGGTTGCTGATCTGAAGTTGAAGAGAAACTTTTTAGAGTCCAGTAAGCTGCATCAGATGGAAAGAGACTTGTATGTGCATTTTTTCAAAGATGAAGAGCACTTGAAAGAGATGGTGGAGAAGCTTGAGCAGCAGTCTCAGGCTAAAGCCAGTGGTTTGGAAGATGAGAATTTCACATCCAGTGGCATTCCTAATGTTTAAACAGAAATGCACTCTTAAGAAAGGAAAATGTTAATATAAACAGTTTAAGAGTTTATGGAATTATACACATTATTATGGAATAATACCCGTTAGCTTGTCAAGGCTGACACTTACCTGTCACTGCAGTGAATCTTAGCTGCCACTCTTACCAGCTGGGATTGTGTGCTGCTTAATGGCTTCTGCCTGCTGAATTCAATCTCAGTTTTGTCAGAACTCTTGGATATGAAGTAGCTGTTGGTTATTCGAAAGAATTACATTCAGTCTGCTCTTCTGTTGGCCTGTGTGTTTTTTCTGCTGCACACAGCACAGCATCAGTAGGAATGTGTCATCCCCTTGAGTTAAGTCTTTTTGCATGCTAAGAACTTTTGATTGAACTGCAAAATAAATGTGGAGAAGGCATTCCAGATTTTGGAACAAGAATGTAATGTGCTCATAGTGAAGAGGAGAGTTCTCGAAGGCAGCAGATATTCCATGATATTCCCTTACAGTTCTTCTAAGAAGACTTGGTTTTGTTAGAAATGTGTTGGAATATGTACCAGAATATGTTTTAACTACCGAGACCATCTATTTTAAGACCATTTCAATATCTCTTAATTTAACTTACAGCCTATCTTTTCCATTGAAACCTGTCCATACTTATACTGGGCTTGTCAATTAACAAGAATTTTAAATTTATCTTTTGTACTTCTGAGTTTGCCGTATAATTTATAATGATAGGCATTTCAATTGAGAGTGCTGATGCTTTCGTACTTGTGCTTTCATGTGCATTGTTAGCCTGTTTATCAAATTTTTATATAGCTTCCTAATAGACCAATGGAACTAAATAGGCTTTTATAATATGATAACTTGCAGTCTTTTGTACTTTGATGGGATCAGCTGTGCTTGCTTGCAAGCACTGTACATACTGATGAGGGTTAGTATATTAATTTAAATTCAGTAACAGTAGTCTTAAAACTATTTTGATGGCTGACTTTTAACTTCTATGTGATTATAACTTATTTTGTCTTGGGGTTGGATGTCTTTATGTCTGGATTTTATGCTGCTTAACTATACTTTGTGTTTATTATTAAATGCCAAACTATCAATTCAGTTCAGTGTGGTTCATATTTATGGTGAATCTGTGGGGTTTTCTAGGCCTGAGGCATGCTCTCTTGTTTATATTTATTCTGATGGGCTCTCGTTTTAGTCTGCCCCTGATGCTGTGATTGCTGCTTCCCAGCTTGAGAAGTCAGGGGAGCACTTTAACCCTGCGTAGGAAAGCGATGTTGCTCATTGTTGTCATAGAAGTTAGGAGTTGAGTGCGAGGAAGAATTGTACTTCTGACTCCTGGAGTGTCAGGGAAAAGAAAACCGTTCCTCCTCTCACCCTTTCCTTCACATGCTTGCTAATTAGAACTAGATAGATACACAGTGCTAATGGAGTGTGATGGTTGTTCCTCTTTGAATTGGATGCAAATATTTGCAATTGTAAGTATTAAAAGTTGCAATGTACCTGTGGTCTTGAGCCAAGAAAAATATTTCCATGTAGGCAGAGGAACTGTTACTTGCTGATGGTTAAGTTTGACAGTCGGCTCGTGCACTGGATCTAGTGGGAGAAGACCAGAATAACAGGACTTCAGTTACCCACTTGTCTAGGAATAATTGAGTCAACATCAGGTTTTGGTAAAGTGATTGATTTGTACAGCTTGGATCCTTTAAGTATTTTTTTAAATGTTGGATATTTCTCATGTTTGTGTCAAGTTTTACACGTTCTTCTGGTCTAACTGTAAAACAAGAAGTCGTCAGTGTGGACACCGTTATTTGTGGTTCTCCAGTGTGTGTTGTACCTAGGGATTCTCCGAGTATTTTGTAGGTTACAGAACATGGACAGGTCAGCTGGAAAACCAGCTCCTTTTGAGAAAAGGGTTTACAACACCTTTCCAACAATAGCTTGGGGTCAAAGCTTGTGGAGACTTTAGATATTGCTGACCAGTTTCTTAAATTGACAAGCTTTAGTAGCTATTTTAAAGTTACCAATATATAGCAGTATTTGAATGCATCAATTACACAAAATTTAAGAAAGTAGAGGTCTTTTATGATAAGTATATTCTGAAACAGCGCATAACTAATGGCTGTATATTGTGATAGTAATGCTTGTTTCTTTAATCTTGTGTTGGCTTAATTTTGTCAATTAGTTGGAAGTTAATTGTGTTTTTCATTATAAAATCCAAGCACTAGGAATAGTAAATGTACGCACAAGCTAGATACAGACTAGTTTAAAGATGCTGGGAGGGGAAAAGTATCTCTTGTTTTATTTCTCAGATGTCTTTTTTTTTTAGTACAAATCAGCTGTACTTAGGACTGCTGATTCTTTAATCAGTATTAAAACACTATTTCAAAGAGGTTCATTTTTACAAATTATTGCATTTGTATTTCCATTACAATACTGATAGGCATTCTGGGAGCAAATGTAATTTTCCATTGAGAATGAATGGCTAGACATGTTCACTGTAGTTTGTCTTTCATTTCAACAGAACATAAGTGAGGATTACCCATGGCCCTGATTAATTCATAATTTGTGTGTTCCCTGTTTAGGTTTAACATTAAAAATGGATCGGTACATAGGATGTGAGATTTCTAAAGTGCCTTTATCTGATATTGCTCTGAGGATTATGACAGCTTTGCAGTCTATTCCTGTAGAAGCTCAGACTAACAGAGAGAATAACCAGAGTGAGTAAATCTTAGCCTATTTGTGTTTTTCTGTTGAAAAATTTAAACACAACAATATCAAACCTCTAGTCCCTGTTTTTAAATAAAGGAAAAGGTGAGACTTCAGGTTTACAGGTTTAGAAAAGGAATTAAGCTGTAACTGACATTTGCTGGGACTTTTCCGATTCAGTAATGTTATGTGAGTGCAAGGAATGGTACCACCAATTTAATTTTTTCTCTTTCTGCTCCTGCTATGTGTTACAAAATTATATGGGAATTTCAAACTGTTACTTAAGTACTGCAATGTCATTAATTAGATGCATACATTAACTTGACTCTGGATTAGGTATTTAAAGATCACTGAAGGGTACTAGGAACTTAACAGGAAACTGTGAGCTCTCCAGACTCATGTCTGTCCTTAAAACACATATTCATTAGCAGTGTGCTCCTTGTGAAATTCTAGGGGGAAGAGTGAACAAAAGTCCCAGCGAAGGAACAAATTGGATAATGCTAAACGTGCCTCAGCAGTTCCTAGAACATTGTGGATACTAGGGAGGTTTTTCAAGGTGCAGGTTTTATTCTCAGTTCTGTGCAAGTCACAGTCAGTCAAATTGTGGCTCTGGAAAGAAGTGGAAAGTTAAGAGTTTTACTTAATTTCAATTGTCTTGTTTTCTCCTGAGAACTAGATCCTGGAATATTATCTGATAAAAAGGCTTTAAAACTAACATTTATTCCTGTGTCCATTGTGTACATTGTGGTTTTTGCAGCCACTCTTCTATATTAATAATGGTTCAGGCTTCTCTTTCAGTGAAGTATTGGATCAGTGGAGCCCAGTGTTGTAGCAGTGACAAAGATAATAGTTCATCACTGTGTAAATCAGTGATACACATTTAAAGAAATATGGGATGAGTTAATTTTAAAATGTTACGTTGTATGTGGTACACCTGGGACCAAAACCCAGACGGTTTAAAGAAAATTTAATCTCTATTTGAAGTGTGATTTTTTTAAATTTTAATTATTTTAATATTTAAATTATTTTAATATTTTTAAAATTTTAATTTTTTTAATATTTTATCCATTTGGTATTTTGATCAGTTTGATGTTCTACTTGCTACCTTGTCATTGCCTGTATATATATATTTTTTTTATATATACATATAGCTTTAGTGTGAGAATGTGAAAAAGAAGCTTGCCTCTCTTAAAAAACCAAAAACAAATGCAAACCTTTGATGTTAGTTGGTCTGTTTCAGGCTGCATTGAAATGTATTTTATAGATAGATTTTTAAATCTTTCATTCTACTTAATGGGAAAATTGTTTATCTTTAGAAGGTAAATATTGGGCTCAAATAGAACAAATATCTGCAATGTTGAACTAGTTGGGGGAATTCTGTGATTATCCTGGCAGTGGAGCTCTAATCTTTCCATCAAGCCTTGAAGAGCTGGAAGCAAGGATGGGTTTCTGCTGCCATCTGGTGATACTTTGTCATAATTTAGAAACTGGAAGTTGCAGATTTCTTCAGTACCCATCATACAGATTATTGTGTGCCTTAGGAGAGAAATGTAATCCTCATTGTCTTCTCTGGGGATTGGATTTGTCAAGGAAAGCTGTCTAGCTGTGAAACAAAAGCATTGCATGTAAACTCAGATACTATCATTCTTAATAGAAAGCGCTGAGAAAACCACAGGTAAAATGTTTGAAGCTACAAACAAGCTGCTAGAGCTGTGCCATGTTGGTTGTTCTAACAGCTTACATTAGAAATTTGAGCTGGAGCGAAATGTCTGATTATACACTTACACCAACATGCAGAAATAAGCTTATTTTCTTCTGTAGACAAAGGTCTTGATTTGCCCAGACAAGTTTTTTTAAAACAGTAAATCAAACAGTAAATTGAAATAGATCACCTTATGCTTTGTTTGATGCTGGTCAACACCACTGTTGTTTTAGAAAGTGTCTTGCTGCTGGTAATGCAATTCATAGCTGACAGCAGCAGTTTAGCGTTGTACTCAGTATGGGAGGACAAAATATATACTTTGACTGTGATGTGTCTTTTGTCTGGGCAATAAGATAATTGAGATATAAAAGAATCCTAAAAAATTGCAAATTCTGGAGAGACCTGCACTTCAGGGGAGTTCTCTTTTTCCCTGTTCCTCTCTCTCACTGCTAGACTGTTACTCCTGGGTCCTTCATTGCAGGCTTCACTTGCTTCTCCTCTTCTAGGGACTTGTGGACAATGTTACAGCAGAAAACAAACACATGTCCCAGTGGTTTCATTTGCCATGGTGCGAGTCTGAGGTGCATTTGCAAATCTGCCTTGGAACTGCAGCGTCTGTGCTTCCAGAGCCATGGCCTGAAGGTCTCTGGGAGTTCAGTGAGGGCCCAGACTCTTGGCTGTGCTGTGCTCTGTGTCAGGCCCAGCAGTGGTGGCTGGCCTGCTTCTAGTGGGACTGGTGTCACCTTATCTTCCTGTCAGTTTGTCAGGTCTGAATTCTCCTTGATCTCTCTTACCTGGTTTCAAAATGCTCATTCTGTTGCAAAATGAACAATGTCAAAAAATGATCCCCTGCAGATGAAACATGGTCGGTTTATAAAACATGATATACTAAATTCAAATACAGATAATGCTTTCTGGAACAAAGGTTTTGTGGACTACTGCTGCTGAATTCCAAGAAAACAATTAAGCTGCGTAAAGTTTCTAGAGTCTGGATTTTTCTTTTCCCTTCATATCATACCCCCAGCTTTATTATGAACAAAATGTGTTGTGTTTGCTTGAAAGAGTGAAATTCACATAATTATGGAATGATAGTAATGCTTCCTCTGAATACCATGGAAAATGTTTTCCTGCTTTGTAGTTAATTTTAAGTAATTTTTTCCTAATGGTGACAGAGCAGTCTTTTGCATATGCATATTTTGGAATCTGCAGGGCCCTTTTAAACATGAATACTAACCTGACATTAACTTGATAAATGGTTGTCAAGGGAAAATTTTATACAGTTCTTTCAGATTTGGTAAAAGCGTCAGTAATATAACCCTGTATGAAACTTAAGTTATATGAGCTGCTTGCAGATTCGTTTGTATTGTAAATTGTTTCTTCTTTTTTAAAGGTATAGAGAAGACGAAGGAAAATAAACTAGGTGATAAGGATGCACATCTGAGAAATGAAAAGGCAAGCATTTTGTACAATTGAAAACCACTAAAAGCAGTCTTTTTGTAGCAGGTTTGAAGTTATAGACTGGTTCTTTCATAACAAGCTTTATTATGATATATTCTACACAGTCATAGTCCGGGTAACTTGCTCTGTCTTATTTTATGCCTGGCCTATATTCACCTATGAGAGTCTGGGCCCAGCTTCTGTTCTCTTTGCACAGGAAGTTGGTCTTTTATGACAGATTAATCAGAAATGAGGTTGCCACATTCAGACAGTCACCAGAGTTTAGAAATGTTCTCAGACTCCTGTCACTGAACAATCATAAAGTGAGCTGATTCATATGAAAAATTACTTTGTATTAGGAAGCTTAATTTTGGGTTTAATCATCTCTCTGAATTTGGTTTGATGTGCATGTGAGTGAGTGCCAGTGCAAGAATGGGAACAGGTAACTGTGGCAGCCCCAGCTCAGGCTTTGCTTGGAAAATCCATTGATTGATGAATTCTAGATGCCGCAACTAATCCCAGCTGCAAATTTCACAGCCTTTCTTACTCTGACTCTGGTGCATGTTGCACACTTCAATTCCATTCAGGTTGCACAAGATGCGGAAAACTGATGCCTTGTGTGGAATGAGATAGTTTCCTACAAGTTACACTGGCTCACAGGTGCTCATGCAACTGTGGGTGCGCATGGAGAGGAGTGGAACCCCTTTTTGTGATGATGACACTCTAATTTTGACTCACTGCATCTAATGAGATCTTCCTACATTGACATAAGTTATGAAACTACATCCTGGGAGTAATTTTCTCTACTTCCAGCCATGTCATTATTTCTAATAGAGGATCAGTTCTTCATGGAAGCTGCTCTCTGTGGTTAATTGTAGTTCCAGTTGTATTATTCTGACTTGATAATTAAATTGCTTTGCTTGTATTTTTTTTTAACTTTTAAAAGAGAATTGCTTGTTCCTGGTTCTATAATTACTAGTGTCCTAATTTAAATTCTGCTGTGTTAAATGAGAAAACTATTTGCAGTTTGACTGAAGAATACACTGGAGTGAATTAGTTGTCTTTCTATGGCTCTTAAACATTTGGCCCTTCTGTGATATGGTATTTCCCCTTCCAATAATTTTATAGAGCCCACCTTTTGGTTAGCATTGCATAAGTCCAATTAATTTGTCTTCATTCAGAACAGCCATTATTCACTTTGGTAGCAGCAGAAGCTTAATTAGCTTCCTTTTCCTGTTCACTCAGAACCTTGTGATTGTACTTTTGCTGTAGAGTTGATCCAGTGAAGTATGATCTAAAGCAGTCTTGAGCCTTTTTCATCACTTGACTCTATAGTTCTATGGTTTGGGAACGTGGGCACTGGGTTGAGGAATACTGTGAAACCATAAAAAAGCCCCAAACTTACTGGCTTTGTCATTCTGGCTTGCTCAATCAATCCAGATGGGATGGAGGTGAACAGTAGCCTTTGATCAGTGAAAATTGTCATCTTGGGGATCAGAGGGAGCCCTGCACAGCAGGACCTTGTGGTTCTTTTGAAGTGAGAAGGTCTCAGGTTTTGCAGTGGTAATGACAGCAGATGAACTGAGTGAGACTGGGCTAGAAGAGACTAAAATACAGTAATTGTGAGGGACTTCAGTTACTTTCAGTGGAGTAGATGAATATTAAGCTTATGCATGATGCTCCGGCTGAAAATTAGGAGACATCTGCATTGTGGAACAGTTGGAGAGCTCAAAAGGAAAAAATGTTTTTATTTGATTCTATGAGAGATCAGGACCAATATCTTCCCTGCTGACGGGTGCTCATACAGAGACTATAATTTTTTTGGAGGCATTGAAAGATAGGTAAGACAGTAATGCTTAATTTTCGGAAAGAAAACTATATAAATTTGAAGAAGCTTTTAAAAGAAATTATATCGAATTGCCCTCCAAACCCATAAAATTTGTAGGTAGTATAGGAATTTATTCAAAGCAGATTATTGAAGATTTGAAATGAATATTAAATTGTGTCTGGAGAAAGGAGTATGGCTAGGAGACAGTATGAAGGAGACTGCTAAAAAATGTCATTGTGCAAAAATGTGAATTTATCAGAATTATATATATAGATAATATATAGAAAATATATTAATATAACATATATTATATATTATATTTTTATATAATATTATATATATATAAAATAATACTTATTATATATGTATTTAATTCTATACTTGCCTCATTTGAAAAAATTAAATGAAATATACAGTGGTTTAGTTCAAAATAACTTTGGGGAAAAGCTTGCAAATGCATTACTAATACATAATTTTTTTAAATGGCTCAGGAGTAGAAAGCTTCCCAGCTCCTCTAAGGCCTATTGATGACTGAGGCATAAAAAATATTGAGGGAAGGTGCAAATCTGTATATTGGTAAATAGTTAAAGACACATTTACCTTGGGGAATCTTGGAAAGGTCACTGATTGCCATTCCAGAGTGCTTGTTCGTGAAAAAAAGGCAGAGGGTCTATTTCAGCTGAGGAGTTTGTAGACAGCAAAATAAATAGTAAGGACTAGGGCCGTTAGCATTCCAAGGAAGTTTCTGAAGGAAGTAAAGATGAAGGAGTAGAATTCAAGCACTACCATGCAGCATCTTGCTTAATGCTGTTTAGTAGCATGCTGCTGTAAAGGGATCCAGGGACTATCTGGAGTAGGAAAACTGTTCTGGATATAGTGGATTGAACAGAATAGAATACTTATTCATACAGTTCATAATACTTCTTCAATGCAACTTTCTTATGTATTTTTGTTATGTCTTGCAATCCTGTAAGTTGCATGCAGGGATCCAGTTGATTCATGTGCTTGAAATTGCAAAGCAGTCAGTAAAGTCCCTTGCCAAAAGTTCTGTAACAGACGAAGCTGTCATAAACATGAAAAGAGCTCTGAATGTTGAAGCTAAAGATGAAGGGTCTCTTCCCTCTTCAGACAATAGTAACCTTGTCACTATGGAAGACAGATTACTGGACTAGATGCATCTTATGGTTGTTAATTTGCCATTTTTAGTGTTGGAATAAAAACAAACAAACAAACGTGGTTGTGGATGTAAACAGTATATGTCAACAAACCTCTACTGATGTGTACTTGAATTTTGCTTTATGTAATGTGGTTCCCCTAAAGTGGTTCTGCTTTGTTAGTATCAATGGTTTTTCATAGTATCAATGGTTTTGCTTTCTTGAAAGCTTATCTAAATTAACTTCATGCGATTTTTAGTTTCTCCTAATAAGTCAAATAATTGGTTTGTAAAAAAACCTCTGATTTTCCCAGGACGATCGTGATTCCAGAATTGCCTTATTAAAAGCAACTGTCAGCCCTGAAAAAAGAACTGCTGGTCAGATAGTCAGGACAATGCATATGGATGAAATACATGGCTGTCAAGATTCCAAAATACCTGGTAGCTGTTACCAGGATTCAAGCTTTCCAAAATGGAGATATCAAGAAATGAGTCTTTCAATAGAAGAAAAAAGCATGAAGGATAGGGAAAAGAAAATAGTTATTCCTCTTAAAAGGAAGCAAAATGTGTCTACTTCTTGTTCAGAGAAAACAAGAAGATTGCATGTAAATACCTGTATGTTCTTACATAGAAGAAGATACAGCTGTGCTCCTGGACAAAAAGAGTCTTCCGGAAAGTATCCTTGTGATATCAGCAGTTTAGGATGTGAAGAAAAAAGTGAACTGCTTGCAACTATAGAACAGGCAGCAGCTTTTGTAACTACTATGATATTTCAAGATGGTTCTTCACAGCTCAGCTCAGACCAGGTTAGTGAAGGATGGGTTTTGTTCAGAGTAGTTCTGTAGAGCCATTTGAATGTGCATTTGACTGACAATCACAAACCCATGATAATTGGCAACACTTTTGTGTATGATATACCCAAATGTAGATTACATTTTGTTTTAAACTACCAGGTGAAACTTGGAGAAAATGAAGTGACTAAGATTTTTGTTTCAAGGCTGAAACGCTTGCTCCTCTACTGTGTCAATGGTGTATGCAGTAACTGCAGTGTGCATAACAGGTTTCATATTGTAAAACATTTGAGAATTTGTCTTTATAGGATTGCACAAAATCTCTTAGAGGAAACACTATTGTAATTATGCTTAACAGGCTTCTACCTCTTCAGTAAAAGGAGTTGTTGTGCTGGTGAAGAATCAGACTGATCAGCCTTGTCCTCCCAGTCACACTTCAACTGGCCATACTCGGAATGCTGCTAATGAAAATGATAAATTAATTTATTTAAAAATTGAACACTCATCTCTCTGGGAACAAGAACAGGCTCACAAGAAATTTTCTTGGTGAGAGTATGTAGAAAAAAATACTGTTTTGCTTTACATATACTTTCAGCAGTAATGATGTTGGTTACTTAGCACAGGCCTAATCTCCTTACATATCAGGGTTGTTGAATTTCATTTTGCCTCTGTTAGTTCCATATCAAGTCTGGGCTAATAGACACCAAATAGGAATAGAATATTCCTCTGTGCTCAGCATATCACTGACTGCAATCCTTGCAGAGTTAGGTTGGGATTCTGATAGCAGCTGTTTACATTCACACCTGCAGATCTTTTATGAGCTGTTAAAGCTGGACAGCATCAAGAATATGTTTTGTCCAGAATATGTTTTATCTTGTATTTTATCTTCCATTTCCTGAACTGCATTTCTTAGCTAGTACATTTTTATGGACATTATTGTGATAAATGCCCTTTCTGAGTTTTGTTAATACTTTAAATCTTTTTAGCACAGGTTTTTTTGATGGCTTTTGACATTCCAAATGAAGTTTTACTAATATTCAGTAAAAATACAATATCATTTTGGAAGTAAAAGCTTTATGTATCTGCTTAATACTTGGGCTAAATTTTAATAAGAAGTTGGGGTATGTTTTGAACTTCCAGTTATTATAACCAAAGTCCATTTTTATTCCTATTAACTTGAAAATCCTATCCCAAAAAGGGAGTAATAAGAACTGAATCTGATTCCTAGATGTAATGCTCTATCATGTTAAAACTCTGTCATAATATTTTATGACATTCAGTGATAACTGTCTTATTGTAAACTTCTGAATTTGGATTATTAAATTACAAAACATTAATTTCATTATGTGGGACTTGGTTCTTAGCTGCATCCCTTCCACTACTTGAAATCATGGCTTGAAACCAGTCATGACTTTGCTTCTCCAAGTATTGGGGTTACATGACAAGTAGTGTAATAGCATGTTGTCAGCTTGAATACAGGTTTTTGGGAACTGAGAATAACGTATCAGTAAAGCATGTTCATATGGACAGTAAAAGTTTCTTAAGTTGGTTAAGAGCATTAGCATTTAGATGAAACCTGTGGGGAATTGCTTTTTGTAAGAACAGCGCAGTTGTTTAAGAATGGATCTATAATGCATACAGGAATACCTTGTGATCTGTGTGGTTTCTAATATATTCAAACCCTTGGACTTGAGGTCCCATACCATCAAAAATGCTTTATAAAAATGATTATTTTCTATATTGCCCAAAATATAACATTAAAAAATGATATGCAGAGTTGGTAAATCTATATACTAATATATATAGTTGGCCACATCTATTTAAAATATCATGAATGAGAGGATTATAGACATTTTCAAGAGATGTGGAAATACATGACAAAGGTGAAACATTTTGGATTTAAACAGCATATTAACACAGGGCAGTTTTGGCAAGTTAGATTGTCTAGTAACTTAAATCAGTGTTTTATAATGCTGCAACAGTTTAGCCTCTGTGATCTTATTCGGGTCTATTGAAGTATTACAGGGATGCCAGTTGGTGTTTTGGATTAAGGTTGCACTTCAAGAGTTAAACAAGGATTTGTTTTCTTTTTGTGTATGTGCTGAAGGATATCTGCTAGGATGTTTTAATTTCTTATAGAACATAGCTTTGAGTATTACTGAACTGAGAATTTAATATTCAAATGCAGTATTCTGTTCTTATAGGAATAAGGAAACTTCTTGGGTTAACTGTTTAGTCTCAGGTACTAATTAAAAGAACAAAGTAAATAGATTGACTAAATCTAGGAGCAATATAGTGTGTGTTAATGCACTACTTCTGTGCAGGCAAGTGTTGTTTCAAATGCTAGAGTGCAAAGTTCCAATAATTTGCTTCAATGCAAAAGATTTCCTGAGGACTCTACTTCAAGTCTATGGTGATGAAATCAGCTGGAAGCAAGGCAAGTATTGACTCTGATTTCGTCCTGTAATCTCTGCTCTATTGGTGTTTCTGTCACTAGTGTAGAAATAACTAAATTGGTGGTTAATATATTGAAAAACAGAGTTTAGTACCATGAAAAAGAGCATAATTTTGGGGGGAGGTTGTGACCACGGGCTTGGCATATCAAGATAATGTATTTCTTCTCAGAGTAGGAATCAAGTAATTGAGTAACTTAAGGATAGCTTCCAGTGGAAACAAAAGCTCTCAACACAGTCCTGACTATAGCTGCAAAGGTCAAACTACTTCATGTTTCATATTCCCTAGAAAAAGACTTCTTCTGCTCAAAGGAAGGGCTAAAATAAATCCCAGAGATGTCATAGTTGTCAGAGTTAGGAATCATTTGAATGGGCCCATGTTCTTTTGATAGAAACAAGCAAGACTCTTCTCTATGAATTTAAAAGCAACTACAAACCACAGGCATATGATATAAATACTGTCTTTTTTTTTATGGAGAATCATCATCTTGTGTTCAGCATCTGAAAAGTTTCAGTAAATCACAGTAAGATGATGGTGATTTAAAATCTGGTGTGAAGATCTGTACAAAAACCAACACTGGGAATGGAAAAGACTGAGAAAGGAAATACAATAATGGAACTGGTAATAGGGACAGTTTTATAACTTGTACGCACAGGAAGTACTAGATAGGTTATATCCTACCTGATCCATGGGATTTGAATCTGAAGTTTCTAGTCACCAAGAGAGTTTTTGTCTAGGCCTTTAAACTTTGAAACTTGATGCTTCTTCACACATTATTTCTGCTATGAAAAAAACCCCAAAGCTCCAAAAAAACAAACAAAACCCCTAAAATTCTCTTTAGAGTAGTCCTGTAGCTGTAACTAGGATTATGGACATTAAAATTTGCTTCTAAGTAATTGAGTCTGCAAGGTTGTGTAGCATGGAGTTCTCTATAAATGTACCTGTAGATCCTTGTTTGAACTTACTTAGGCGTTACTGAAGAGCATACTTGGGTTTATCTTTGCATATATCACACAGCAATCTAGTTATTAGTGTCTCCTGTTCTTTGTAGAACTGCAGGACACATGTTGAGATTGTAGTTCAAAGGGAAGTGAAACAGCACTGGGCTTGGCCCAACCTGTCCATCTATGTGAACATGAGCTGCAGTGTGCGCACATACAGTGCTAAAGGACAAAAGGTTCTGAGTTTTGGCAACAATGCATTGTGCACCCGCGTATGAATTCATATATACATTAACAATCTTGGTCTGACTGCTAGGAAGTAAATCTCTCCCTGATCCCCAATAGCACTTTTGTGGGTATCAGTCAAGTTAACAACAAGAAAACTGTACCAGAGGGAGACTCTCATAAAAAAACCTTCAGCTTGAAATTTTTCAGTTCTAGGAAAGGGAAGTTTTTTACAGTAAATTTAAGGAGGCAAAAGTTATATTTGAAAACTTGAAATAATCAACCAACCAAAAAAAAAAAAAAATCCACCTCACAACACTCTTCAAAAATATGCAATGCTTGACTTCCTTCTGTGTAGTCATGATATTGACCATGTGTTAGAGCTGCAAATTCAATGTTTAATATTTTTGTAAAGTAAATACTTGTCCTTTTAAGATGTATGCATGCAGGAAAGGTGGGAAAAACTTTAGGGCTATTTTTCAGTATGGGGGGTAATTTAAGTATTTTGATCAACTTGTTTTTGTAGTTGCCAATAGTGTCGTGTTAGATCCAAGAATTGCAGCATGGCTGATAAACCCCAGCGACACAGTTCCTTCCTTTGAGTGTTTAATACAGGAGTATTTTGAAAAGCCTTTTTCAAAGGGAACAGAAAATACAGATACAGGCACTTTGAGAAATGTATCTGTAAGTAGTTTGTTTTCAGTTGTTTGTGGTTGGGTTAAAAAGGGAAGGAAATTATAATAGAATTGCTATTACTTTGAAAGTATTGCAAAAGAAGATGGATAATGCTTTTATAATGGAAGAAAAGGATTCTATTAATGCTACGTGTTGGAAATCTAAAGAAAGGGAAGAAGGGAAGGTTTTATTGCATGTACCAAGATGGGAGTTTATTCTCTAGGAGCAGCTGTAAAATTTTGCTTTAAAGCTGTAAAGTTCAGTAACAACATTAATTACTATACAATTTTTTTTTTTTTTTCCCTCACCTTCCTGTGAAATTATTTCCAGCTCTCCAACACGTCTAATGCTGTGTTCTCCAGTTCCTGTGCGTTTATAGCCTGTATTTTGTTGATTGCTATTAACAATTTTGCTAAATTTTACAGGTGGTAAAGACACCACATCATAACCTGAGAAACAGCAGGGAGTCAAATGTGAACCCTCAAACATTTGTATGAAAAAATCTGAATTTTAATTCTCAGTGTGAGAGAATGCATGGTGAACTTTTTGAGATGTACTCCCCAGCACTGTGGGAAGTTCTTCCTGTATCATATCAAATGTCTTCTATATTTCTATTGAAATGTATTTACTAAATGTTATGAAATATTTGGATCTGTTTTGGGCTCTGGTGGTCTACTGTGGACACATTAGCTTTCACAGGTTGTTTGATGGGTAAGAGGATGCTGAGCAACCTAAATAATGGTTTCTTTTGATGCTATTCACTTTTCAGAGGCCTTGCTCATTCAGACCAAGTATTGCACCATGATTATAGGATACAAATCCACAGATGTCAAATGGGCTTAGAGCACAGTTGGTTGTATTGGCACCTACCCATCAGTGTAGACATTTCTGAGAAAACCAAGGGCAGTTTACTTGAAAGCATTGGCTGTAAACTGCAGTTGTTCAGAAGCTACTTCATGAATTAAGTTATTAATGTAGGGAATAGATGAGCAAACAGAAGTAACCTATAGTTATTTCTATATGTGATGGCCTTGTTGTGAGTCAGCATCCTTAATCTTGTATCTTTCCTTAGCTTCACTCAGTCTTTTGTTCTTCAGATACCACATCTGTTCTTAGTTATTTTCAACTTTGTCATCCTGATTCCCAGCTCTGAGTTAAATATTGAAATTTTATTTCCTTCCTGTCCAACTTCAGGTCTAGTTTGTTTCCTTGTCCCAGCCGTCTCCAGCGTCTTTATGCTGACTTGTTCACTGAATTCCCAGTTAATACCTCCTTGTAACATCCTGTGATTATTCCACCCCATTCCTTATTCCTTAATTTGTCACCTGCGCTCTCACACTTCCCTTTTGGCTTTTCTCTTTGCTCAGTGAGTGCCAGTTCTTCCTATGTCTCCTGGCTCTTTGCCAGGTTTATCTCTTCAATCTTCTTGCTCTGTTTTTACTGGTAGATTCCTAACAGTTGTCTTTACTGCCAGAGGGGTCTGTGATAAGTGATAAATCATCTTGTGCCTCACTACTTCAGTGAAGCTCCCTGTCTTGTGCTAATCTTGTCCACCCACCACAGTACTTGGAATGACTGCTGGTTTATTCTGTAGCCCACAACTCACCCACACACCTCCAGCACGAAGATGTGCTGCTTGTCTGTATATTTGGTGCTGTGCCAAAGTGGTCAAGGTCCATATTCCCTGAAACATTTGCTGGAACAGGTGCTAAACATTATGCTGGTCATGTCATCGCTGCGTTTACCGATGAGGGATTGTGGTGTCAGTTGAAGCCTGTCACTGGGCTCTCTTCCACCTCCAGAAAGGGATCAAGCAAGCTGTCTGTATTTCACAGACAGCTCATTTGTTTCAGAACAAGTTGGTATGGACAAGGTTTCTTGGAGACAGGTTCTGATGGCCTGACTTTTCACTGCAGTATGGACTAGACTGTTTTAGAACACGGATCATCACCAGTGGATCTGCGTATTTCAGCTTTGAAGAGAGTCCTCTGCATCCTACCTTCCAGGGCCTGCTGCTTCTCAGTCTTTATTAAGTTCACTTTTAATGGTCATGTTCTTGGAGCTTGCAATCATTCTTAGTATTTGTATGCATTTCAAAATGGCATTCTAGCCAATTGAAGGAGGTGACCTGGTGCTGTGTGGAACAGCTCTAGAACAGAAGGGAAGGAAATGAAAAGTTCTGGCACAAAAGCGGCAGTACTTATATGAGAAAAAGAATGCAAGAAATTTTCCTTGTTTTACAAGTACTAAGGGAACTCTGACTTCAGAGTCAAAGGCAATTTATCAATTTTATATTTCTCTGTACTTGATACAAAATGTGAATATAGGAACAGCAAAATCTGGAATGATCATAATCTAGTGCTGTGTTAATGACTTGGGTTTGACAGAGATCTAACAATGTTTCTAAAATGTTAACAGAAGTTATACAGAAAAGGACATTTTTACAATTAATATCTTTTTAAAAAAGATAATACTCTAAATATTTTGTGTTAGCAATAAAGTTATTAATTTGTTTTTGATTTATTTATATCAGTATCAAAACTTAGGTGTGATATTGGAGAAGCTTTATAATGTAATGATGGATCTTGCTCATGGCTTAAAGGTAAGACAAAACGAATTAGCTCAGGAATAACTATGTAAGTATTGAATTAAAGAGAGCTAATGATGTATTTCTCATTCAAATTTGAATAATAGAATGCTTCAGTTCTTAGTGGTATACATTGGCAGTCAACATTTAAAATAAATTGTCCATCAAATTTGCCATTTTTTCTAGAAGGAGATGGTGTCAAGGTTAATCTTTAGGAGAAACTTTGCTACATTTAACTAAATGAAGATTCTGAGAACAGGAAAGGTTCAAAATATTTACTTTTCTTTTATTATTTTAAATCTATGTATTACTGTCTAAAAAGTGTTAAAAGAAGTAGAACAAAGTACAGCTATTTTTTCCATATATTCCTTGCTTATGAAAACTCTCAACGTATCTTTTGTTCTAGATTGTGTTAACCAAGCACTGGTCACATGCTGGGACAGGCTTCCCAGAAGAGGTGGTTGATGGCCCAGGCTTGTCAGTGTTTAAGAGGCAATTGGACAGTGCCCTTAATCATATATTTTAAATTTTAGTCAGCCCTGAATTGACTAGGCAGTGGGACTGGACAGTTCACTTGGAAGGAACCTACAATGACTATTTAATTCTATTTTACCCTTTATTGCAGTTCAGAATGGATCTCAAGAAATTTTGGGGGGTGTGTGTTTGTTTTCTGCCTGTGATCATATGTGTGGAGAAGTGCCAGAATTTGGGGATACGAACAGGTTCTGCTGCAAGGGGCACCGTAGTTTCCCAGGGATTGTCTTTGAAGTTGCTGGTAGCAGCTGTAGGGCTTAGACCTTTAGGTGATGGAGCCACGTTAATGTGGATATCCAAGTGGCTCACCAGTGTGGTGAACAGTCTGTGAAGGGAGGCAGCAGGGAAGTACCAAAGGCACAGAAACACTGAGATCCAGCCCACAACAGTTTTTAGAGAAATCAGATTACTTCAGTGATTAGGAAAAAACCAGTCTTTCTGTTCTCTGTCGGCGATTTGGGGACATGACCGTTTCAACTCTTGTTTTCTCTCTAATGAAAACAAAGTTATGAATTATGGATGGTTGCTTAATCCTTCAAGTGAACATAGGAAAAAGGATAACTCTGTGTCCTATTACAATGATGTTTTCTTTAAAATAAACTGTTTAGAAAAAAAGAGGTGTATATATTTATTAGAATTCTTGTACTAAATGGTTACTATTGCAAAATTTCTATTCCCCACAAAAAAGAGTGTCAGCATTTAGATACTATAATTTACACTGAGTATTTCATGCCACAAACAGTGTTGTCATGTAAAAAGGGAATATATAAAAAGTGAAATACTGCTCACTGGAAAATACATTCACCTAAAATGACACTACTATATGTTTTGAGATCAAAATTAGCTGGTACTGAAGAATGAATTTATGTCTTACTTTACAGGCTCAAGGTTTGTGGAACTTATTTTGCACATTAGAGCTCCCACTTATCAAAATTCTGGCAGGTATGAAAGTTCAGTTCAAAATATGAATCTTCACTATTTTCACACAGCTGCTCAAGTAGAATGTAATTCCTGAGAATATGAAATGTTATCTTAGCCTCATAAGATCCGTGTGAGTTTGAGTTTCCATTTTACAGTCTAGGAAGAATGTAAGGTGAAATTGTAAATTACAAGTGTTCTTAACCTAAAATTATATTTGCAGTGATGGAAACACACAAAATATATGTGAACAAACAAGAACTGAAAAAAACATCAGAGATTCTAGGGGTAAATTTTGTATTTTTTTTTTTTTCCTAGAAAACTATATAGCATCATCTTTGTGCTTTTACTGAGGATAACTGATTAAAAAATAGAAGGAACTTTTGTCACATTTTATGTAATAGTGTGGTGGTTTTAGTATATTGTTATAAATATAACTAACTATATTTACATTTTAGGATACTTACCTATTTATTTTCACAAGTAAAAAAGGAGATATTTGCTTCATCAGCCTCGCCCCAGAACTGAAATTACATTACAAAATGTGCAGGTCCTTTTGGGTTATGTGTTGTAGAGTAAAAATGGTAATGACTTTCTGAACCTACAGTTTTCAGTAATCATCTTCCTGAGAAGTGGTAGACTTCTCTCTCTTTTTGTGAACAATACACTATTTAAATGAGTGTTCTTTGATAAAAATAGCTACAAGAGAATCTCATTTTGTAACACAAAATTGGACTAGATAATCATACTGGTCTGACAGATTACTAATTTATCAGAATAATTTGCATAGCTGTGTTTCTCACAGATCTCTGTAGGCTTCAGTAACCTAAATTCTTTAACAACAAATGTTGGTACTTTTTACTACAATAAATCCCCTTCCCAGAGCATGAAGCAATATAAATTAAGGAGTATATAAGCAATCTATTCAACCAAATGTTGATAGCCAGCGATGATTACACAATATCAAGTACTCTGTTTTTAAATAAAGGTCCAATATTCTCGTTAACCTTGGAAGTAGCAGATACTGAAGAAAATAATAATGTGAACAGAATAATTTTGATATCCTAATTTATAGCTGCGGCTCAAGGAGCTTGAGCAGGAGGCTCATGAGGTTGCTGGAGAGCGATTCCTTTTGACCAGCAGTTGTCAGCTCCGAGAGGTATTGTTTGTACTGTTTCTGCTCAAGGTATACATTCTATAGATTCATTGATACAGAAGGACTGTAAGGCATATATATCCTTACCACTTCTGACTTATTTTCTTTTATAGTAATTGCCTTATTTTCTGATTTTAATGGAGGACATATCAGTTTTTCATAAATATTACAATGTTGAATAATCTGTATTTGAATGTATGTACATAAATTATGCAATTTTTAAAAATGTCACTGCTTCAATAGCTCAAAAATAAAGATTTTCAATTCTGTGTTAGTTCTCTTTGCTACAGTGTGCTCTATTTACCTTGAAACTTGTTTCTGTTCTAACAAAATAATAGTAACCCAATAATTTTCCTTTCTGTTTCAGCACTTGAAACACTGAGATTTATTGTCTTTTTCTTACTTTAGGTACTATTTGATAAGTTAAAGCTGCATACGCTGTGTGAGAAACTTCATAGAACTGAAATACAACAGCTTGTATCCACCTCAGAAGTTGTGGTGAGACAGGGGAGGGTTTTAAAACCAGCTGCGTGATATACCAAAACTTCTAAGTTATATTCCAGTGAAATTGTGATTTGACCAGTTTTTCTAATGGTCTTGGTTTATTTCTGTATTGCACTATTTGTGCTACTGTTATTTGTGCCAGAAAAGAAAGTTGCACTCAGTGATGGGGAAGAAACAAACTAACTACTGAAGGTCTCTCCTGAACCACCTTTTCTCCAGGCTAAACATCCCCAGCTCCATCAGTTGTTCCTCATCAGATTTGTGCTCCAGACCCTTTTCCAGCTCTGTTGTCCTTCTCTGGACTCACTCCCAGCGCTTCAATGTCCTTTTTGAAGTGAAGTGTCCAAAAAGGAACACAGTACTCACTGCTGAGTACAGGGTGACAGTCACTGCCCTGGTTCTGCTGGCCACACTATTGCTGGCACAGGCCAGGTGTCATTGTCCTCCTTGGCCACCTGGTCACACCTGGCTCATGTTCAGCCACTCTCCACCAGCACCCTCAGGTCCTTTTCCACCGGGCCCTTTCCAGCCCCTCTGCCCCAGCCTGTGGCACTGCAGGGCTTCTTGTGACCCAGGGGCAGGACCCGGCACCTGGCCTGGTTGAACCTCAGAGGGGCAGGACTGGCCTTGGCCACTGATCCAGCCTGTCAGAACCCTCTGGGGAGACTTCCTGTCATCCAAGAGATCAACTCTTCCACTCAACTTGGTGGCATCTGCAAACTGAGGTGATCTTGGTCCCCTTGTCAGATCATAAAAAAATAATTTTGTGAAGATAATAATGGCAATGGAGATTCTTTTTAGAAGAGAAAGCCCCTGTTTCTGATTTGGTGGCACAATTGATTGCTGTAGTTTACATAGGAATTAAAGTGCGCAACTCATTGCTGGACATGAACATCTTTGGGAAAGGTAGAAGGATAATATTTATTTCTTAAGAAGGAAATTCCACTTTTCAGTCAAGTATCTGAACTACCAAGTATAATCTCCAGTAACCTCAAAAGTAGAACCATAAAACCCACACACTACTCAAGGAGAAGGAGGTTTCCTAGATCAAACACATAATCCTGGAGAGTGACTGAGAGCCTTGGGAAATAGGAGGGATCAGTGAAATAGAATTCACGACACCTTTTTATGGGAACATAAGATTTCTTACTATAATCAAAGCAAAATCCAGTATTCTTTTTCCAACAACTGCTGAGACTTGGTTATTTAGAATTTTAGAAAATTGTCTACTATTTATCTCCTTTAATGTTGTTTCTCCCTGGTAGCAAGAAAAAAACCTTATGTTTTTAAATATACATTCTAGTACAGTTGCATCTGTTTTTCATCCTGGACTATTGTAGTTCCAGATATTTTTTGTTGTACTTATAAATATCCAATCTCTATTTTAATAGTTTAATTCTTTTTTTTTTTTTTCCACAATGGATTTTTTTGCAGTTTCCAATCAAAGTAATAATAAATATGCTTTATTTTATTGGTATTTAATTTGACAGTTTCAATTCTCTTGAATTTTTTCTGGAACTTTTATTCAAGCATGAACAGGAGAATTCTCTTGGATTTTGTGTGTGTATAAATATGTATGTGTGAATATATGTGTTATTTTGTCTACTTCCATTGTGTTCTCTCTTGCATTGATGCTGTATAGCACAAAAACCAAACAAAGGGCCATAAATAATTATTTACGCACAAATCACACCCCCGTGTTTTCGAAGTTGCTGTGGAAAAGTTTTTTATGTCTATGTGTCTTTTTGTCCCTGTCTGGGACAGGAATGAAAATGAAATGGGAAGGAGTAATCTCCTTCCTAATGAAGGCTTCCTTGGGGCTGGGGTGGGATTGCTTGAAAGACATCATCCTTCAGCAAGTATTTTGTTCATTCAGTTTGTCCAGAAAATTTCTTCCTCCCAAATGTATTCTGTTAAGGTTTGTTTAGTAATATATCTTCAAGGAAAGTATGTCAGCAATTCACGTACTTGATTTTGCAGCTAAATAAATTGCAAGATCTTCATCCTTTGCCTAAGATAATTTTGGAATACCGCCAGGTGAGTTGATTTTCACAGAATATAGTTGCATTGAAGCAAAATTTAACAAGACAGATAACATATTCATAGTTAAATAAATAAATAAGTTGGCTCTAGTGAAAGTTCATGCAAATACTAATTTGAAGTCAATATTCTTAAGACTTTTAAAATTTTAATGCTTATAGTTGTTTTGCTCTATGTTAGATTATTGATAGCAAACAACTTGTACAACATTGCAAAGACAATTGGAAAACTTCACTATTAAATTCATACTTAGGGCAAAACATTTATTTTTTTGGGTTCTGAAGAGATGCTTTGCATAAAGTACAGGAGATAACTTCATGTTTATGGGGAATTTTGGGGTGACAGACCTCCTGAAAATCCAAAACAATCTGGTTAGTCTGCTCCCACCCTTAATCATTAGGTTTTCAGTGAATGAGCTTCCAAGAATTTAAAAAAATAAAAAAGTTTAAAAGTGTGGGTTTGTGTTTGGCTTTGATTATTTTAAAAATTTGTTTGTGATTTTTTTTGTGTGTGGTTTTCATGTAAGTTATTGACCTGGGGATATAAGATGTAAAATAATAAATTACAATATTTCATTTAATAGTATCTGCAAAACCCTATCTTTAGATTATAACCAAGCACTTACCTAACTTACATGAATAAGTTAAACTATCAGTGAGTATAAATTCATTATTTACTCAGATAAAAAAGAAAAATCTGCGAACAAGATGCATTTGGAAATCAGGATCTTCAATTTGAAAAATGCCTTATTTTTTATAAGTAAACATTTATCTTAAAATTTATGTATTTTAGATTCATAAGATGAAATCAACTTATGTGGATGGACTACGAACGTGCATGAAAAAGGTAGAAATATATAAAGTAGCTTGTAAAATCCTAAAAAGATGTGAAATGATTGCAGTGTTTACTTTTAAGAACTTTTATACGTGGAAAATTTAAAAGAATTTATTTTCTATTTTTTTGTTTTGATTGCAGTGAATTTTACTGATACTTAAATAAAATATAGCTATGTGTCTTCATTCTTTTTTCATTTGCTTTTTACTTGATTACAGGGATTTATTTCCTCTACTTGGAATCAGACAGGAACTGTGACTGGCAGACTTTCAGCCAAACATCCTGTAAGTCAGTTTATTGCAAGATTTGCATTTTAATTGAAATGAAAAATTAATACTACTTGTTCAAAATATGTCATATTTTTAACACAGGAAATGTTTGTTTTCGTGCATGTCCAGCTGTTGCTGTATTGTATCTAAATGGTGGACAGAAAAAGGTTATAAAATGGGTATTTTACTGTAAGACATCTGTTCTTAGGCATATTTTGTGTTATCTGTGATCAGAATTAACACTGTTACCTGAAATAGAGGAGTACAATTGTGGATCATGCATGTACCTTGAATACATCCTTATGAATTCCTGGTGTTCATGAAGCACTCCTTGTAAAGGAGTGAGCCCTGGAAGGTGGGTATTGCAGAAAAAAAAGGAAGCTCTCTTCTCTGGAGTTTGACTTCAGGCCTTATAGCAGTAAAGGGCTCAGCTGGCAGTGCTGGTGCTCTGGAAGTCTTGCTTATGTTGCTGTGACACTTGGGCTCTTTGTGCTTCCTCTCTTGTCTATAATGGTCTCCATGTACATGTTTGTGCCTGAAATGTGTTTTATTTGACTTTCTGGACTTCTACAGGTTTGGGTATCTTTTTTTTTTTCCCCCCCACAAAGTGGCCCTTCAAGAGCTTACTTGAAAGTATTCTATGATCCCATCTCTCTTGGTGTTTTTGACACCCAGTGACCTTTGGCTGTACAGACTGGTGAGGCCTTTGTGTTCTCTGTCACAGCCCATGGCTGCATGGACACGAGTGCAGGACCTGGTGTGGGATGACATGGGGCTGCAGAGCTCCAGGGGCTCAAGGCATAGGAGAGAGAACAGCAGAAGAAAAGTAGTGACTCTTATCTGGGGAAAGTTTCTGTTTGCTTTAACCATGGCCTCTTCTAGCAAAGACCTGGCCTCTGGTGCTGTGGATGACAGGGAGCAGATGCAGAGATGGGATTGTCTCATAAAGGCTGGAGGGAATCTGTGAGGCTGTTGTCCTTTTAACTTGTGCCCCGGAGTGTTGTCAGTTCCTACGCATGCACATTTGGGCACTGCTTATCTCTGCAGGACCCAAACTTAACCTTCATGGGTGCAAATGGCATTGGGAGCTGTCTGTAGTCTTGGAGAAAGGCCATGGTCTTCCACAGCTGTGTGTGAGCAGAGATGTAAACTTTAACAGTTGTGCCCATTTCCCATGGATGGGCTCGTGTGGTTCCTTGCAAGTCCTGCCTGGAATGCTGGCTTTGGAGTTCTGACAGAAACCTGTCCTGGGGGTTTCTCACCCTCACCATACTGGTGACTTCCTTAGCTCTTCTTTCACCTGTCTTCACAGTTCATATTTCATTTGCATCTTCCTACCCTCGTGGTACACGTTTCCATACAATTTGTCATCAAACAATTTATAGGAAGTGCTTATGCTTTTGCTGAGTAAAAATCAGTGTTTAAGATTCTGAATTAACAACAGAATGCGGAAGTGTTACTGCTGCTCTTGTTTCTCATGCACTCAGATGGGAGAAAATGAGAGGAAAAGATGATGATGAAGATCACAGTTTGCTGAATTCTCTGATGCGATGCACAGCCATTTCCAAGTCAGAGCAGAGTAGACAGCTGTCTTGAAAAACCACATACAACACAAAGTGACCTTTGGCCCTTCATAGTAAAAAGGACGTGAAATCTATTTTTCTTAAAAGATGTTTTTCTTCAAAATAATGCTGCTGAAGTTAGCGTCCAGGGTAGCCTAAGGCTGGCTTTTCCTTCTAAGGAAAAACATTGGCATGGCTTTTTTTTTTTTTTTGAAATGTTTATGGAACTTACACCATCTGTTTCTGAATCATTTATTGATACTGAAGATATACTGCAGTGCCCAGTCACTTAGCAAAGTGTTAAAGGATTGAGAAGCTTCTTGCCAGAAATCATAAATATTGGAGATATTTTTGTGGTTCCTGTGATATTATGTCAAATTTTAGCTGAATTTTTGCTGAGATAGTTTATTTTTAACTGTTTTTAAATGCTTTAACAAGTGATTAAAGCAAAAGATAAGTGTGAATCAGATTCTGTGAGAATTCAAATGGAAAAACATCCCATGCAGTACTTCTGAGAGATGGGATTCCAAACAAAGGTTTCTTTATCTTTCTTTTGTTTTGTGAAGGTAATGGATCTATCTGTCCTCTGTCCTTTAAGGGATTTAGTGGGGCTCAGGGGGGTTTTACTTATAGCTTTGAGGGGAAATGACTAGACATTGGAAACAGAGCAGAATTTTTTTCAGATAAACTGTCATCTTCTTTCAGACAGTTCCACATTTGATGTATGGATGGTACATATTTTTGGCTTTATGTGGGATTTTCTCAATAGATAAGTTTATTCACATGAATTTTTATGACTTCTGTGTTGTAGCAACTTAGAGGGTTGTTCTTAGCAGCACTTTACTTCTGTGGCTCTCCATGTGTTCACCTATTTTAGTTTCACTGTGCACTTCATTTCTTCTCATTTGGTTTCTTCCTCTACAAAATATGTGCTGCATAAATCATATGTTTTTCATAAATAACATCTTATTAATGTATGGTTGCTAAACAGGGACACATTTGATCTTGCAGTCTCCTGTTACTGCATTGTAGGCATTTATTTACTATTTTTGGAGAACCTGAGTATCTGAAACCTAAAAGTAAATATAAACCCTACAAATTATTTTATAATGTATCCAATATGCTAGTTAGTTTTGATTTTTTGCTCTATGTTGGATTGCTTATGACTATTAGGGGAATTTAATTAGGTTTGATATTTGAATGTGTTATTTTCAAATAGTTTTTGTATAAATTTATTAGTCTTGTCTACATTAGGATGCTCTTTGATTATATTGCTCATATATAACTTTTCTGTTAGATATATTTATGACATTCCTAAAAGCTTGTTTATGTGCTCCAAACCCACCTGGAAATATCTCTATTCAGCCTCTCCTGTTTTAAAGCCAAAGAAGTAAGTGAAGACACAAGTGGAAAAGCATAAACCCAATTAAGGTCAAGCCCCTTTCAGAATGAAAAGAGAGAAATCCTAACTTGAGATATAAAGATTGCATAAAATTAGATGTTATAATTTGGTTTAAGATGTAAATTTCAGTGCTAGAATCACATATTTTGTTTTAAGGTTTCTTTCCTCCAGGCTTCTGCAGCAGAGAGAACTGAAATGCTGCTAATGAGTTTATGCCTCTCTGCTTCAGAAGATGTTTGTTATGGAAAGCATAAAGTGGTGGGCTTCAGGGAGCATTTCCTTCCTTTTAGTAACAAAAAGTTATGCTGAAGATTAAAAAAAAAAATCATCTTCTTGGAGGAAGTAGAAAAAACTAAGAAAGCATTCCTGTTCTTCCTCAGGAAAAATGCTTTTACAGCTTGTCCAAAAAGGCAAAGAAATAAAATAATTTAACCTGTCAGTCAAAGAAACATGTTAGCCCATAATGTGTTAGTCAGGAATGTAATTTGAAAGGGAAACTAATTAGGGCATATTGAATGTTAATGTGGTTAAGGAAAGATCATAACCTGAAATGTAGCATATATCTCACAATAGAGAATTACATGCTTGTTTATTAGAAAATGAGTGTAGTAAGAAGTGTTTGGAATATGAATAATGAATTTACCCATCTGGTTTTCATTCTGAGGGGAGAGAACTCCTTGAAGTAGAGGCCCCTCTGAGCAATTGCTATCCAAAACGAGTCTGTTCTCTCAATTAAGTTAGCAAACCAGTATTTCTGATTATCTATACTGTATCCATGTTATTTCCTCTCTGGGCTGGATTTTGGAGTGAAAAATTTTCTAATTCTCTCTGAGATTAAAATAGCAATGTGGTTTTGGCATAGTTTTGGGATTGTTTCTGCACAGTGTAGATGGGCTGGTGCTTGTTTCTGTCCTTTTTGTAGCAGAAACAGGTTTTACGTCTTGGCTTCCCCACATGCACACTCCTAGCAGGGTGGTCTGACAGAATTGTGCTACCAAATTCATTTTGACAAACTTCAGGCATTTTGTCTAAGGCCTCATTAAGGCTGCAGGCTGATGTGTGATACTATGAATATTCTTTCTGAAAGTTTGAGTCTGTGGTCACAACTGGATTCCAGCAGAAACAGGACACTCTGCAAGGTGTTCCAGTAGTGATGAGATTCTGCACTGTCTTGTTTTATCCCTGCCCCTTTCTTTGACATCTTTTAGAAGGTTTGGCAGAGGCTGATGCAATGTGAGGAGTCAGACACCAAGTCTGGGAGCAGGGATGTGCTTGCATTTTGCATTTTTTTTTAACCCCCTCCCCAGAAATGAGCCAAGGCCTTGGCTGCTTTTGAAACTGCAGTGATAGGAATAAGATTTTTGTAAACTTGTTTTCATACACTGTCCAGCTGAGAAGATTATTTACTTAAAATGGACAAGTGGTATGGGCCTTACATTTTCATTGATCTTGGAATGTGTTTTCTATTTTTTTTTTTTTTTTTAAAGAATGTTTATCGGAAAGCACTGGGGATAGAGACATGTCAGACACATTACAGGTTCATATAAAACATCTTGTCTAAAGTCTTCTCTAATGTCATCTAGGCTAACAAAATGATTTTTAGGTAAGTATTCCCGAATGTGGGCTTTGCTTTTAACAAGGGTGGGTTGTCTTAATGGATATGAGAATGTGTCTGTGCTTTCTTGGGCCTATGAATTAAAGCAATTTAATGTGGTATTTTCTAGTCAGTACAAAGCCCTGTCACTCAGATGAGCTGATGTGCTGTTAGAGAAAGCCAGAGTGTGCTTGCTGATTGTTGTGGTTGATTGGTATTCTCTGAGCATCTTTTGCATTCAGAACATATTTTTGTGCCATATTTCTTTTTGGTATGTTTATTCCAATACTTTTGAGTCATATGGTGATTATCACTGCACTAATAGCACTAAAATAGTATCTCATTTTATGAGTAGAGTTATGGTGTTTTTATAGTCTCCTCTGTTGTTGCTTAGTTTTTTTTTAAGTAATCTTAATGAAGGCTTCAAACAATTATATTTACAGTATTGGAGACAGAAATTTTCTATTTCATCTTTGTCACTCATCACAGTTGATGTTTTATGATAGGAAAATTGTACTTTGGTCCAGTTATATTTTCAGGATGAAATTTTACACTCCCTTAACATTGCAATAAAAAGTTGTTAGGTATTAGAGGGACAATTGTAGTGTGGAAAGTCACTGTTGGTCCTATCATAACACTCGTATCTGATGCTCTAGAACAGCATTGTGTTGATATTACTCAAATGCAGAAACAAGGTTTCTTCATTATAGGCCTTTGTTCTCTCAGCATCTGGACAAGTGTGTCCTTTCCTATGATATATGCACATCTTTGGCATTCTCTGTTGTAATGCTCCTGATTTGCATAGATTCATTATCTCATGGTGAGTGGGTACATCCAATACATGGACAACATTTTATAGCATAATTTGGCTCAGTAAATTATGCTTGTAGCATCATCTGGGCTGTAATACTTTAAAAAAAGCAGTTCAATCCTGTCCTCTTCTGTTTGGGACTATCTTTATATCTATAATTGTTCTCTGTGTTATTTAAAGAAGAGTAATGTGCAGCTGGTATAAATCCGCTTCCTTGCCATGTAATAGCATGAAAGATATCTGCATTTTATTTATGCAGGATAAGGTAGTCTGTCATTATTTCTTCTACAAGCTAGACATAAGCACAGAAACAAGCAAGAAATTAGAATTGACAGCTCAAAAATGAAAGATTCTATACAACTTGGAAAAATATCAGCCAGATTATTTTTAGCACATTAAATATTGACTATGAAGGCTGAAATCCTCCTTCATTGTCCTTTAGTTTCTGGCAAAAGAAATTCTCAGAGAAGCTTAGATTTGTAGAAATGGGGGGAAAAAAGTTCTAAAATCTTCCTATGCTAGAGAGGTAACAACACTGCATGCTTCCACTTGTTGCTTTAAAATTAGAAGATAATCTATTTCAATCCAGTATGTAGAAATTAAATTGTCAGCACTTGAACATTTGCTGCTGTTGAGTGGGTGTTTTTAAGGTTGTTGATTATAAGCTGATTCATTTTATCCTTTAAATGGCCTTTGCTGGTTATCTTTTGGGAATGCTCTAGGTAAAAGCCAAAGCAATGATCATGTTTTAGAAATTCATCTTGGAATACAACTACTGCTTCTGCCAGGTTATTTTTCTCTATAATATGCATGTGATTGGAGCACAAAGCCAATAAGAATCATAAGTAGAATCGTCCTTGCTAAAAAACTTGTTTTGATTAAGGTAGGTTTCATACCTTACAAGTTCAAACCTGTATTCTGTTGTATAAGATAGTCTACGCACTTTGTTGTGTTTCTTGGAATTTTATTAAGTCTGATTCCATGTAATCTGAGAATAGTTTAAAAACAATATTAGCATGGAGTTTAACTTACAAGAAACAGTTAGTGATATTTGCTCATAGCCTGTCATAGCCATTGTTCTGTTACTGTTTCTCCATTCACATTTCAACTCCTGGCTGGGCACTTTTCCCATGCCTGAGGTTGGCAGATGCAGCATCCCCTGATGTCTGTGCTGGACAAAGTCACTGTACCTTTGTAAGCCCCGAGGAGTTTCATGGAGCCCATCTCCTGCTGAGGTAATTTTTACTGTCCTCATCTATAAGACAATTGCTCAGACTGAATCTTCATCAATGTGCACAAATACATATGTGATCCTTATATTAACTATCTCTGTGTCTGTTATTAACTTTTCTGTTGGAACCTCTTGTGAATTGATTAAGATTTTAGAAATTCTGCCTGATGGTTTTCTTGGTTTGCATATGAAGCACTCAATTAGAGGGAGTTTTAGTTATACATTTTAGGAACTACTCAGAGCTTGGAGACTTATGTTCTATGATTTTTATTCTAAATGTTCTGACAGGACATTTAAAATAAAAATCTCATATACAAATTGCCTTGTCTTACAAGCTCTCAAAAGAGGGAAGTGTTACTATATTTCTCTGATGCCGAAGTCCTGTTTGCAGGCTTAACTCAATCTCAGCATAGATTTCATTACATTTTAACATAGCAAAAATATTTAAATAGTTTTTTTTCTATGTAGTGCTTTTCTACTGTACAATTTTCTTTCAATTTGTTTCTAAGAAAAAATTAAAAGGTCTGAGAGGTCTGACAAGACCAAAAATGAAGAATTATTTTAAAAAATGGTTTGTAGGGGAAGATCAAAAGTTAGGTAGATTGGAAGAGACTTTGTATCTTGGATGGACCAGTTTACACACAGTAATGATTTTTCCAAAGCTTTGTTCATTTGCATTCAAAAGAAATTCAGGAAAATTATCTCAGTAGCTCTACATGCCTATTATATTCATCTTTCTCTGCTGACAGTTATTTTTATTTCTGTGTCAGTAAGTGGAAAAAATGCCTATTCTTTATTTCCTCAGCAACCTTTCCTAAAGCCTCAGGAAACTGTAGAGTTTTGGAGATGGATGTGCTCTCTCAAGTTTGGAACAACAGTGGAAAAAAAATAGTGGCTTGTATAAGGGTTGCTGAAGATGGACTGAATAGGACACAGATCTTGTTGACACCCAAGTGACCTTGCTGTCCATAGTTCTGTCCCAGAACTATGGCTCTCATGTACTGGTTCTGACTCTTGGGAATTTAGAGTTAAGGACCACTTCTGTAACGTCAGGAACTCTCCTTTCCTCATTGGGAGCCAAGAGACATTACTTATTTAGGTTTCCTTTAACTCCTTCAACCAGCCTCCTGTTCACAGCCTTTTAAGAGGCATTCCCTTCTAACATATGCTCAATAAATTCCTCAGTATGTGGAACAATCTTGTTTGAGATACTAAATTTTACCCTTTTCATAGAACACCCTTTACGTCTTTCCTTTTAACAGTGGATTCCTCCAGCCTGGAAAACTTAAAATTTTTTGTGTGCTTAGAGGTCTGGTGTTTGTACCTTTAGACAAATATTCCCTTTCCTTTTAACAGTGAATTCCTCCAGCCTGGAAAACTTATAATATTTTGTGTGCTTAGAGGTCTGGTATTTGTACTTTTAGACAAATATTCCATTGACATTGTTTACTTTAAAACTATAGTATGCAGCTAATCTACAACTATACAATATTTACTATCTCCAGCTGTCACTCAAAGGGTTGTTATCTCTATGCCTTAGCATTGTTTTTTTTCACCAAAACCAAGTTGTATCTCCTTGGACTTCATCACAGAGTTTGAGCTTCCCATATTAACGAATATTAGTGTAACAGAGCTAGTAGTCTGTGTATAATTTTCTTTCAGGAAAATGAAATTAAATGAATAATAAAATGTAGTCAGCTTATATACAGGAAAGAAAAGCAGTCTCTTTCTCTTGAAAGATGCAAAGAGCTGTGTCTATACAAACTTCCTTGCTTGCTTTGCAAAGGTGAGTAATCTATCAGTATGCAGCCAAGAACTGGGGCTGAACCCATGATTTGACAAAACCATTTGTCACACAACAAAGATTTTATTCAAACCAGTGAGTAATTTTTTTTTTTTTTTTTAATCATTCATGAAAACCTTTTCACGTGCCACTAAATCTTTATTACCTGAGATCATTGCCAGGTCTAAATTTCAGGTAATATGGCAGAAAGAGAATTAGTTGTAGGAAATCTAATACACTTTTCTTAGGGCCTACTCTCTGAAATAAGAAGTCATGAATTTGGTTGCCCTTATTTCAGTTTGGTTGCCCTTTTTTCCTTCCTTGTGTTCACATCTTTCAAAGCTGATTAAGCTTGTGGGAATGGGATGAGTAACCTCTAAGTGTCCCACTTCTCTGATGTCTAAAACCTTGATAATTCTTTGCTGCCGAGTAAGGCAAGAGAGGAGTGCCTTACCTTTGATTGATTGTTCTCTGCTGGTAAGTGGCAACTAGTACCAAAAATGAAGGAAACTTTCTCCAGAAGTCTGTATAATTCTGTGGTTTTTGACAAGGAAAATAGATGGCCTTAATTTTCCACCAGCCACTAGATGGCAATTGCAGACAAGTCAAGATTTGCTAAGGAATGCATCCATACCAGGCTGGCATTGCTATGGTGACCTTGTTCATTTTCCTCTTTTCTATGTTTTTTGAGATGCATGCCATATTTTAAAAATCAGATCTTCAGACTGTCTTGAAATTGTGTTTCATATAGAAGTCCCAGAAAATAGCTGTTTATTACTTTAGAACTATAATTTAATGCTGCTGTGGACAGTAATTAAACGTGGCAATTTTCTGAAAGGTTTTTTTAAATTATTTTTGCAGTGTAATTTCTCATGAGTGAGTTGCCTCCAACTTTGGAGATGCCAGATATATTGAGTGAGTTTGATGTTGTGAGTGCCCTCAGGACTCAGTCTTTTCATCCTGCACTGCAAAGATGTTCTTCTGGGCAGGGTGCAGTTTTCCTTGCTAGTTCTCCAATATCTTTGGCCTTTAACAATGGAGCAAGCAAAGTATTGATGGTTAAGGAAGCAACTTACTGAACCTGTGCTTACATTTCTTCTCAAACTGATTAAATTTATCATTAGGTGTGGTCCCATGTAGAGCAAGAGAAGACAACAGAAAAAGAAGGAAAAGGGGTGAGAAAATTTTGAAGAAGCAAATAAAACAGAGGGAACAGTAAAGAATAAAAAAATTAGCAATTAAAATTTTTAAAAAAAGTAATTAGAAATTTGGAATATAAAGCTCAAAGGAGTTGTCATCCACCTATCTATTAGCATTGTAATGAAGTCTGGTCTTACAGACCAAAGACTTACTTCTGCTCTAAAAGTATTACAATGCTAGTCATCAAACAGATGCCATGGATTTAAAAGCTTTGTGTTTCTTCGTGTAGAGCTGAGTTCATGTTCAAAGAGAATAGTTGTGGCCTGATTATTCTATTAAACTTTCTGGAGAGAAGTTGCTAAGAGAATCTGCAGAAACCTTTTACTAGCAACGCTTTGGTTTGTGCTGTAGTGCTACATTTCATGAGAGAAACTAGAATTTTGCTGCTCTGAACTTTTCTCTAATGGAAAAGAAAATCTGTTTATTTCTCAAGTATGAGGAAATAATTGGTTTCCTGAAGCAACATCTATTAGAGCAATTAAATTTAACAAGATCGCAGTCCCAGTAAATTTTATTGCTTGCAAGAAATGCAAGTAGCTTTTGCTATTTGTTGGTGCTGGTAGCCACTGTAATACAATAATTAATTCCTTTATTTTACTGTAGTGTTTGGCACTGTGCCTCACTAACAGCTGGTGGATTGGTGACCACATCAGGATATGTACAGGATAATTTTACCTGGTTTAACTCCTTCCTTCTATATGTTCGGTCTAACTCCTTGTCTGTTTTTTAACTTCCCTTGTGACACTTCTGTCCTGTATACATTTATGAATGAATACTCTTATCTTAGTAGTAAGTTTTGTCTCTATTCTTATTTTTAAGTAAGGTCTTGGAACAGTGTGGGAATTAGTCAGAATCAAATGCCCACAGAATAGTCAGCAGCCATCTGTGTGCATTCCCATTTATTTCAGTAACTACCTGTTACATTGTTTTGTTCCCCTCCCTGACGTTTGTAGGTCTTCAGAACAACATATTCCATAGAGGTTTAGAAATGCAGATCTGGCTAGTTATAGATTAATGAGCCATTTTCTAGTAAAGAAAAATGCTTTTAACCATCAGTGCCTTTGTATACAGACATGGATGTCTATTCTGAGAGTCATTGGGGTTTGACTGAGGTTACTTGTTCAAAATAACAATTTATACTACTTGAAAATGTAAATGGGGAAGAAGAGAGATGTAAGGTTTAGCTGAATCCATATTAAAACTGAAAGGGGAATCAGAATATAGGAAATAGAATCAACAACCCTACTTGATGTAGAGTAATAAATAAATAAATTGTACCACCAGCCTCTGTGATTAGGTGAAATCTAACTGCACTGGCTTCAAAGTTATATTATCCAATATGTGTCTGTATACTGTAGTCCTTGGAAAGAACTGAAATAACATACTGGTTTTTATCTAGGAATTAATAAAAAAATTAGTGGCAAATGAAGATGTAGAATTTTGGATACCAAAAATAGAAAGCTCAACAGAGTTTAACTGACTGAGAATAAATTCATAAAACTGGGAAACTATTTGTTTGATTTTGATTGGTATTGTTTCATTAATAATTCTACTTTCCTTGCATATTTTGACTTTCCTTATGGATTACAGCAACGTTTTTTCAAGGTGAGGCTTGAAGCTGTGTTTGTGAGGCTTTAAGAGAGACATCCAGAGTCCATCAGTTCTGAGCCTCCTTGCCAGGACTGCTGGAGATTGTCTATTGAGGGTTTGAGTATCTCCAAGGGTAGAGGTTTCAGAACTTCTCTGTGCAGCCTGTTCCAGTGTTTGACCGCTGACACAGCAGAAAAGTTTTTCTTACATTCAAATGGAATTGGGCATCAGTCAGAAGAGCCCTGTTCCATCATGTGTACATGCTCCAGTCAGGCATCCTGAGTAGAGGACAAGGATCAGTCTCTTGACCTGCTGGTGATGCTCTTCCTGATGCAGCCCAGGATGCTGTTGGCCTTCCTGACTACAAAGGCTCATTGCTGGCTCATGTTCAGCTTGTTTTTCACCACGATCCACAGGTAATTTTCTGCAGAGCTGCTTTCCAGACTGTGAATTCTGTGGGACCCTGAACAGCCCCTTTCTCCAGATGCCTGAGGTCCCTCTGAATCACTCATCTGACATGTCAAGCACTCCTCAGGGTTTTGGATTGCCTACCATCTTGCTGAGGTTACCCCAGTCCTTTTATCCAGGTCACAGATGGAGCCTTATTTGCCCCTGGGCTGCTTTAGTAGTGACTGACCTGCAGCCGCTCTTTGTGCCACTCAACAAAGCCCTTTGGACCTGCAGTTCAGCCAGGATTCAGTCCACCTCACTGTCCACTTATCTAACTTGTACTTCATCAGCTTCTCTGAGGCTTTTATGAGTGAGTGTTTTGAAAGCCTTGCTGGAGTCAAGGTAAACAACATCTGCTGCTCTCCCTGCATCCACAGAGCTGGTTACTGCATTGCACAAGGCTGTCATTGGTTAAACAAGATTTCCCCATTCTAAATCCATGGTGACTACCCCAGATCATCTACTTGACTTTAATATGTTTGCAGATGTTTTCTAGGATTATTTGTGACATCATCTTCGTGGGAACTGAGGAGAAAATCAATGGCCTGTAGTTTTCTGCATCTTCCTTCTTGTCCTCATGGAAGATAGGAGTAACAGCTGCTTTCTTCAGAAATCTCCCTTGATCATTACAGCCTTTAGATATCTTGAAGCTGGGATTTTGGTTTCATCTATCCTTCTATCATTTGGAACCTCTGGAAGTTTATTTTGGATTGTGGTGCTGTTTTTATACGTTTTTAGGGTTTTTTTAATACTGCTAGGATTTTCTTGTTAATCATCTACTATAACAGTTTAACCTTTTTTTTTACCCTCACTCAGAAACAATGAGGAGAAGCATTATAATAGTTAACTTCCACAACCAGCTTTTCCACCACACTCTTTCAAGCGTTCCTTCTTGTCTATTGGAACGTGATTGTTCAGAGGGCAATTTTGTTTCTCTGTAACTCTTAATAGGATGTGGATACCCTTTTCCAACAATAAGGGGTAACATTCACATCTCAGATTGGATCTGTGAAAGCTTTGCAGAAATACTTGAAATGCACACATAGATGCAAAAATACAGGCTGTATGAGGTAGCCCAAAGTGGTGATAATCATGTGCCCAAGCCACGCTAATTTCCCACTTCTGATACAGTAAAACAGTCACCTGACTCAAGCAGAAGAAAACTTGATATTTGGAAGAATCTTGTGAGATTGTCTCCTTATTTTTCTGTTCCTTTAAATTTCTAGAGTAAATGTAGGTCATCAAATCTGATGATCTAAATCTTAGACTACATCAGCTCCAGGGGAATCTTAGGACAACTTGTCAGTATGTGTCTTATATTGATATGTTGAACTATGCACTGGAGATTCCTGTCTTTGCTGGCTGTAGAGGGCTTCTACACAGTTTAAACCAACATCTTGCCTAAAATCAATTAATCTAAAATTAGATGAGAGGGATGTGCTAAACTATTCCAATAGCTTAAAGATGAGCATTACAACTCACATGTTTCTTGAGTTACCTCTTTCCTGAAGATCTAGTCAAATTATGAGTTGTTAACTAATTTACAAGTGAAAAGATGTTTTGCATTTGTAATTACTTACTAGTATTTTTCAGAATTATTAATAGCACTTTTAAAATTGTGTTGAAAAGTAGGCTTTGTACATATGTTCTCAATGAAAACAAGATAGCAATGTAGTGATTGATTTTTACATTGTTGATAGATTCTTTTTTTTTCATTCACTTTGTTCAGGATTTTGAAGCCAATGAGACAAGGAAAAATCAGTGAGAATAACTATAAACATTTTTAACTGTGCAAGAAATTACCTGACTAAATACATGTCACAATACCAGTGCAGAGAGGAATGAAAAGCCTCTCTACATCCTCTGTTAGAATGGTTCTCTAAGTCAGAATTAAAAAGTTTTTTTAATGTGTGTAACATTATGCTCCCACATTCGTTCCTGTTCATAATAAAGGACTACATTTTCTGAATTTCTGAGGATCTACTAGATTCCATGGCCATTTAGACTGCATGTTATTCATGTGAATGAGCATTGGTTCTTCCCAGCTTGTTATTGGTGGAAACCAATAGTTGCCAATAGGAGTGTTAATTTTGTGTACAGATTAAATAGCCACTTCCTTCAAAAAATGATTTTAAAATAGGCATTACCATAAGCACTGCTACAACTGTGTTTTTAAATATTTCTAGAACCTAAAGAATAAAATATTCCACTTGGCAAGTGTTTCTTCTGGGTATCGATGTACTGAGAGCGCGTTGCTAGTTTTTACCCATGCTGTGAAAATATTCTGTATGTTGTGTGGTAGTTTCCTATCTCTGTAGGGGGCTGTGGCAGGTGTTCAACTTTAATACATTTAATTGTACATCTTTAAGGGTGGTACTAACACTAGGAATGGTACTGTTGTGGTTTGAGGGTTTTGTTCTTTTGCTTCTGCTTTATATTTCAATGGCTTTTGCTGTCTGATTACCTCCCTCCCTTTTAAGTTTAAAATAACAATTTTTGAGTTGAAAATTGCATAGAAAATGATCATTCTGATTTGGAAATTATATAGCAGTATTCCCACTCTCTGAACTTCCAGTATCACATAATATTAGTATGTTCATCTAATTCCTGAACTACTTGCAAATTAATTATATGGAATGACAAAATCAGAGCTTGATACACATTCTCTTGTCATATGTTGCTTTTCTAGATAAAGAGGCATAAGGACACAAAATAACAGAAAGGAGTTGTCATGTGCATGTTTGGTGCTTTACTAGGGGTGTATGAACCCAGATCTTGAAAAAAAAGTCTGCTACTATTCCTAGTCCTGCATGTTGGTTGATAAAATTTGCTCCAGTTTTTAACCTGGACTGATGTGCTGTAGACAATAAAGCATTCCTTATTTATTTTATTATGCATTTCAAAAAAGTAAGAATATGGACTAGAAAAAATCCAAGAGGCTGAAGAATAGTCAGTTTTAGCCTGCAGGCAAGAATCTCATGTATTCTTTTCTCAGAAGTAGTGCACTATATCTAAAAGACACAGGTTAAAAAAAGAAGAAAGTTATTTTTATTGGATTACTGGTTGTCTTCTGTGGTGCATCCAGAGATTAGGCTTTGGAAAGGTCGCAAGTGAGTAATTGTTCTTAGAAGCTTCCAATTTTCATGGAAGAGCAAATGTTCAAAAGTGTCTGCAGATGCAGGGTGTGAAGATCCCTTTGGAAGGCAAAGTGGTTAAAATCTTGCTCATTATATGGGAAAAACTTGTTGGCACTAGTATCACTAATGCTGGTAATAAACTGTTCCTAAATATATTTTCATAAACTTGCACTTACTAAGCGTTTTTATTCTTCTTGTTTGTAGAACATTCAAGGTATCTCTAAACATCCAGTTACAATTACAAAGAAGCAGTACATAAAAGGTAAACTGTGTTTTTATTAAGATGAAAAGGCAGTTTTATCTAATTATTTTACTGAGTGCTATTATATTTTGAAGCAAGCTGATGGGTCCAGCATTAAATATCAGATGATCGATGTTTTGTTATACATTAGTGTTTAAACCAAATACTTTGTTCCTGAAAAAATATTTGGTGTTTCAACACTGATTTAAATAGTTACAAGCTTTTAGGTTATTTTTGTTTCCCTCACTTTTTCCAAATGAAATTATGCATGTACAATGCCTTAAATATGCTAGGGATGATTTTGTGTGCGTTCAGCTCATAAGGCTCTGCCTGAGTCAATGTTTAAGCTGGGTCATTTTAATCCTACTCACAACTATACTCCAGTAGTTAGTCAGATGTGTTGTTTTTGATTACAGAAGTGGATTTAAGGCAGATGGTTCAGAGAGAATCAAAGTGAAGTCTAGAAGAGCATGAGCCAAATGATAAAGAGAGAAGCCCACAGTAGCAGACTCAAATATAAAAGCGAGATTTTGGAACACACCTTGTCCACCTCAAATGCCTGCAGCCACCGCTGGGCACTACTGCTCATTGTGGTGCTGCTATGGGCAAACTTTGCCTTTTCACAGACATTCATTCCCTATGTTTGCCTTTTCACAGCCATTCATTCCCTGTGTTGGAAATTATACAGGTCATTAAACAGGAGGCTATGGAAGATAATGTAAAATTTTGACAGTGGTTTTATTTTATCTACATGAGTCATTTTTATAAGTATTTTTTAAAAGTTGCTATGAAAACTGTCAGCAGGGGCAGCATAAACATGAGGTGCTGGGCATAACTGTAGCACATGAAACTTCCTGAAGATTTTGCTAATGATCTTACACGTTTCTCAGAAATGTATTTTTGAGTTTTATCTGTATCACAACACATTTTTTTCTATTTTCTTCACTTTTATGCTGACCAGATTCTATTGCACTTCAAACCACCATCCCTCCCTACACTATGTCAAGTGATATTCATTGGATCTACTCAGTTTCTAGTACCTTGTGTTAGTGTTTAATGATTTTACTGGGGATTTCTGTCATTACAATTTGGATGCCTATGACAGCTCTATGTTCTCAATATTATATTCCCCACCATCTGTAACTCAGAATTTGGTTATTAACACATTGCAGCATGTTCAGAGATACAAAACTACATATTTTTACTTATTTTTATAGACCCTTCTTTATGAATGTAACGTTTATTAAGTGATCTGCGAATAATGTTAGTTATTGTATATATTTGATAGCTTGTTTTTAGGGAAGGGTTTGGATTTGAGAAAGAAAATAAGCTGTACTGCAAGGATGGTGGAGGTAAAGTTGTACATGACTGATACGGTGAAATAATTGCGATGCTGGCATTTGGTGCTCTGCTAGTTTGCTTACATTGCCATTTCTGTGGTGTTAGCTGTGTATTTGGTGCAAAACCTCCTGTGGTTTGTAGCACAGTAATTTTGAACCGCTGTTTGGGATTTAAATGTGTGTCTGCTCTCTAGGAAAAGAAGAGGACATAATAACTATTTCCCCAAGAACATTGTTTGTTTCAAAAAAAGGATGTACATTTTTAGCAGCAGGTAAGAGAGTAAAATATTATTCTCATACATATTAATATTCACAGTTCTGTCATGTCTTTTTTTCCTCTCCTTTGGATGGCATATTTTACAAGGCTGTCAAATCCCTTAGAAACAATTAATATTGTAATATGACGTGTATTCCTCATTATGCTTTGGAAGTGGATGGCATTTAAGCCTTGTGAGTAGAAACAGAGTTAATAAGATTAATTGACACATGAAGCTAATGAAGGATTGAGACACTTTGTGATCCATAGCTGGAATATAACATCTTCAGGATGAGCTTCTTATGGGCATCTATATATATACTTTGAGCGCGAAGAAGTGATTGAATATTCCAGTCTTGTATTTTAATTCATGATAGTCTGGTTAAAATGTAGATATGTTTTTATTTTAGAGCAATAGATGCATTTTAACACTGTTTTCTAGACTTTTCGCATATTGAGTTAAGGATCCTTGCTGACTTATCGTCTGAACCAGAACTTCTGAAACTGTTCCAAGAACCTGAAATCACTGATATCTTTGCTACACTGGCTTCTCAGTGGTAAGATTAAATGTTGCGTATTTTAATAGTAATTAGACAAAATAGTAAGAATACCCTAAGCAGTTGTATTACTGCATAATGATAACAAAAGACAGTATTTTGTTACAATATCTATTGTTCATACTATTTTAACACCAAGAATCCCCTTCTGTCTTTCTGAGCCTTTTTTTATCCAGTGTGGTTAATTACCACATATCAAAATGCTGCAACCCCACTGGCCGGTATGAGCCCTGTGGCTCAAGCTGATCCAATGGTATATTGTGAACAGTGGTTGCTGATAATTTTCTCCTTGTATTTTTTTTAACCAATTCTTTTTAAAAATCCAGAGCAGCTGTTAGAGAGGGTATCCATTTGAAAAAAGGCAGAACAGCTTTTCTCAGTAAAAGTACAAGCATTTTTGAAATTTACTAAGATATCCAATAGAAGTATTGGAATATATTTAAGAAACAGAGACTGGAGCTTATGGGATTTCTTTTGAACTAATAGGCTTCAGTGCTTCCATATTCTGGTAAAAGTGCTACCCCAATAATTTTAAAAAGTTAGATTTTTTTATCTCCATATCTGTTTAATTATTTACTGATCTCTTCAGTATGCTGATTAAAAGATTAACTATCAAAAAAAGATGAAATTAGTCACTTACCTGTTGAAGGTTTTTTTTATTGTTGTATATCATGGTGATGCCTAAAAATCTCACTTGAGACTAGGACTCCCTTGTACTCAACATTGCATGAGCATTCAATAAGTGACAGGATAGATATCAAGAAACTTGCAGTTTCATCAGATAGGTCAGAAAAAGATTGAATAAAATGCTGTAGCATAAGGCTGTTTGAACAGACAGAAGTTCATGTAAATATTATGCAATTTGCTTATTTTCTCTGTCTCCTTCTCTCTTTTATCTTTTAATCTCCATTTTAGTTGGAAGATTGTTAGCTGAAAATGAAAGCAAAATTACATATGATTGATTGAGCTGAATTCTCATCCTACAGTTTCTAAATTTTTGCAGACATAGTTTTCTCAAACATGGTATTTCCTACACACTTCCGTAGTTCACAGAATCTTAGAATCCTGGAATAGTTTGGGTTGGAAGGGACCTTAAAGACCATCAGGTTCCAGTCCCCCTTCCACGGGCAGGGACACGTTCCTCTATCCCAGGTTGTTCCAAGCCCTGTGCAACCTGGCCTTGAACACATCCAGGGCTGAGAAATATTTGTTAATATGCACTGAAGTTGTACAAAGAAACAAAATGGAGCTCACATTATAATTATCCTGCTACCACCAACTGAATCTGTACTCGAGGAATGTGCATTCTGGGAGAGCAAAACTCAAGACCACAAACATTTAATCAAATATAACTATGAAAAGATCACCTTTCTCTGAGAGCTTCTTAGATAAGCTTCTCTTGATGTTGCAATAAATTCTTAGCTCTAACATGATATCACTAGAACCTCATGATGGAGTTAAATCCCTATTTTAGTTTGATGGTTTATTGGAAATGTATGCATGGAGATGAGTCAAATTTTGTCTCAGCTCCGGGCAGGGCTCCAGAAATACCATTCTATTCAGCAATCTCACGGCTCTTGGCAGCTGTCAACCTCTTGCAGTTGCTACACGGTAACTTTAAATTTAACGGAATATTACAGGCAAATATTTTTATCAGATGGAATTGTCATGGTGTGTCTACAAAATCATTACGTAATGATTCTGCTGACTCCTCTCTGAAGCTTCAATAAAGCTAATGCTTGGAAGAAACTTTCTATTGAATCTGTTAGATGACTTATGAATCACAGAAACACGAAGGGCCTGTTTAATCTCATCTAACCTTGGATATCTGTCACAAACTTGGTGAGAGTCATTTGGCCAGCTGCTGATATGCCCTGTGTAATAAGATCAGTGTTGATTTCTCACCACTGAGAACAAAGTAGGTCTGGGGTTAGGCCAGCTTAAATGTAGACATCTCTCTTGGTTCTGACAAATTGAATTCCTCACGTTGGGTCAGTTCTTGCTGAACTCATCTTGGATTTTTGAATGTTGTCCTTAATTTCTTTGGCACCAAAGAGAAGATATAAAATTACAGGTTTCACAAATGCTTTCTCATTCATCTATTTATCATCTATTCATCTATTTATTCATCTATCATAGTCTGCTATTGATAAATAAAATCTTTGGGGCCAAAAATTAGTCAATTGACTTTATTGTAGTTGATTTTACTCACTGGTATTAGAATGAGTTATGAGAAGAACAAAATAAACAACAGACCTTTTATCTCTTCTTGGTCATCCTGTTTTCTCTGGGTCTTAATCCTTTAAAATCTGTGCAACTGATACACCAATAGGCATAGCAAATGTTTTGTTCTCTTTGAAGGAATTGGATGTTGTTACTTTTTGTAAATCTTTCCTGACATATTTTGTACAATTGGAAAAGCATTTACAAAAAAAGTTTTTTTTCTCTAGATCTATATAGAATGGATTCATTTCTGAAGCTCCCTCTCCAAAGACAAAAAATTAAGTTAGTTTTAGTATCTAGTAGCATATCAGCTTCTTAATGCATGTCAGGTGGTATCTTTTAGCAGTTTTTTGTATCTAAAAATCCTTAGACTTATGAGTATTAAATCATAAATAGAAAAGAATACATTATTAGATAGAAATCTGAGCCACACTCCAGAGTCCAGACAAGTTTTATATCAGTTTATTCACTTATTTTTTCTAAACTTCATGGCTTCTTTGCTGAAATGTAACTCCATGCCTTAGCTACCCTTTGAAGTAAAGCCTTCTATCTGAAATCCAACCTTTTAAAAAACTTTCACAGGCTTTTTATAGCATTTGGCAGGAAATACACATGGGTGGGCAGTTTTTGCAAAGATGTGAACTCTACGAGTTTCTTATTAAATTAAGATCTCTTATGTGTAAAAGCTTTCCTTTCATAATTTGGTTAGGTATTCTGTGCTGTGACTCAGCCTATCTCTGGTATCTTAGAGATACATTTCTCTTGGACCCCATTGAATCTGTGTTTCTGTTAAACATCATTCGTATGGAATCCTTCCCCTGGTCAGCAGAGCAGGTAGAGATGCCTAAGTATGTGCCAGCCCAGACTGTCTGTACATGGTGGTAAAGGGCTGAGTGGAGGTATTAACTTCCATGCTAAAATTCAGTCATGTTCAACACACTACCGAAACCACCAACCCCAGTGGGAGGCAATGCACCTGGCCAGGCCAGGCTGGGATCTTGTGCTACTCTGGTGAGAATGCAGAGACAGCTCATTTCAGGAGTAACTCAGCTCCACCACTCTGTGCTTCCCTGCACTGTGCTCAGCTGTGTGCTAGAGACACTGCTTGCTGTAGAGTTTTTGAAGTATCGTGTGTTCTCTTTGGCAGAACTGTCTTGAAGTGGCTATTCAGATAAAACTATCACAAAGTGCAGTTAACTACCACAGAAGCACAGAATGGTTTGTATTGGATATTGGATGGGGCCTTTAAAGAACATCTAGTCTATCCCCTTGCTATGGGTAGGGACATCTTCCAATAGACCAGCTTGTTCCTCTCTGCCTTGGACAGCCAATATATTTTCTGGTCATCTAACATCTAAAACTAAGATGATAGAGATTTTGATATATATGCTTAGTGTTCTTCCTCCTGTTCTCCTGATGATGATCATGAGGTATTACCAAAATTATTTTACAGTGAGTCTTCTGTTACGTCCTAGAAAGAAATAGCATTGAAGACAGGTAAGCGGCTGCTATTACAATACCAAGTAGTCCATTACATTAATGACACTCTGAACTCATAGTTCAGTTTAGGCTTGCCTAAACTTTTAAAAATTAATGGTATAATGTTACCTGCAAGTTCATCTTGTGCTGTGTTGCCTTGATGCCCCATGACAGTCATAATCCTTTTTAATCCAAATCATCATCCCAGTGCTGAGGATGACAAGAGCTGTCCTGGCAGCTGTCTGACCAGCCAAGAGACCTAACTGCTGTTAGACATCCAAATGACAACAAACCTCAGTGTGAACTTTCTCTCACTTCTTTAGCTTTTACAAAATAAATGAAAAATAAGTAATTGTATTTAAAATGCTGTTGATGTGCATATCTTAAAATCACTTTCAAAAACAGATGCTGAAAAATAACTTTAGCCTTTTAGGTAAGAATTTCTTTGCAGAATTTCTCAATTCGTGTAATGATTTCCAGTCTTTTTCAAACTGTTCTTTTGTCACCCTTCTCAGTAGGTTGTTGTTCCTCCGTTATAGTATATACTCATATTGACAACATTGAGTCAAAACCCAGGAAGAGTATCTTGATTTAGCTATGCACTCGAATACACCTTAGTATGGGGTTTCATCCTAGCTGACTTCTGCCTACTTTCCTGCCTGAGTGCTTTTTTGAATTGGGATAGTACTGCTTCAGAGTTCCTATGATTTGAGTATTAATCCGTACTTAAAATATTTGGGTAAGGCCTTTCCTTTGTTTCTCTAGAATCTGTCTCAGGCAACTGGAGATCCCCAGCAGTGATGAGTTCAGCTGTATCCAGCAGAGCCCAGTGGTGCCCTCTATCAAGGGCGGCCTGGCCATACGAGTGCAACTCTGTTATTTATGGCTCTGAACAAGCTTAGTCAATTTAAACTTGAAGATGTTGTGATCTAGTATTTGCTACAGATACTTCTAATATCTGCAAATTATATTTATGTTTCATGTTCTCAAGCCTGAAATAGAACACTGTTGTGTTCATAAATGGCCTAGCAGATTTATGAGACCATTTTTCCCTTTACAAATTATAACTATGAACTAAGATGGAAAACACGTGGACTCTATATCCTCATAAACCAAGAGGTTCAGAGGAAAAGACCCTGTAAGTAGATTTGTTGCAAATGGATTGAAGTGACATTCCAATACTCCAATATCCAGAAATTTAGGAAAGGGAATATTCAGGTGATTTATAGTTTCTAGGGATAATACTAGCATATGAAACAAAGAATATTCTCTCTTGACCACATTACTTCTCTGAGATTTAATGATATTTTTAGATTGTATTACTGTTACCTTCTCATGGTAAATATATATTCTCTTCAGAAGATATTTGCTATTTGAGAAGGGGTGAAATTAAGAAGGATTTTAGTAAATTGCTTACAGTATGATCTACTTGCAAGCATGAATTTATTGCTACTATAAACTGTATTTTCAATTGTGTGAGAGCAGAAAGATAATTGTCCCTGTGCACAAACTTTTCCATGCAGTGGTAAATTACCTGGGTATTTTCTGTCATATATTCTGTGTTATAGGTTATCTGTAGATACAGTGTAATGATACCCAAGTTGATCTATGCCTCAGAAAAATGCATTTAGTAGATAGCAGTGTTAGGCAGTTGTACTCTAATTAATTTTCAGTACAGAAATCAAAGAGTATGAATCAGAGAACCCACAAAAAGTTTGGCTGTATGCAATGAGTTTTCTTTAAATTCTAAAAGCTAAAAGGAGAGTAGAGAAACTTAAATAATCTCTATTAAAAATACTTACATATTACTGTGTAGTAGAGGAATAGCTCTAAAACTGTGCAATATACAGATGTGTTGTATATTAAAAGGTAGAATAATCTGAATAATCTGATAACTGCTGCCATTCCAGTATGAGAACAGGCATTCTCTTTAAAGTTATCAGTTTCTAGCTCTGAACTGTAATTTAACCTGTACACATTAACTACTGATGGTGCATTAACGTAAGATGGTAATTAGTGGATGCTCTTTAAGGGTGATATTTACTCTGATTATACCAATGAAAGGATGACTTGTGTCAATTGTGTGCAATGCTTACACTCATGGCAGTGTTTGAAAGAAGGCTGGAGAATTTGATAGTGGTCTAGTTGCTCCTGTTTCACATTGAGATCTGAGTTTTATAAGATCTAAACCACAGAATACTCCCATCTCTCTCATCTGTCATCCGTTTCCTCATATTCACAGTATTAGTGCTTTCTTTTGTGTGGTGATGGAGAACAGCATGAATACCTGTGCTTCTTCCAGGTATTGAATTTACCTTCTAGTAAGTACTGGGCATAGTAACTGTTCACCTGTGTGGCTTTCAGAGAGTTAAAAAAAAATGGCTGCAGATAACAAGACATATCTCATTATGTCTCTGTAGCAATGGCAGTTTATAGCTAAAATAGTGTGTAATTATCCTGGAATTCCAAGGGATTTATAAATTCTTTACCACTAATCATTTTGAAAAACATTTCATTTTTATAGTCTAGGCTTGGTTGGCTAATGCTTTTAACACATGGAAGGGTCTTTAGCTTATACCATCCTCGCCACAATCAGAGAAACTCGAGCACATTTCCAATAACCTTGGGAACTGCAGACTGTTTATAAAATGTTCTGAACATGAAAGTCCATCTCTTCTCAGCTGGTATTTCTGTGGCATCATGGTAATATCTGTTCTGAACTGTTTTGTTAGAGACTGACATGCTGATTTTGGAAATTACTTAAGAAAAAGCCTAGAGAGAAGCAAAGCACAGCACTACTTGAAATTAGCATGTTGAAAGGAGAAAAGGCTTTTTGTTATGTTTTTGTTGTTTTGTCTTTTTTCTTTAAAACAAGTTCAAGCATCCTTGAATAAAAAGATGGCAGTGCAGAAAGATTTGGTTTGTTCTTTGCAGAGTATCTTCCTGCAGGAGGTGTGGGATTTTATTTCTTTACCACCTGCCAAGCAGGGGACGCACAGAGCTGGTTATATCCAGTGACGGCCAGGTGAGCCAAACTGTTGCATACTGGCAGTTGGTCTGGTAGGAACTGTGTCAAAATAGGGACTCTTGTTTTTCCAGCCTCTTGGCAATTCAGGATACTTCCTGACAATAGCTTTATCTACTGATACCCTGCTGAGTTCTGAAGAACACAGGAAATAAGCAGAGGTATTTTGGATATTCCTGAAATTAATCAAAATAAGTCCTCATGGGCTGAATAATACAAAAAGATAACCGGGTCTGTTTGAAAAAGATAAGGTCAAGTATGCACAAATGCTTGGTGCTAGGCTGACTAAATATATACACACCTGCCCATATCTATTTCATATAATTTGTTTCAAATACATTCTTTGTATTAAATAAAGATTAATCCTCCACAAAATAGTATTTTTTCATGTTAATTCATATAACAGTATGGTATAGCAGATACGGAATTCAGTTTAGGCTGCCTACTCAAATAGCAAGAGCAAAGGCCAGTTAATCAGGGATAAGATAAATAGATTTCTGAGAAGTGAATGCCACATTTGTAGCTGAATGGTTTTTAAACAGATATGAATATTTGTCCTTCACAGATATGAATATTTGTCCTTCTGTATTAATTTTATGAAAATATTATCAACAAGCTTGAACAGAGTCATTATTAATCAAGAGATGTCACCTGTGTGTTTGTTAGCTGATTAAGGAATAATTAATTAATCATGCTTATCCAGGTGTATTTTTATTAAGGAAACAGGAAGAGCTTTAGCTCTCCTGTCCCCATTAGCAGACATACAGTTACAAGATGCAGCCACAGTGTTACACAGCTCCCTGTCCCCCAAGCAGAGCTATCTTAGTTTTGTTCTTTGTCTGAATAGTGAGCTATACCAGTTTAGGGTTCTTGGAGTCCCATATTTATCTAAAGATTTTTTTTAGATAATCCGGGCTATTTCATACGCTTCTAAGCTTCTAGGACATATAGTCTCTTGGGTTCATTAATTTCTCTCCTTTTTATGAACTTAATGTCAAATCTGAAATTAATTTGAGTTAATTAATTTTACTTCATCCATTGCAAAATGGCAAAATCTTTGTTTTTGGAGTTGCAATGAAGAAGAGACATTCTATGCCACTGAGCACATATCAAATGGTGAAACTTTTGCACTTTAAAGACAAATTAAAATCATGTCTACTCTTCACTGGGGAGTGTTTATTGTTGCTTCTAGAATCCTTTCAAGAGAGTGGAGAAAAGTTTTCCTGTGTGTGTTGCATGGCAGCCCCCTTAAATTAGTGTCACTGAGCATCTCTGCTGAAGTCTCTGTTTAGAAGTGTGTGACTGTGTTGTGATCCTTCAGGTCTCAAGTTTGCTTCTGTAACTCAGCCTGTATTGATTCCTGATGTAAATCAGGAGATCCTAAGCTCAGTGCTGCCTGCTAGGACACTTGCTAAAGGTTAATATAACATTTCTTTCATTATCATTTACTTGGCTTGTTTTATAATCCTGTTATAATTTTTAGTTAATTTCAAGGCTGCTTTCCTTTGGTGAAATAGATTCTGAAGAAGCAATTTTGCAGTAGGTATATAATTTTTGTTCTGATCAATATCTAAAATATCTCTCATCGTGATACTGATAAAAATGTGGAATCAGTAATTTGTTTTTTATGTGCAGTTGAGACAATTTCAGTTTGAATGGGAAAGCATGCTCTTTCAAATCAAGTCACATATTCAGGGGCAGATACTATGTACAGGTACTACTCATTATGAATCTGGTATTTAATAACTGGTTTGGTAAAAAAGTTGTGAGTGAGGCTGTGCCACTTGCAGCCCCTGTAGCTACTGTATGTAGTAAAAAGGGAAGATGTTCAGTTTGTTGTCTCAGAATCAGAGTTTTAAAACCTTTTAAGCTCCAAGTTCAGCGCCTCATGGATGTTGGTGTGGGATATTTTAGCAGTGTTACTTTTGCAGCAAAGAGACTTTTACATGTTTTGAAAGCTCATTTGCAATAGTTGATATTAATGAAATTTAACACTTGTCTTAATTTGCACTCCGACAGTCTATGGCAACCAGTGAAAATTTTACCTTGTATTTTACACTGTCTTGTAGAAGCACAGCTGTGGCTTTATTTTAGGCTGGCAGATAAATCAGAGGGAATAAAGTCTTCAGGAAGCATAATGGCTTTTGTTTTTAGAAGCTTTAAATAAACCATGCAGTTAACTAGAAGTTTAAGCAGACAGCTTAATTTCATGTCACATTGTAAGCTTATTATTATTGCACATTAAATGCTTTCTTAGCCTTCTAGAGTAAATGAAAAATAAAGTTTTACACCACCACAACTAACACAGAAACTGGAGAGAAAGCAAGCTCTGAGGAGGCTGGATAGTCCTCGGTTGTTTCGTGGTGTCTGATAACTTTGGGCTTTGCTAATTTCATGGAAAAGTTTTGTTGTGTATGAAACTCTTATCTCCAAAAAGTCATGTCCTTCTAGAGTGACTTTGATAAAATGCTGTTTTATGAGCACACTCCCAGAGCTCAATAAAATATTTCCATTTATTTCATTTAATTCAACTTCAACTTCAGTGTCAAGATAAATTTTGATGAAATCAAGCATGTCACAGCAATTCATTCTTCACTTTTACTTTTGCCTTTAGTTCAGTGTTGACCCAAGGCATAGCAGAAATTTAAGCTGAAAGAGGTGTTTACAGAGAAGATCGAAAAAGATGGGATAGCAAGTTTGTTATCCCTTTCAGCAGAATTTGTTCAAGACCCTTATATATAGCATGACTGATTTCTTCCTTTTTTGATTGCCTGTCCGAGATATTTCCTAGTCTGTCTCTTTTCTCTGTGTCATGTGGATGTAGTTTGATGTAGTGTGACATCTCTTCTTTTCCCCTGCCTATTTTTCCTGAGCAAACTGTACATTGTTGTAACAATCTGATAGCTCCATGTTTTGTTCTGTGTAATATCAGGGATGGCATTACATCATCTTTAGATTATATGTTAAGGACTCTGTTCTTTCTGTTTGATTTTCTGGTCTTTATCTAGAGGCTGCTGAAGGTCCCTGTGTTTCTTTATGAAAATTTTGTCAGGTCCAAGATGTGTAATTATTTGATGCTCTGCTGCAGCTGCCTGTGTCATCTCCCAAAATGGCTGCCATTCTGTCTTAACTATTTGAAGCCGCTTGAAGAAAAGCTTGAAAAGTATTTGTGATAAGTAAAGAAAGAACTCCAAGGGCATTAATTTGTATTTGATCCCTGTTGTTTTGTACAAATGGTCTCTGAGAAATTTTATGCCATCTCAGTTTGCATAGACCCTTTAATCCATTAACATTTATTTGTTCTTTCAGTGATGGTGCCCATCACTGTCAATGCTCACACCGGCACCTGAGTTAGTTACCCTGACTTCCTTCTCTTCTGTACTCATAGACCCAGAGACGCTAAAATAAGACTGCCCTCATGATTCAGAAATAAAGAAAGACTATGTATATGTGAGACCAAAGCCCTGGTTTTTTTTTTTTTTTTTTCCTATGGGGTGAAGGAGAGGCAAGATGAAGGTTGCAGGGTAAGGAGTGCTCTTTCAAGAACCTGTGTCAATGACTTTCTATTCCAACTGACATACGTCCAGAATTGTGCATTTTTACAGAAAAATCTTCTAAGTGGCCTTTTTCTATTGAAGAACACTGAAAATAAGTGCCATCTAATTAATGTCTTCAGTATCTGATACCTGAAACAGCAACATGCCTGTAAATATCTCAATAAAGATAATGGATAGCTTCAGTCCCAAATTAATCTCTCAGCAAATTGTTACTGATGATAGCTATAATTTATGACATAACCTTACTGCAATTGCTTTATCTGGTTCCCTGCTACTTTAAAATGTAACAACAGAAAACTTTTGACCCTTGTAGCAAACTGCAAAGACATCTTTTATCTTCTTTAAAATACATGAAAGTTAGACACCGTGACTTTTAAAAGAAGGTTGAGGATTAATGAAATAAATCTTCATGCAGTGGATTATAGGGGCTACTTAGACCAAATAAATTATTTTATGATTAACTACTGGAAGAAGTTTTAAAATACTTAAGTGCTTCTATATACTTCAAAAGTATTTTATAGGGATTATAAAGATTTTCCTGGTGCTAAATAGATATAAAATAAACCACAGTTTGGTAGGTTGGCATACCCAAAGGGAAAAGAGACACAATGACAAAAATATTTTAGGCTTGTTTGTAGTCTGGGAAGGATAAGATCTAGACAGCTGTAGTCTTTCATTCAAAAAAGCTGAACACAAATAAAGACTTTAAAAAAAACCCCAAACCCTCTTAACTAAATAAAACAATGTTAACCTCCTGAATCCTGTGTTGTGACTCTCTCCCCTCTGTGTTTAAATACATGACCTCTATATTTATGTGGAGATCCATGCCAGAGATCCTCCAGCATGTGCAGTGGTTCCTGCCTCACCTGATGCCAGGATGGGGATAAATAGACATGTAGATATATGTAATACTATGTATTGCCCTTCAGGTAAGGAGGAAAAGATGTGAGTGATCTGGTGTTCTATGGTGTGAGGCGTTTTTGTGTTATTCTGTAACCTTGTATCTCACTTACACAAACCAGGTAATGATAAAATTGCAAATTACAAGCATTTGACATCTGAATCAGACATGAGAACCTCTGAATCAGACATGAGAAGTGTTTAGAAGTGACACAGATAAAAAATGCAACAAAAACTTGATATATACGTGGGTTACATCAGAAAGGTTTATCTTTGTTACTCTCAACCTGCTGTTTCCCTTCTGGCAGGATGTTAGTCTGCATTTTAGTCTTTGTAGATGCTTTTTTTTCATAGAATTCTAGAATTCTACAATGGTTTGTGTTGGAAGGGATCTTAAAGACTATATAGTTCCAGCCCCTTACCATGGGCAGGGAACACCTTGACTAGGCCAGGTTACTTAGAGCCCATCCAGCCTGGCTGTGAACACCTGCAGGAATAGGGAGTCCACAGCTTCCCTGTGGAAAGGTTTCTTTCCTGTTTTTAGAAAAGTATCTCGACTGTATTTTCACTCTTCTGGGAAGTCTAGAAAAATTTCATTTTTTGTCTTTTTGTCTCCATGCTCTTATGTGAAAGATAATCTCATTACTTCCTGTTTTGAGCATAATTGTGTAAAGGCTTCATAGTTACTGAAAGCATAGAAACCATGCATTTTACATTTCTGTATGAAAAAAGATGGGCTAATTGTATGTATCTTATGTCTAGCTCTTGATTGATACAAGACAAAAGTAGTGATATATTTTGATATGACAGAGTCTTCAGGGAATCTGTTTCCCAACCTCTTCCTTTTCAGTATTTTTTAACAGAGATTAACCAGGCAAAAGTAATTCCAAGTTTGCTTCTGCATATTACCTTACAAATGTCTGAGACAAAGTATGCCTGAGCCTTGTCAGCATTTTCCATGAGTCATGGAATAGCTTTCAAAAAAATTGTTTATTCTTGCTCACTGCATTAGCAGTGAGTGAACTGGGTTACAGGTAGCCAGATTTTTTCCATGTCTTGGATACTTACATACGTTGTTATAGATATTCTGCTTGTCTCAGATATAAAGTGTGCTAAACAGAAAAAGTGAACTTTGGAAGTTTACCTCCTACATGATCTACCCAATAGTGATGCTGCTGCAAAACTGGGCTTTTCTAATTTTACTGATTACATAAATTGTCTGTGCCTTTTTCATATCCCAAAACAAAGTTCCAGGCACAAACTTAAAGAATATAAACCCCTTAACTGCTATTAAACAGCAACAGGTGATTGAAAATGAGATTTATGTAGTTCATTGATGAAAATAAAAAAAGCTTGTAAGAGCTGTCAGATGAACAAATGTGTATTCACTCATTTATTGGACATTAATGACCGCATATAAAATGAATTTAATGCCATTCCAACTCATTTCCCCTACCAACAATTCACAGCTTGGACTTGGATTAATTGGCAGATGCAAAAGAGCAGCCAAGAGTTTGTGGCTGTTCTGACTGAGCTTGGCTTGGCTGGAGTGTAATGCAGGTCAAGGCGATGCATGCCTGCCAGATATTGTGTTTGAGGAGTTTGTTCTGCTTTTTCCTGTGCACAAACAGTTGACTTCCGTCACCACACAACATTTCCCAGAAATTCTGGAATGTCTTATCGCATTCTTTCAAGACTGATTTCCTCCCATTTCTACCTGTTCTCAAGGTTTTATTTTGCCGTTGCTCATACGTTATGCCCTGTGGCCTCCTTAATCTCATTTTTTTAAATCTCATTTTTAATGTTATGTGAGCTCATTTCTCTATACTAATTTTCATGTTAGGTGTTTTTTTTTGTATTCTGTACAGGTAAAATTTCATCCATTGAGATGTCTACTCCGTATTAAATGTGTTATTCCAGTTTATAGTTAAATTTTGTTGAAATTACAGATATGATTGCTGTATTTTTCTTGGGTGTAAAGAAACTTGGTGTTCATATGTATTAAAGACCTAAGACTTAATTCAGTAAAAATTCTTTGAGATGTCCATTAAACCCCATTAATAAATGAAAAGGTATAGTGAATTTTGGAGAAATTATAGTAATACTCAAAATATTTTCTCTGAAAAAGTAATAGATCATATATTAATCTTTCATATCTGCCCTTTTTTTAATAATCATAATTTCATATTATCCTTCTCCACTGTTTGCTAGAAAAGTTTTTCTCCATGTTTTTTTTGCTCTCAGAATTAGGCAGTTATTCCCTTTTAGACACACAGCCCAGTTCTTAGTTGAGCCACCTTTTCAAAATTTCATGTATATCTACTCTCACTGTGTTTGTTAGATATTCTATCATTTTTGGCTGCAAGTTGTTTGCTGCCCTCACAGACCTTTCCAGATTGTTTAGCTCAGCTAACTCCTTCCTAGGATACTGGGATTTACCAACCTGAACATGTCTTCCAGCACTGAGCGCTCTTCTTTATTCTTCCTGACAAAGGTCTATCAAATAAAGTACTATAAGGCAAAGTACTTGCAAATCAGTGCTAAACAAAGTAAAGGACAAACAAATCAGAGATGTGGAAATAGCCTGAGACAAGTATGCAGTCTAGGACAGGAATGTAGGAGGTGAAATACTTCACATTTGGAGATTTGAAGATGGTGAAAATACTGATTATGAACTTGAACTTTTCCCAGCATACATCAGAGAGAGTAATGAGAAGGACGTAAGAAAATGGAAAAATACGTTTCATGCTAGAACTTGTAACTGTATATTTATTTCCTGCAGGACTTCAGGAATTTTTCTGTCTCCTCAACAAAATCTGCAGCAAATTAATTTTCCTCCTGAGGTTTTTGCCGTGCATCCATTTCTATAACACTGCATTAAGTCTTCTTACTCCAGCTGTACAGAGAGTGAGCTGGAGTCACAGCCTCAGTGTCACTGCCCAGCAGCTAAGACTACTTTATGCCCATTCACCTTCCTTTTTCAGATTCAAATTTAATTAAAAAAGTACATTTCTACTAAAGATCTATGTTACATCCTACCACACTTCAGGACTGAATATTTTCACGTGCTGGATGGCTTGCTAAAAATTTCTTATCCAAGTATGCAGATAACAATGTCTTTTTATCAATATCATGGTGTTCCATGATGAGTTCAAAGGCAAAATTAAGGTTTATCTTGAAATACATTCTCACAGTACCCATTAAAACAAATCAATTATCACAAACATGAATTATTTTGTAAGGGAAATTGGATAAAGCAGAAAGCCCACTGGGGATTTCTTATATGGCTACTGCAGTTCTGAGAAACTGCACACCTCCCCTTTAATTTTATTATTCAAAGGAATAAACAGACTTTGCCTCAAGCTGCAGGAATGCCTCTCTGTATTACAGAAGGAATCAAACACTCTAGTAGAAGCCAATGATTGTCAATACAAACAGAAAAAACGTTTATTAGAAAAAAGGAATAGTTACGATTAATGACTTCTATTTGCTCAAGCAGTTTTGATTTATATGGCAAATTCATACCTTATAATTATGTATTCTTTTGTGTGGTACATAAATTTGCACTACTCAGAGTGGTAGATGTAATGCTTCTCTATCTAGTGCTCACATTTCCTACTGACACACTCAGAGGTGTTGACTTACCATTTTGGTTGTAACATTATATTAAAGGAGATATTTGAGATAAAGCTCTGAAATTTTAATTTTTTCTGTGTGTTTCATGACTAACCACAGACCAGGAAATGCTAAGTGACTGTTGGATTGCTGTTGGAGTCCAGGGCATTCCTTTGGCTGCCCTGGAGGGTCAGAGACCTGGGCAGGGGGGTCTGGGACCCTGGCCCAGAGCCCAGAGGGACATTGGCTTTGATCCCAGTCCATGGGAAAGGCTTCCTGCACTGCAGAATGGATTGCAAGCCACAAGAGTGTGAAAGAGCAGTTTAGCTTATCACAGGGTGAAAAAACAGTAGGTTTGGGGTTTTAGTATTGAAGTGAATGGGAGCAAGATGGAGGATTTGGGGCATTGTCTCCTGCTTCTTCTTTCTTCTTCCCTCACTCCATTTTCTGCAGTGACGGTGGCACAAAGTAGTTTAAAGAGATTGGGTCAAAGTAGAGATTTAGTTTAGTTTAAGTGATAGGTATTGGCAAATAATGATAAATAAAGAATACGTAGCAATTAGTATAAAAGATAATGACAGCCCAGTCCGGGAGGAGTCGAGGAGTCACCAGATGCCCGAGCAGCTGCACAGACCTTTGTTGGGCACTGAGAAATTTGTAAGATAAGAAACAGTAAACGAAGCACACAACCTTGAAAAATCAGAACCTGAAGACTCCGTCTGTTTCTTGTGTTTGGCTCAGAGCTTTGCAGAGGGCGAAAAGACTCAAAAACCACCTGAATCTCGGAGAAAAAACCCGAAAGATTGCCATGAGTATCTTGCATGTGCATCTGCACAAATAACTGTGTTAGGCAAGGTTTTATTGTGATTGCTGACACTGCCAGTCATGATTAGAGCAGTAGGACTATTTCTGTTTTTTCCAGTCAGCTCTCCAAGCTGAAGCTTGCAATGCAAAATGCAAATGCAAAATCATAATCAAAATCATAATCAAACTTCTAGCAGCAGTTCAAAGTGTGCACACAATCCAGTTCTAGTGTCTTCTTTCACTGTTAAAACTTCTCTAGAACCACCCACCACTTGCTGTCCCTCCCAGCAAGTCTCACCTTGTGTCTCCCTCTGTACCATGGTCTGATAAATCTGTATGTTCCTCTACAGGTCTCCATGATTGTTACTCACTGTGTCCCTTCTGTTGTAGCCTTTCTTTTCCTGAGTAGTGAGCAGCTGATTTACCCACTGCGTCTCAGTTGTCTCTAGCCTCTGACTTCAGTAAATCTGCAAGTAAACTCTGCTGCAGTTCTCCCATTTCTTGCCTTGTCCAATCCTCTAGTTTGAATTATGCAGGATTAGGAAAGCAGTATTACATTTTCTAGCTTTTCTCCAGTTTCAGCATTCACCAGTCTTAGTTTTGCATGTCAGAAAGGTCCTCCGGTGATATTTGCTCTCTTACCAAGTTCTATTTTCCCCTGCATTCAATGCTTTCTCAAGTGTCTGTTCTCTGCCAGGTTCTTCAGGAAATTCCTGAAGTCTTTCTGCTGGAGATTGTTTCAGGAAATCCTTAATGATGTCTAGTTTCCTAATTCTGCACTTATTAGCTCCTATTTCCACTTTGTCCTTGTATTCAAGTACAACTGGGAATCTCAACCTACTGTATTCAAAAGATCCATGAACTTTTGACCTTCCATAGCTAAGAAAGTAAATTTTAAGAGACTCAGACTAGCAGAATGATTAAGTGGGTACAGTCTTCATTACAGGTGGAAATGCTATTAAATTATTTTTGTTTCTCAACTAAACTGAGCAGTGAAAATTTTGTTTCATTTTTGAGCAACTAGTACTCAAAGAAACAATGTGAGCTTCTGCAAAACCAAAGACTTTTTGTCCAATGAAGACTGGAGACTATATTGTTTTTTTTTTTTCCTCTTCAAAAAATCTGTGCTGCTGTAAAGACTTACTTAAATCTGATTTCATTCAGGGTCTGCCTGTTTATTATTCAGAATGCCTATTTATACCAGTACTGAGCAGTACTAGGCTTGGCTAAAATCAGTGTATAAGGTAAGCAAGCAAAAATTGGTGGCTCTGCTGATTTTTTAGGAGTTTAAATATCTTAATAGTGGTGAAAGACTTTTCTTGAAGAAGATACATAGGAATACATCATTTTCTCAAAGCTCCTCCTCCTCTAGTTTTCTCAAAGCTAAAACCTTCACAGCAAAGCATCTTTCATGAAAAAAACAAACCATAGATAACTTTTCTTTTAAAAATGCAACCAGACTCATGGAAAAAATTGACAGTCTCATGGGGAGACTTCTTCCCAAATGGTGCAGATATCATCAAGTATCTGATAGCAATAAATCTTCATGTTTCAAATGCAATTTTTGTAGGTATTTGTTTTCAGAGAGTGAGTATATTTTTTCCCTCCACACTCTTCCATTTAAACAAAATGATCAATATTCTTCAGTGTTTTCAGTTGTTAATAATGTCAGTATTCTTTCTGAAGCTGCATTTTGATAAGGAAAAGTATAGGTGGGGCGTATTTGATGGTTGCAGAGTCATAGCTTTTCATTTTTCACATTGCTAAATCCATTAGCATTTTTGTCGGACTGTTTTATGTCAGTTGGTGAGAGAATGAGAACTGGGAAGGAGGACACTTGGCTGGGAGTAATCTGGATGCACTCTTGAGTTCAGAATCAGCCACTGCTGCTGTTTTATTAGTGAAGCCCTGATAATCTTACTTAAACACGCTTTAGGTCAGATTTATGCTTTGAATCTCTAGACCCTCACATCTTGAAGAAATGCTATTGCTGGAAATAATCAATTTTTCTAATAAGCCACTATTAAATCCTCCTTAATCAGAAAAACTAGTAATATAGTAGTAGGATTTTTCCTAACCAATAATTTAATTGAAAAGGAAAGGAGAAGATTAAAATGAAAATAAAGAATTTCATTTACTATGGACTATCACTATGAAAACTTGTAAAGAAGCTGTGCATTCCTGGCTGACAACAAAAGCCCTTACATAGGTCTATTCATATCTTTCAATTTTGTAGTTGTTAAATGACTATTGACTTTAAATAAGTTTTCTGTGGGGATAACAACTTTGTTTTAATTGAAAATGTGTGATTTTTGTTTGTTTCTTTAGGAAAGGGATTCCAAGTGAACAAGTGAAACATGCTGATAGAGAGCAAGCAAAGCGTATAGTTTACTCAGTGGTTTATGGAGCAGGTGGGCAATTTTAGAAAAAAACCCAGCTAGTGTAAATTTATACTTTATTCATAATTTATATAAGTAGACTGAATTTCTAAAAGTGAGTAAAAGTTTGTCAGTGTATTGCATTTATATTTTTATTCAGGATTATTAAATTATATACTCAGTAAGTATAAAAATTATGAAATTAATGTAGTTATATTGCCATATACAAAGATTATCTGATTTTGTATTTATTTTCTGCTGATATAACTGAAGCATTTATCTAATTTTAAGTGGACTTTGTATTCTCAGTATATAGACAGAGATGAGAATAACTGCAATGAAATTTTAAAAGCTCCAATACTGTTTTAAAACACATTTAGAGAATCAGAGAATGGCAGAGATTGGAAGGGACCTCTGGAGGTCATCAGATCCAGCCCCTTATTCAAGCAGGGACACCTTGAGCTGTTTGCCCAGGACTATGTCCAGATTTTCAATGTCCTCCAGGCTGGAGAAAGGGCTCTTCAAGAATCCACAGCCTCCCTGGACAACCTGTGCCAGTGCTCACTCACCCTCACAGTGCAAAAATGTTCCTTTACTTTGAATCTTAATGTTTGCTGCCATTTCTTCACTGCTGCAGAAAACTTGCAAAAATCCACTGTTACCCTTCCTGCCTAAGTCCTGACCAGGTCCTAGATAAGTCAAGATGTTCTTCATACTTTCCAAAATTGCCTACTATTTCTTAAATGCCTTCTATTTCTTTCCCCTTATGCATTCTTGAAGTTACCTTTTCTGGGGAGATAGATTCATGTATGTCATCAGCCTAGAAGCTCTTGTGAATTGGTTTCAGTGTGCAGCTGACTAACTTTCTCTACAGAGGATGAGTTCTTGAAAAAATCATTTAGGAAATGAGAGCCCTGGGCTGCAGGCTTTATGTAACTTGGAAACATTTAATGCTATATCCTGGGCTCCTGGTTGTGAATGCTTTCTGAGCCATCTTTTGCACTGAGTTCTTGGACCAAAGGCAGAATCAGCCAGGGTATTCCATTTATCATTTATGGCATTCAGTTGGGAAGAAATGCATCAAATTTGGCTCTCCAGAATATCTATTTTATGTTTAGGGATGTGTGTAGGTTATATACATACCTAGAAGAGTGTGTGTGTGTGTGTGTGTGTGTGTGTGTGTGTATATATGCATACACACCTGCGTTTTTACATTAAGCTATATTGCAGTTGAAACCTCTGGCTTTGAAGTCTGTATTTAAAAAGCCCGGCACTAGTACCCTACACTGTAAATTTAGACCTGCCTGTGCCGAGACTGGAACAAATTTTCCATTTCCCACCTGAATGGTTTCATCACTGGGTTATTTTGCAAAATGCCAGCCTTATCTCCCCTACCCTGTGGTCCATGCAAATGCTACACATTTCCTATCTCTTCCCTTCACTGTGAGTGGAACAGGCAGATACCAGGTGTAATCAGATGAATCACCACCAGTTGAATGCCCTGTAGCTCTGTATATAGTCAGAAATGCCTCAGTTCCTGAGCAGTCTGTCTGCTCATCTATAGAGAACTTTCATGTTTACATTTAAGCACAGTATTGCCCCTCCCTCGCTTGCTCTGAACCAAGCACTAAAGATATCAGTGCACCAGTGCTTGATAGAAGTGTCTCCATTTACTTGTTTCCTTTGTGTCCCTCTCTCTCTAACAAGGGCAGTTGAAGCACCTCAAAGATAATAACATGTTTCCAGTTCATTAGAGGTGTGATCAGATCCTAATTAAGACATGAAATGATATCATTAAACCACTTAGATGGAAACTGGGCTGACAAAAAGTAATTGTTAGATACCTGAAATGGATGGACTGAATTCCACCCACAGTTTGTCTCCCTTCAAAAGACGGCTCACTGTTCATTAAAGAGACATTTTGATACAACTGAAGAGTGTGAATAATACTTCTTTTAGGATTGAAAGCTACAAAAATACTCCCTGATGATCTTGCCTGTATTATGCTTACAGAAGTTAACAAAAACCTTTCATGTAGTAAATAGTAACCTTTTTTTGTTTGTTTGTTTTCTTAGCCTTAGGTTACACTTGCTTTGTGTTTTCAAGGTATTTTCTTTAATTCTGAAGGATAATAAAGGAAGAAGAAGAAGAAGATTGGTTATTAGGAAAATGTTTTCACCCAGGGGAGTGGTTGAGTACTGGAACAGGCTCCCCAGGACAGTGGTCAAAGCCCCTGGCCTGACAAGAGTTCTAGAAGCATTTGGGCAACACATGGTGTGACTCGGGGTGTCCTCTGCAGGCCAGGAGATGATCCTTGTGGGTCCCTTCCAGCTCAGGACATTCTATAAGTATTTTTGGTTGGTTTGGAGCAGTTAAATTTACCTGTTTCTGCCTTAGTCATCTTGTAGAACTAAAACACAAGCAACTTAGACATCTGTAAAATAAAGAATTCCTTATATTCAATGGCAGTATGTTCAAGCCCTGAACTGACGCAGAGGGCTATCACAGTGTTTAAATGAAAACTAATGCTATTTTCATTTTTGAAAGATGATATTGCAGAATGGAGAACGCTGAAACTCACACTGCTGCTAATAATCCCCCTGGCACTGATAACTCAAGAAGAGTGCTCAGAGAAGGTTCAGTCCACTCCTGGGCTTTGCCTTGCATGGCCTGTGCTCCTGCTCCTGACACAATTACCTGGCTCTTCATTCCCCTTTTTGCTTCCTGGGAACTGCATTTCCCTGGGACCTTTCAGATGTCCTGGCTAATATTGTGCTTTAATTCTCCTAGTGTTTTATGCAATTGTTCTGTGTATTAATAATTCTTTAAATGGATAACATGGACAAACTTAGATTGTTACAGTTCTCTAAGGAAGCTACAGTAATCTCCTAGCTGTTAGCAACGTGTGCTTTATCAGATAGACTTGTCATTTGCTGACCCAGGAAGAAAATCCAAATTAATTAGATGTCAAAAAAAAGGAGTACAGATCTATAATAGCTCAGCAAATGTCATATCCTGGATGTCTGTGTGAATTTTTTTCCTCTAGCACCTTGTCCAGACTGGTGTTCTTGCAGCTCAGTGCAGATCGTGGCGTGACTGAGAACAAAATGCTACAAGGATTGTTCTGAAATGCACATCAGCCTGACAGTGATGGCATTTAGATGGCTGAAACCCTTTCTCTTTTAAAAGTGCTAGACAATTTCTCTTGACAGTCTTACCATGACAATGACTATTCCGTGCCTTTGGTGCTTTGAGATGTCTCCCCTCAGCTTATGTTCTTTGCAGACACAGTGCTGGCTGGTTCTGTGTTGCTGTGTAGACAGAAATATATCTGTCTTTCAAACCTCATATGACTAATGTTGATGTATGTTTTATTTTTACTGGAACTGTTTGATTTTTAGGTGGGTTTGAACTGTAGCTCTTAGTTTATATTTTCACACTCTGGAATATCTTCAGGTTTTTTCCACCTTTTCTTATAAATGCTCTTAGATCCAGCATAACAGATATTGTGCACCTATATCCTGTCCAAAAGCTACTATTTCTTTCTCTCTCTGTTGAAATACTTTTTCTGTTTTTTTTCTTTTTCCATTTTTATTTTTCCTTTTCCAACACTTTTATCTCAAAACTTGGACCCCAATTTCTACTGACATTGAGGCATCTAAGACTGTTTGAAATCTGTAGGACTTAGATTCCAAACAACCTTTCTAAACTCAAGCTAAACTCTAAAGCTTCTAGTTAAACTCAGTCTCAAAGATCCTTCTTTAGATCTTCATTATATTTGTGTTTGTTTAAAGTTAATTTCAAATCTTTATCTGCTGTTCAAACTTTGAAGATTGCAAGACTGAACTAGTAAAATAATACTTAAAGCAACAGCATTGCTCTGTAAACAAAAGAGATTTCAACCACGTTATAGGTATAAATTATAACTAGGAATTTCTTAATTGCATACTTCTTATATACTTCTTATTAATTATAAGCTTAATCTAGTAACTTCAGTAAAACATTTAGACTCAGGGTTAAACATTTATTTTGTTGCTATATGATTTTAGTGTATCAGATCCTTCCTCTTTTACAGAGGTAAATAAAATTAACTAATTCCAGTAATTGTGCATGAACCAGTGCTGTTGTATGTAGTGGTTTTATATTCTGCTTTGTTTTATAATAGAGATAATTTCTGTACCACTAGGTAAAGAACGTCTTGCTGACTGCTTGGGAATTACTCCTGTTCAAGCCGGTCAATTTATAGAGAGTTTTATGCAAAAATACAAGAAAGTACATGAATTTACAAAGAAAACCATTGAGCAGTGCCGAAATAAAGGTAATCCAAAGTCTGTGACTGTATTTTGTTTACTGATCTGCACTGTGTGACAGTGGTCAACTTGACCCAAATTCAGATAGTTACAGGACAACAACAACAACAAAATGGAATATCCTTTCTTGGTGAATCAGGTTTGGGTTGGTTTTGTTTTGTTTTGTTTTTTTAAGCCCTAAAAGGAGCTGGTTAAGTCTGCCTTTTCTCAGAAAGATACTAACAGAATAAGACATCTGTTCTCAGAATGAACCCCACTTAATGTCAAGTTACATTGCATCATTTTGACATATAATATACTCCAACAGGAAAAAAGCCCAAGGAATCTTCTACCTAATAAATTGGTTATATGGCTGCTGGACCGTGGAAGTTCAGTCAATTTACACGGCCAATTTTTTTAAACTTATTTTTTCTTTGCATCAATCAGAATTTATGTTCTTGAATTTCAGGTGGTAGCTGTAGTGACAGATGTGTGCAGAGTGCTTCTGGAGCCAGCAGCTGCAAACCCTTCTTGCATCAAATTTGTTTTTAGTCTACATATTCATTTATATTTAGTGAATCCTAGGAGTGCCGTAATTTGAGAAGAGAAAACATAGCTGCTTGAAATATTGTCTTTTAAAAGCTAATTAGCAGAACTGTCAAAATTGACTTCTTTTGTTTCTTAATAGGGCATGCAGTAGTAAGACTTTTTTAGAAATAAATAGTAAATTTGCAATATAATATTACCCATCACTCTATGGGTGAGCATCATGGCAGAAACATATAATTCACTTCTGGTTATGAAAACGGGTAGCATTCATTTTTTGTGCTTTGTAGGGCCTCAAAATCTACTGGAAGTATGAACTGTCATTGTGTCACATTTGCATTCCTTTGTTTATTAATATTGCTCTAAAAAAAGTGAAGTTACCAAACATCCATTTTTAGCTGTAATTAAGCCCAACATAACATACCTAGTAAAAATTACATATTTATTATATATTTATTACATATTTAAAATAGCATTATTTTCTTAAAAGTGAAGGAATTTCAATAAACAGATTTCTGTGCAAGAGAATCTGGTTTATGAGTTCAGTAGACAGGAATGTCATGACTGATGTTCTAAAGTCATCAAAGCACACTTGTCTAATTACTTCTTATTCCTTCTTACACTCCTGCCTATCAACCATTTTTAACCATTAATGGTTGAAGAGCAACCTGTTTCAGTTGAACAAGCTTTAGAAATCTGCACCAGATCAATATTATATAATATTTTTATTGTTAATCCACCTTGGATTCTAACTTTCCAACAAAAACATTCCAACCTACTGAGCTCATTAGAAAGTAATTTTTCTTAATTTATCTGCAGTTCAAAGGTGAGCAGCACCCCCCTGACTAATATTACTGAAGTGTTGTGTCTGATACTCCATGTAGACATTATAAGCTTATCAATAATTCTTTTATTAGGAAGATATTTGTTAGTGTATATCTTACTGTAGTGCTGCTGGTTTTTATGAAATTATTGACATGCTGGAAAGACTAAGACCTCATTCAGGCATGCATTTGCAGATTAATCATTGACACCTTCTGTGCCACTGTTATAGGAATTATGGTGTTTGTTTGGGGGATGCTGCTCAGTTATGAGGAGTCACAGGAATAAGGATATTACAGCAAGTCTAATTTTACCTAAGGATACAATATTTCATTAATTCCATCATTAAATACTGTTCTTCATGGAAAATGTTAGTTAAATCGGGAAGACTGATTTGCCAAAGAATACCCTAACTTCCAGATAGTTCTGTTCCTTATTTCAAAACTGGTACTTTTGGTATCAGCACTCCTGGAAATGCACTAATTCACAGAAAGCTGGATTAATTCATCCTCTGCACACAAACATGGGAATGTGCTGTCCATAATAAGCTGATAACTTTTTGTTTGAAGAGGTCTCCTCACCACTTGTGCTTGCACAGCAGAGGAGATGAAATGCGTCGAGCTGAATTTCCATGGTAGCTAACCATGCTAGCTAATTCATGGGTAGTCAAGGGGATTAGAAATATAAAGAAATTTTTTTTTAAGATGTATTTTTAACATGGATAATTTTTCATTTTTCTTAAAGTAAGAATAGAAGTTTATTTTTGAAGACAAGCTAAGTTTTGTGTGTGTTATTTTGGCAAGAGGATCCTCACATGTCTTTTCCTCTCTCAACTCCTCTCACTTGCCCTCCAAATAGGGGGGTTTTTTTTAGCAAAATACATCATTAGGCCCAACATAAAGTTTTAACTGTGTTTTTACGTTTCTTTTAAGCTAGAAAATCCCACCACACTAAAGGTAAGGAAGTTTGGCTGTGAAAGGAACACAGAAATACTACATAAAGATAAATGAGAAAAAAAAAAATTACCCCCCAAAATCCTTATTTTATATTTTTGGGAAATATTCATTACTGATTTAATTACCCTACAAATTGATTTTTCTTTACTATTCCCAAGTAAACTATTCATTGTGTGCAAAGCTCTAATTATGGCTGCTAATAGATAGCTAATTCTGCTAGGTATTTATAGTTTCATCTCCCACAGAGAGAGTTTGCTGATTTATCAGTAGACATTCCTAATAAAAAATTAACAGCCTTAAGGACCAAAAGTTTTTCTTGTATAACATGTGCCAATTCTCTGAGTGAAGTAATTCTTAAATCAAAAATACCATAAGTGTTGAAGGTTTAAATAAGCTCTGACTATTTTCAGAGGACAAAAATATTAAATTGACTCAGGCAAGACATAATAACAAATATCTGTATTATCTTCAAAATGAATTTTTGAAACTGAATTTTAATCACTCTGTATCACATAATAATATTTTTTCTTTAAATCCCGCAAGGTTACGTGGTTTCAATAATGGGGCGCAAAAGGCCACTGGCCAATATCAATGCCCAGGATTACAAGCTACGCACTCAAGCAGAGAGGCAGGCTGTCAATTTTGTTGTTCAAGGTAAAGATCTGCCCCCATACCTTCCTGGCTACCCAGCTGTCTCTAGCCCTGCTTGCCTTTACAGAGTGGGCAACAACTCTGATAATCGCAGAAGAATGAATATTCCAGTAGACTACTAGAGTAGGCGTGAGTTTTACTGTGAAAAAGAAGTTAAAATTATATATTCCATCTACCTTGAAAATTGCCAGTAAACAGAATAATATAATAATAATGATAATATTAATATTAGCAACAGTATAAGTGTTCTAGTACACTAGAGTGCTCTGTAATAGTTAAATGTAGGTATTGATACAAGCTATGTATAGAGAGAATATCTAGAATTCTGTTCTTCAGATGCATTGTTTATTTAAACGTTATTGTTCCTTTGTGGTTTTCGTAGTCTGTTACTCCAGAAGGATTTCTGTGATTACGTTTCTTACAAATTCCAGCTTTTATTTTGCCAGGCAGCTTCAGTTTCAGAAATATAGAATGTTGCAATAATTGTGCATTGTTATTATTTGTTTTGAAAACCAGCTCATTCTTTGCAGAAACTTTCAAACTTAATTCTGTGGAAGGCAAGGAAAAAGGTGTTTTGTTTTTTTCCCCACAGAAAAGCATTTAACATACAGACTGGAAATGTAAAAGTCAGCATCCTGTGCTCACATGTTAGTTAATCTGATGCAATAACATACTCTCTTTAAGTCACTTGGGGCTCATTTGAGTACAGAATTTAGCCATCCAAAGGAAAAAAACCCCTGAGCTGTCAGCCCAAGACTGAGATCCCTCCTACCAAGCTGTCCCTTAGAAGAATTATTTTTTTAAATGGATGATGCTGACAGGGTTTTCCTTATGTTATCCTGGAAGTGTACACTTTGCAGGCAAGGGAAATGTGCTTTCTAGACATGATGATGCCATGCTCCTTTAAATTTATTTGAATTTTCCTTTTGAAAGTATCACTTCCCTTTCTAAATATTATTCATTTTAATGTTTCATTTTTAAAATTACTTAAGTATTTATGTCGTGTTTGACAGTCTTTAAGGACCGTCTCTGCAAAGATACCTACACATCTAGAATTCTAAGTCTCCTTCTCATTCTGTGAGTCCTGCAGAGCACACAGTGTGGCATTGATAAAGAGACACAGCCCCCTGAGCAGCATTTGCTGCGTCCATCTGTGCCAAGAGCTGGAGCAAGGCTGTCACAGGACTGTGTGTGGAACACTCACTTCTATCTACCTACAATACAAAGACTGTCAGATTTTACCGTCAGTTCAAGTGATACTGGAGGACAAATCTGATGAAAAATAATGGAATTGTCAATGAGAATGTAATATTAGAAGGCGTGGTGAAGCAAAGATTAAAACTCTAAAATATTCAATATTCCCAAATTTTATAAAAAAGCTCATTCTAGACTCCCATGATGTTTTAAGATTTCAGCTATAAGATAATATTTGAAGACCATAAAAACTTTACAAATTATGATAAAACTTCTATTTCATGTAGTGTACTAAACTGCATTTAATATGTGTTTTATAGTTATACCTACTAGTCTAATTAATTTAAGTGATTTACATTTTGATTATGGTAGCAGCGACGGATAGCAGAACACTTTGGATGCATGACAATATTGAAAAGAATGGAGAATTCCGGCTTTGAATTATTACAACTGGGTTTCTCACACTTCTTTCATAGTGTTTTTTCTCTTTTTGAATATTTTCCAATTAAATAGTTTTCACCAATGTACAGCGTAGTACCGTACTGTTACAATGTACATTATTCTTCAGTTATTATTCAGTTGTACCTATCCCCACAGAGCAAACAGTAAATTTTATCTTTAATTATTTATTTATAATTATTTTCTTTTTTAAAAGTTGAAAATAGGATACCTCTAAAAATCATATTTCAGTAAAAAATTATTTTGAGAAGTCTTTCAAATTTTATTATTATACAATGTTTCATAATGAATATATCTAGAACATATCTTTTGTGATGGACTAAATGCTCAGTATTGTTTTATTCTCACAGTCACTAAGAAGGTATTTACCTGAGAAACATCCTTTCTTACTTTTTAAATCAGTTGTCCCTTTTTGTGTTGTGTTCAATAATTTGACACATCATTTGAACAAAAAAGGAAAACAAGACAGGAATTTGAGGCTAAGCGCGCAGTCACACATCGCCATCTCGATCATCAGCTGAGGGTCTGCCCTTGGTACAGTTAATGAGCAAAACAGAGCCTCAGCATGGGATTCAGAGGAGGCACTTTGTCATAGATGTCTGTGGAGAAGAAGAGATGTTAAGCTTTTGTCCTCGTTCTCTCAGATACTCTTTCCTAGCCAAAAGGACCCAGTGTATCCTGGGGGACATCAGGCACAGCCTCACTGGCCAGTCATTGTCCCAGTCCGCTCTGCATGGTGTGGCCCCACCTCACATCCTGTGTGCAGTTTTGGGTGCCTCAATATAAGAAGGACATCAAACTGTCAGACTGTGTCCAGAGGAGAGTCACCAAGATAGTGAAAGGTCTTGAGGAAAAGACTTTCAAGGAGCAGCTGAGTTCCATTGTGTTTTTCAGCCTGGAGAAGAGAAGGCTGTGGGGTGACCTCATCACATTCTAGAGGTTCCTCAAGGGGGGCAGTGGAGAGGGAGGTGCTGAGCTCCTTTCTTTGGTGACAGCTGTAGGACCTGAGGGAATGGCATGAAGCTGTGTCAGGCAGGTTCTGGTTGGATATTAAGAAAAGGCTGTTCACCCAGAGGGTGGCTGGGCACTGGAACAGGCTCCCCAGGGTAGTGGTCACAGTCCCAAGTCTGAGAGAGCTCAAGGACTGTTTGGACAATGCTCTCAGTCATATGGCTGAGTTTTAGAGCCCCAAGGAGCAGGGAGTTGGGAGTTGGACTTGATGATCTCTATGGGTCCCTTACGATTGGAGATGCTCTGCGATTCTCTGATTACCCCTCAGCAGAGTACCCTTGTCATACCTGGCTGTTCTCAGCCTCTAGTCTGAAAATTGAATCATTTGGAACAAAAAATTCAGAATTCATTGAGTTACAGGGTTGTAAAAAGGACCAGGATCTAGGACATTTAGGATGGTTAATGGGACAAGGAGGATTGTGGCTTCCGCTCTTTACTCAAAGGATTGTTTCTATATATTATCAGATAAATCTTTTGTGTAAAATGTTTGGATCAGAACAAAGCCCTTCACCAAACTGCAGCCTGGAGGATTATTCTGCCTCGATGACCAGAAATGTGTCATCTACTCTGTGCCATTACAGTGTTTTATGCACTGCTGCTTTTAACACTGTAATGTAATGAATATACATTGCATACACATGGAAATATGAAAAAGTGCAAAATTAAGGCTCCAAATTGAAATGCAGCACTGAAACAATGTTCTGACCTTTTGTGACATTAAATTTTAATGGATTAATAGCTACATTTTAATTAAGGCTTAGAGATACATAATTTCATACTTTTTTATAGAAAGCAATTTTTCAATGTATAGTCATCAATGACAAATTCACCTTTAATTAACACATAATTTCATATTGTTATTTTCTAGTTTTAATTAACATGTGATTACTTCCTCTGTTATTTATTAATCTTATAATCTGTTTCAGAAAATACATTAATTGAGTCTGCTAGTTTTGAAAATTCTTTTAATTCAGAATCTTCTGGTGTTTTTTGTTCCTATGCCATATTCCAAGAAGAACATTTTCATTTTGCATGCTTTAAATTAAAAACAGATCACTTTCTTTCATAGGCTCTGCAGCTGATCTTTGCAAAATGGCTATGGTGAAGATTTTTTCCTCTGTTGTAATTTCTCCAACTTTAACAGCCAGGTTAGTAATGAATGACTGCAAAACTGTTTGGTTTTAAAACAAAATTAGTAGAAATTAATGTGTTTCTGGTGTTTTAAGCAGCTCTAGAACTACCATGCGTACCTCTGAATCTTTTCACAAGCAAGGACATGCAGAATGGTATCATACATTTAAAGTTATATCTTTGTGCTTAAATGATTGGATCTGTAAATGCACCCCAAGGCATTGAAGTGCCCCAGGGTCATATAAACTCGGTCAGATCTAATTCAGTGGTAGTTCTGTACCTTTGAAATCAAGCCCACTGATCATATCCTTCCTGTATTTGAGTGTGTTGTACAGTGGGAATCGAACATTCAATGGGCTGGGAAAAAAAACAGGAATCAGGAAACCAGCGCTCAAGGAAAATAAATGAACATTTTTTTATTCTTATATAGTTGGCTTTTTTTTAAAGAAAAACTTGGTCTTCATGATTCTCTTCTGTTGTGACTGCTTAAAGTTGGGTGGGAGATCACAGAATGTCCTCAAAGAGTTTTATACCAATAGCAGAAATAATGAAGTCTACATTTCCTGTGGAGAAGTTGGTCCAGACATCCAGTGAGCATTATTTGCTGCACTAGAAAGAGACTTTGAAGTCAAACATGTAAAAAAACCCCCAAATAACTGGTTTCTCATTTTTGGTAATGCAAAGATTTTGTAGCAAGCAATCCAGTAGAACATGAATGGGTGCAGTGGAAGTTCAGACAAAAGCAGAGTAATGCAAGTAGTGCAGAACATCAATGTTTCTGTTGTCGTCTAGAAAGGATGATAACAACTTAGTTGGAGCAATCATGCATTGAGGACTTCTGTGCGTGTTTAGCTCAGTACAAAGAAATAGAGTTTGTCCTTCTGAATATACTTGGCAATTATGGGCATTACCTAACCCTGTAAGTAATTTGAGTGTGTTAGTGTGTGTATAGTTTACACACAGCAGACAGCAGTGTTGTTTTATTTGATCAATGTTTGAAAATACAATTTCTAATTCCAAATAAAAGTTCAACTTGTTGAATTCAAAGTAGTTGGACTCATTCCTATGCTAAAAATAATTTCTGAGTGACTCTTAAATGGTCTTGCAAGTTTTTAAGCAAAATACCATTGAACTATTAAAAAAAAAAAAAAAAAAAAAAAAAAAGAGTTAGTGGCCCGCTAGTACAAATCTGAAAAGAGAAGTTGTTCTTTGGTGGAGGTCCTGCCTGAACTCAGACAGTGATACATTTATGTATTAAATGCTGGATGATGCACTATCACATATTACATTGTACACTCTCAGGCAGATTGTCTGCACGGATTCTAATTAATTTTGCTACCTGAGTTGAACAAAGAGCCCAGAATCTGTCATCTGAGGCATGGATGAAAATTTCTGCAGCAGTAGCAGGCATAACTGAGTTAGATGAGTGATAGAGGAGCAGCCAACAGCCTTCAGTGGGGGAGGCAAGTGGAGGTGGTGTGAGGGCAAAGAACATACTACATTCTGTAGTTCCTGCCTGGCACACAGATCTTTAGGTTCAGCAGTTGGCTGTTGGTTGTAATTTTGAGAAAGCGAAAGTTTTTTGCTACTAATGTCATGTCTGATTAAGCTTGTGAATGTTTTTTTCTCTCAACAGAAAATTTTACTTGGGTTTTTTTTTCTCAAAACTATTTCTTTTAAAGAAGTAATGTCACCAAATGGCTAAGGAGGTAACAGACTTGGGGAAGTATTGAAGCTGTATATGTTGAAATTCCTGGTGCTGTGAAAGCATAGGGGAATAGCTACACCACGTAACAGAAAAATATCACTGCCTATCCTGCTTGGTCCTATCATAAATCCACAGCTGGGAAAGACCAACACTGCAAGGGCATTTAAAAAGGATAGCCTGTTTTAAACAGGGGGTTTGAACTTCTGCCAGCCATTAACAACTGGATGGCTTTGCCAGAGGAGAGTGTTTTTGTAGTCAATAATGGCTCCTTGCTGTAATATTTAGTAGGTACTTACAGGCCAGGCTTGTCAGAAAAGCACAATCAATGCCTTTGTAAATTCTGTGAACACTTCCCTGCTTGGACAGTGGCATTTGAAAATGTCAGAAGGATCTTGCCAAAAGAATATGGGACTGAAACTTGAAATATTGTGTTTCTGCTTGTCCACTGGGTGACATTCAGTTACTTATTTTTTCAGTGGTATTTTTCTTGATTTTCTTATCAGTCAGGTCAGGATAATGATCTTAACATCCTTTATAAAGCCATTTGAAAAATATTGTTGAAAGGAAGCGTGGACATAATTGGTGCTATTGTAACAGTGGGAATGTTCAGTAGCTCTTCCAAAATGAGAAATATAATCAATCTCCTACTATCACTCCATCAGATCATATTCATTCCAAAGATAGCACACTACTATCTTTTCTTCTATCTTCATCCCCATGTAAGTATCTTTATTTCCCTGATAGAATTTCTGATTTTGGAAACAGGGTTTTCACTTTGAACAGCTTATCAAAGAGAAATATAATTTTTACATACTTTGGAAGTGATTATGAACATTTACACTGGGAGACAGTATCCTATTAAGCGTAGCTAGGTTTTGGCTGATGTTCAACATTTTGTCTTCCTTACCTTAGAAAAAAATGAAAAAATAATTCTAAATAAGGTCTCACAGTTTTTAGTGTTAGTTTGCAGGTATTTTTGTAGTGTTCACTCACAACACTACATTCATTGTTCCTGTGCTGGAGGTTGTTCAGCAGCGAGCAAGCTCTGACCCAATACTGTGGAGCTTCATTTCTATGTGACTAGCAGTCAGGAGATTTTCAGTTATTGTTTGCATATATGATAATGTATTTGGAAGTCAGGAGAGGTGATCAAGTTACATTTTCATGATGCTTCATCAGAGAGGCGTTCTTGATTAAACAGTATATTGCACTGTGACTGATTGATTCTGTCAACTAGTAATCTCATTTTTCTCTTTATGTTCCTTTATCTTTTAACTCAAACCCCAGCCTAGCAGCTTATGCAGTTGCCAATTACAAGTCAATCAGTTACTTGGAAGCAATTTTATGGAAATCAGGAAAAGTAGTATTAAATTTAATATATATGATACAGATCTAATATTAGTATGGGTTGACTACAGGCATCAGTGTTAATATCTCTGCATTTTGTGTGGCGCTGACAAGTAATCAAAATTTTTCAGACTTCTCCCGTATTACCTAAATCTTTCTTAAGGTGTTGTTCTGCTGCTGCTGGCCAAGCTGCTCACTGAAAATGTGCTGCTAGCATAAATTATTGAAGTGCCAGCTTTTACCTGTCTGATGCAATCCACAGAATCTCCATACGATGTTTCCTGCAGGCAGATGATAGCAGAGAAACTTCTGAAATGAGATCAAGGCATACAGTAGCAGCTGAAAGAAAGATTTATGGAAATGGTGAGAGTGCAAAGGTGAACTCGGTGAACTCAGATGGACAGTTGTAGTCCTTTTCAGTGTTTAAAACATCACTGCAGTGGCAGTCACATGGAAACTTGGTGAGCAAGAAGGATGCTGGCAAATTGTGGAAGAATTGCTGCCTATAGCATTGCTTGTACATGTTATCATTTTGAAAGCTGAAGGAGCACTGATGTTACCCAGAGTCTGCCTGGTATTACATGGACGTCTCAGTATCTCAACAACATGCATATGAATTTTAACAGGTCTACAGAACTATTGAGTAATTTGGTGTGAATCCACCAATTCTGCTTTTGCACAAAATTATTGTTCCTTCAGCACAGGACCTGTGCCACACACACAGCTTTACTTCTCAGCACGTCTGGAGCCTGGTTAAAGAGACAGGTTCTACCACAGGCCAAATATAAATGAGTAACCTGAAAAGGAGAAACCACCAGCAAATAAAAGCAAAAGGTTATTTTCTTGGTTGGTCCCAGCTGCTTTTCAATAATAGTGGATGTTGAAGTTTTGTATGTCTTCCTCAAGGAACTTTAATCAACCTAATGATTTTCTGTGCCAGTGAGCTGTAAATGCAACTCACTTCTACAAATAGCTAAATTAGTTAGGAACAGCTCTTATTGTCCCAGCAACAAGTATTGTTTTATGTGACCTGGATTTTTTCAGATACAAGTCATGTGATAAATCACAAATGATTCCTTTCTTGAAAGTGGCTGCAGTTATGGTACAACACAAGAATCTAGAGGCATTTTTATAAGGTGTGTAGGGATATTTATTATATAATTATATATAATTATATACTGTATAAATATAGTATATATTTATATATTACTATATAATTATTTATATAGTAATATATAATTATTACTTTAAAAACTGCTTATAATCTCTCAGAGGGCATATTAATAAACCCAACTTCTTTTTTACATCATAGTTTCAAACAAATACATTAAGTAAAATTCTTAGTGCTGCTATTTGTGTTGATCTTCTTTAATTCTGGGCATTAATCTTATGTCCTTTTATCTCTTTCTTCAGTAGTTAAAGACCTGTTTTTATTCATGTTTCTTCTCTAGCAGTTAACCAGGATCTTCAAATAAATGCTTTTTGCTCTGGTATTCTGCCTACAATTCCCACTCAGTATATGCCCAAACTTCCTTAATATATTAAATCTAGGAAGATGGTTAATTTTTATCTTTAGCCTAATACTAGAGAAACTGAACCAAAAGGAAAAGACAAGTTTTGGATTCTGCTTGAGAGGGAGAGTAAGATTATTGTTTCATGGACAAATGCTTTTGTTTCTGTAGTGGATGGAATCTTCCAAGGTCATATTGCACTCTCCATAGCCGTTGTCCAATATGGAGCTCTTTGCCTCCCAAAGCAGCCAAATAACATTGAATTCTATGCAAGCTGTAACTTATAAAAATCATCACTTTCCTCAAGCAACCAAAACAGTATTTTGCATGTATCCACAAGCTGGTGAGCTGTTAACCTGAACACTTCATGCTCAGTGAGCCAGAGCAAGTCAGAGTAATTTATTCTTTATGGAAAGAGCCAAGTATATTTAATGTGCTGAAATATCACAGCCAAAAAGGACACTCATGATGTAGCAGGTTTTTCACTATTGCTTTATGTGAGACATTCAACACAAATAAATATATTTCATTTATAAAACCCTTTTGTGGGTCACCTTTTAGATTGGTATGTTTTCAAACATTTTGGAGACATGCAAAAATTCTATTATCTTTAATTAGCCATCTGTTCAGTTCGCCACTCTTCATGATTTAGCTGCTGAGAAAACCCATTTCACAGGCTAGCTGGATTTTTATGGTGAAAATGTTAAAATATTTTGGTCTTTATCATGAAAACACTGAAAGACATAGCTTAAAGTTAATGCAAACAACATCTATTCAGGCATGACGTATCCTGAACTATAACTTTTATATTACAACATTAGGAATCCGTGTAGGTGCAGTTTCAAAAAAAAAAAAAAAAATTAAAAAGGAAAAATTCTACAAAATATTACAATATGCTGACAATCTTGTTCCTTACTTACATGACAAGAGGCATTCTGTCCACTGGACTCTGGGGGCTTCTGTGGGGAAACTGTTGCACAATTAAACCACAGGTTTAGCAGTATCAGAAAATAAATGAAGAGTGTTTCAGTATAGGGGATGTAGATATTTCTGAGAGGAATTGGATCCTGCTTCCATCTGCTCCACTGTCACTGAGTGTGGCCAGTAGCAGAGGCTTCAGGAGGGAGGTGTAAGTTTAGTAGCAGAGGAGCCTGTCTGTCTGCAGATTTTCATCTTCCTCTGCTTATGGGGATGAGTCTAAGTTCTGAAATGCAAAATTTCCCACAAAATCATTGTGTGTCATAATTTTTAAATATTCTTAAAATCCATGCAAGTATTTGTTACATGAGCAGCCATTCTGGCTTTTTCTGGCAAAGTGCTTCATTATGTGCCTTTTAACTCAATATTGTATTTTATTAAATATTAATTTATTAAGTGGGAATGTGTCAAGCTTCCAAGTTAAATTTTTTTTTTTTTTTCATTTAAAAATCATGAAATGTATTTCCATTTGTTTTTGGTTTTGATGGCTTGGGTTTTGGGTTTTTTTCCATATTCCCCCATTTGTCTGATTTCAAAATACCTTATTGTTTTTATCTTTTTCTTTTTTTTTTCCCCCTAACCACTTAACAGTTTTTATGCTTTTGGGGTTTATTTTTAAACTTTATATACAAAGCTTTTGACTGTGCACTCCCATATCTGCAATTTTGAAGTCTCTCATTAGGCATTTACGGTTTCAAATTCAAAACAAAAAATGTGGTGTTACTAGCTTGATTATTATTTTATTGATTGATTTGATTATATCAAAAAAGGGGAATGACATAGGATGAGAAATAAAGATATTAATATTTGGGAAAAATCTGATACTGTTGCATGACCATCATTTCAGCGATCAGAGATATGGTGTTTTTTAAAATAAGATAAAAACCTTGTGAGAATGGAAAAATAGAAATATTTTAAAAATATTTTAGAAAACATCTCAGAGAATATTTTTTTAAGTATTTCAAAATTTATTATGCCACCAAGAGATCATTAATGCTCTCTTTAAAGCTGTGTACTTTTCGTAACTCTTTAATGTTTATATTTTTATTGTATATAAATACTTAACTACTAACATTTTTATAAATTCTCAAAATGTATTATAGGAATTTTTCTTTTTTTTGCAAGAATTTTTACTCAAACCATTAAGTTATGATGTATTTCAAATAATTCATCTTCTTTGCTCCTTCTCCAAAGGTGATCCTTTTGCTTTAGGAAATCTCTTTTTCAGATAAGATTTCATTCTCAGTATATTTTCAAGTTAGAAATAAAATATGCCCTTTGTTGTGGAAATTTTACACTGGAGTGCTCCAGTTCAGAATCAGACCTGTGATCTTGTCCTGCACCACTTTTTTTCTAAAATGTAGGAGTGTCCAACTGGAACAATCTTAAACTTTAATCTGGGCTCTTGGCCTGGGTCTCTGTCAGAATCTAATTCCTTATAGAATTATAGTAACAGTTAGGTTGGAAAAGACCTTTAAGATCATTGAGTCCACTATGCATGATGCATGATGATCAAACCCTCTTTTAACAGCTTTTCCAGTTGCCCAGTTTAAAACCTTTTAAAATTTGTTTTTTGTTCAAATTCTTAACACAGACAGCTCAATGTAATAGAGAATAATAGAATCAGTTAGGTTGGAAAATATCTCTAAGGTCATTGAGTCCAACTGTTAAACTGGCACTGCCAAGTCCACCACTAAACTGTTGGTGTTTTATATTTTATGTTATCTTCCTACAGACCAATCTGGAAAGCTAAACTGTGTTGTGCTTTGGATGTGTTGTTAACAGCAGTAAAAAATTCCCTGGTGAAAACATATATGCAAAAAATATATCACAAAAATGTACAGAGGGTTAATCTCTGTCTGACTTCTGGTCACTGTTTTGGGCGTTGGCCCAAAGTCAACACACAGAGCTGGGGTTTTCCAAGTGTGAGCTCAGAACATCTAGGTCAGAACCAGCCTTAGTCCCTTGTCTGTAAAAGAAGCATGAATTTAATTAGTTTGAGCATCTCTTGGCACATTCTAACATCCTGAAGCATTGCATGTCACTATTAAAAAGCTCCTTCTGATGAAGACTGCTATGGCAATCTTGTCCTTTTTTTGCCCCTCTCCTACACTGGCCTCTTTTAGTGAATATACCTGCACTGGAGCCTGCCATGTCATGCCACAATGCTCTTTTTCTGAGTTTAGACAGAAAGTAGTTTCCTTTAATAATAAAGAAAAATACAATTGCTCACTAATAAGGTATCAGCTGTTTTGCTGAGGTCAGTTCAATAGTATAATTACTTCTAAGTGTTTGAATTAGTCATGGAAAACCTTGCAATTCTGTACTTTAGAACAGAGGAGTCCAGACCTGGAATATATTGATCTCCAGTAACAAACAAAATCTGCTTTAGTTCTTTTATTAGACAACTGGCCTGGAACGAAGGAAAAGTATACTCTAACAATAGGCTTCATAAATAGAATATAATGAAAAAAATCATTTGAGAACAGTTTAATTAGTTTTGCCATATATAATTCATTAATATATGATTATGATATAGTAGTAATAGCTGGTCTGATCCATTGGAGGCCTGAGAATTTACTCGCTGTGTTGCTTTATAGGAAACTGGAAGAATGATCAATGTAGTGTTAAGAAAATGAAAAATATTTTCTTTTTAAAATTCTATTGTGCAGCATAATAGTTTAATGTGGCTGTTGTATGCTGGGCACAATACCATGTTCAGACTGGCAATCACAGAAATATTTCTGCATTTGAAGGGTCAGGCTGTAGCCCTATTTCTAGTTCCACACCACTGGCATGCTCAGATGCGAGTCATGTTTCTCAGTAAAAGAAATTGTATGCGTACTCATCAAAAATTATGCCTGATTTTCAGTCAGGCAAGAACATAGTTATTAGAATACTAGTTTCTAAATCAAAGGCATTCTTATCATCTGTAGAATTAAAAATATACAAGTCTCTGTCTGGTTTGCAGTTTCTAATCCGGTTGGCCATACCTTTTAGAAAGAAAATGAGAGGAGCTTGCCATTGCAACATTCCTTCAAAGTGAAGAGGATTCAATTAAGCTTTTAAGCAAAAGTATAGGAGCTTTTTCAAACTTCTTTCACTCAGAGTATGCAATGGCTGGGTGGGTGCGTGCAGGGGAATGGTGAAAGCTGTAAATTCTGAATGTACAAATTGCTTTGATTATTTTCTTTCATCTTTATTGATGTCAAATTGAATGCTTCCTTCTGTGGAGCAGCATATTTCATGCAAGGGTTATTACTTAAGCAAGCTTGAAAAAATACAGGTGGTTGTCGGGTGTTTCTTTTGCCGGAGTTGTACTCTTATACTGTAAGACCAGAACTGATTATTTGCTGTGAAATGTGTAAGAAAAAGAGATAAAACATCATCAAAAAATACATATCTTGTTTGATGAACATTAAGGAGGAAGTAGTGTACAATTTCACTTCTTGGCATCCATCTAGGAAATCATGTTTAGTGTTAATTAAATCCTCTGTAATATCTTTCATTTGAAAATAGAAGTGTATTAGAAATACTCATTTCTTAGATCTCAGAAATATTATTCCCATTTTCTAGTTGAAGGCATTGGTTAGGAGAGCGGCAGAGCTAGACAGAGAGCCAGCAATGCCAACTTCTAGTTCTGTATTTAGCAGAGAGAACATGGTCCTGAAGTTCAAATTAATCAGTAGAAGTGTAAGATGTGTCAGATGTAACTCTGCAGCTCCATGCAGGTCCTGAGTTAACTGGCAATGCAAGTGAGCTGCTGGGCTGTGCTGCTCAGGATGACGTGAATGAGAAACAGAGTCCTTTAGCCGTGATGGAGAGCTAAGCTAAAGGAGCTGGGCTGCATTCAGTAGGTGAGCTGGATCATGTACAGTTGTATCAAGTCTATTTTGCTGCCCAGAGAGAAAATTTCAGTTAATTTATATTGCTTCCACAGGTTTTCAGACACACATAAGGTAGCACTTAATTCTGGTCCAACCCTGCCCCTCTTGTTTTACTTTTAGCATGGAGGTGAGGTGATCAGTTGTTACAATGCTGAGAGGTTTTGAAAATCCTATTCTTTCATTCCTAAATCCTGATAAATTTATGCTGGTTTTATGTATATTTATGTGTATATATATATGTATATATAAGTTCTTGTAATAAAGGACTTTTCCTTACCCTATATTCAGAATATATGGTGCTCTAATCCTGACTGAAGGCATGAGACACTACTCTGGAACAAACAATAACCAGTCTATCATGTTTTTATTGCCCTGGTTTAATAAATGCAATTATTTTCACTTACTCTATTGACTGACTGTTATGTCATCTTTAATATTCACTGTTCTGATTTATACCTTTTGCATGCTGTTCCAATGGTTATGAGGACACTCTTGCTTTAATTAATTTACTTGAATTAGAAATGACAACTTTTCATGTAACGGTATTCTCTTGCTATAGATGATCCTGGTCTTTTCATCTATTTCTTTTTTGTGTCCTGTGTCCTAATTTCCTATTAGAAATATGTTAATCTTTTTCACTCTGCTTCTGACTGTGTTGTAAGTGACTAATAATTTAAGATCTATTATTAGAGCTCACCACACTGTTAGTCAATGTCACATTGTAATTTAAGGCTGCGTGAAACTATCTTAAGGAGCTGTGAAAAGTTGTAAGTCATAACCATATTGATGTTTCAACCATTTGTAAAGAATTATTTACTTGAATAACTGCTATTATTAAGAAAAGGTATTGAGAAAAGTCTACAAGTGACATTTAATTTAAATCATGGAAGCACAGAATGGTTTGGGTTGGAAGGGACTTTAAAGACCACCTTGTTCAACCCCCTGCCATTGACAGGGAGACCTTCCACTAGACCAGGTTTCTCCAAGCCCCTTCAACCTGGGTTTGAACCCTGCCAAGGATGGGGCATACACAACTTCTCTGAGCAACCAGTTCTAGTGCCTCACCACACTCATGAATAAGAATTTCTTCTTTATATCCAATTCAGAAAACCAAGCTATATTAACAAAACATCCAAGCTATATTTACAAAACACATCTCTGTAATTTCTTGCATTTTTCTGCAAATTATGTTGTTTTTAAGTAATACCTAGTCATGTAATCAAAACCCTGAATGACATTTATAAGCTTGCAAGCACAATCTGGGTTTACAACCATGGCCTTTGTGTTTCCAGAATATAGGGAGGGGCAATTCTTAAGTCCATTAATGATTTTTAAATTTTCTTTGGATGTTTATTTTCACTTTAACTTATCCATGAATGGAAAGCATTGTAAAATTTTTTTTTTTTGCATATGTTATCTGATGTCTCTGAAATTTTTAGGTTAATTGCCCAGATCCATGATGAACTGTTGTTTGAAGTGGAAGATTCACAAATCCAGGAATTCTCAGGTAAACACAATCTCACTTGCTCTTTTCCTTCCACTCATTTTTACTCTCTCTATCCTGTGATTTCTCAGAGAATAAAGGACTAATGAAGCGAGAAGAAGTGCATTGATTCTCACAATTAAGAAAACGTACACTAAGCAGATTTTTCTGAATGTTTTCCACCACTGGCTCTTATGTAGATAAAACGTGATATACTCATTTGGAATTCATTACCATGGTTCTTTGTATTTAGTTTTTTTATCAAGATTTCATCATCCACCGTGTGAATCCTGTAAAAGTAAATAGTATTTCCTCCAAAGTTTTAGAAGGAAATAAACCAGTTTGAAGTACTTTAGATTAGGGGCTGTTACATAAAAAAGTATTTAATGCTTCATGTTAGATTATACTGTACTGTAATTGCGAAGTTAGTTTACTAGTTTTTTAAATTAAGAAACCTTTATGATGGCACCCTCAAAGTTAAGGTTAGTAAAAGTTCATGCCTATGTTTCTATCTTCTCATCTGGCTTACTTCCAGACATTTTTCCATAAGCCAGAGTTTGTCCCAGCATCTGGTACAAATTTAGCAAGCAAGCGAGGGCACATAGCAGACTGTTGGGTCTCTTCCCCAGTAAGCAGTAGATTTTTTCCTGTAGGCACCAAGTGTTTATTCACAAACTTTGGTCTAGTTTTAAGCTCAACAATATGTTTGGCTAAACCAATTTGCATACTGTCACAAATATTTTAAATGAACCAATAAAAGACATATCTTCCATTATAGCACAAGCATTTCATAAAAAATTAATTTCACCTTCCCGTGCTGCGTTCATTTGAACAATGCAATTTGCTATATTAGTCTCATTTCATCATTGATCCCTCTTGTGAGAATTAGTTCAAAATGAGAACATTAAAAGTCTATCTAATCTAAACAAACTACCTGAAATATTTCAGCTCAATATATTCAGGGCATTGTAATGAATTAAGTTAATATGTTAACATTTGACCTCTAAATACAAGAGTTAAAATCTGATTTAAATTTGAAAAAACCATGATACAATTTATTGGAATTGCAATATCTGTTCAGAGAAGGCAATGTCTAAAAGTGACAGAGTTTCAGAGTTAGGAAGTGTAGTATACTGAAAGACATCTGTAGGACAGCTTACAAGGATTTTTATTATCTTATTTTGCATCTATCTGCATAAAGTATAGAGCTAATATTATACCCAAAAGATAAAAATGATTCATGGTTGATTATACATATAGAAAATCATAGATTCTGCCCTCATTGGGTAAGATTCAGATCTCCATTACTAGTCTGAATTTGTAGCAAATTCAGAAAAATCAATACTTTTCAAGTGTAACAGAAAAAACCTCTAGCTATCATATGAATAATGGTAATACATTATCCCACTATGGAAGCATGATGACTGGAGGCTTTTTTTCTGAAAATGCAAAAAGAATGCAGTTTGAATACTCAAGTTTAGAGTATGCTCTGCACAGTAATTAGTTTGCTGATCTCCAGGTCTAGCTGCAGGGTGCAGAACAAACATACCTGTAAATTCCTTGTTGTGCTTCAAAGCCATCAAGCTATAATTGAAGTTGCTAAGATGACCTTTAGAAAATGGACCTGGGCAGTCTAGAGGTCTGAGATACCTTGAAAATTGTCACTGCACTTAGCATAGGCTGCCAAAGTTGAGTGTTCAGGATGGAGGTTTGTTTCATTCTGCTGATTGAAGATTGAGTTTTCAATTTGTCTCTATTTTGCCATAAGAGTCAAAGAAAAAAAAGAAATTCTGCATTACAGGAACTTCCAGATATACTCCCATCAGAACAGAAGAGTGATAACTCATCTTATTCTTAACACAAAAGACTAACCTGAGACACTGATTTCCTAACCTGATTTCCTTCCTCTTCATTCATCACTGGGAGGGCCTTACTTGAAGTACTGTATCTTGCTCTGGTTCATCTCCCAAGTACAAGCCTGAAGCAACTGCAACAAAGAGTGACAAAGATGACAAAGGGACTGGAGCATCTGTTCAATGAAGCAGGCTGAGAGACCTGGGACTGTTGAGAAGAGGAGAGGAGAGGAGAGGAGAGGAGAGGAGAGGAGAGGAGAGGAGAGGAGAGGAGAGGAGAGGAGAGGAGAGGAGAGGAGAGGAGAGGAGAGGAGAGGAGAGGAGAGGAGAGGAGAGGAGAGGAGAGGAGAGGAGAGGAGAGGAGAGGAGAGGAGAGGAGAGGAGAGGAGAGGAGAGGAGAGGAGAGGAGAGGAGAGGAGAGGAGAGGAGAGGAGAGGAGAGGAGAGGAGAGGAGAGGAGGCTCAGGGGATCCTACTAATATATATATCTTGAGGGAGTGGGCATAGAGGAAATGGTGGTGCCCAGTGACAGGACCAGAGGCAGTGGTCACAAACTGGAACAAAAGGTTCTCCCTGAAGATCAGGGAACACTATTTTACTCTGAGGGTGACAGCACTGGCACAAGTTGCCCTGAGAGGCCGTGGAGTCTCCATCCTTGGAGATGCAAAAAAGCCATCTGGACAAGGTCCTGGGTAACCAACTCGAGGTGGCCCCTCTGAACAGCAGGGCTGGACCAGGCAACCTTCAAAGGTTCCTTTCAACCTCCCTGACTGTGTGTTGCAAATAGTGCTGTTACTGTTTGAAGAACTAATCCAAGGTGTCTTAAAAAGGTCCAGAGCTGGAGATTCTCCAGTCATTACTGAGGATTTCGTTTGATCTGAATAGGCAGAGAAGCGTATATCCGAACTAGCATCTCAATTCCAGTCAGAAGTATGTGCTGAAGCAGATCTCCCTATTGTCCCAGACCATGGTGTGAACGGTTTCAGTTCACATCACAGAGCAGCCTGAGAACAGTTGACCTAGATTCCTTTCAGATGAAACTAAATAGAAACACTCTTTTTTCCTAATCTTTTCCAATTATTTCAGGAGCTGCTGAGTGAGGTAACAGATTAGGTATCTGAGCGTTAAACCAAAGAAGTGTCAGTAGGATGTGCGCTCCTAATTCACTTAAGTGCTTTGAAAGTCCAAAAATGGTTTTCATCTCTTTACTTAAAGTTCTTTTACGCTTTTTCAAAATCCCAATTCTTCTTACTTTTATTTGCCAATATTCTTTAGCTGTTAGTTTTCTCTTTACATATCTAATGAGCTTTTGTCCATTCAGAAACTTTAAATTACAGAATCTGCTGACTTGCAGTTTCCAGCCTCCAGTTTAATGATCCAGAGAGAAATCTCAGTTGTACAGTCACAAAGCTTGGTAAAGGGAAAGACGTGGACTTGAAGCTAAAGAGCAGTGTTTGAGGGTTTTAATGGATTACACTTCAGTGCTGTGTTATTCTACTGCATTTAATGTGATCCAAGAAGTACTGGCCTACTATTAGCATGTTTGCATTCTGATTCCAGTCATGTTTCTGATCTACTTTTTCAGGAAAGCAACAACAAATATACGTCTCCTTTTTCTTGTTTGTAGCATGGATGTGAAACTTAAAATATTTTTAAGACTTATAAATGAAGAACATAAAGGTGAATAGTATTGTTTTATTAAATCATAGTGCAAGATATAAGCCTTCTCAGCAACATTTCCCTGATGAAAGAGTCTCTTTTGAATTGCTTCACAACGTTAAAATGTCCTTTTGCTTCAAAGACTCTCCTGAATGGTGGCTGAAAATTGCCACAAGGAATCATAATACTGGCGCTTTCTTTAATCTTGCTTGGGACTTCATATGCTCCAATAAGAATTTTCAGGACTTTTCAATATATGGAAATCCCATTTTTAGTGCATCTAATAATGCACAGATGTTTTGGAATCTTTTGAATATAATAAACAAGAGGCAAGCAAAGAAGGGTTCCTTTTCTTCTAGATCTACTTCTGCTCAAAGTACTGCATGAGGTGGGTTATCACAAGGTCTTATCTATTTTGGAAGAATACCTTCTTCAAGAAGAATCCATCGCCCACAGTTTTATAGTACACATATGGCTCACTCTACATGGACAAGGCAGAACATCATTTATTTATGACAAGGTTTTTACTGCCCAAGCTTTGACATACTTTGAAATACAATGAAGCACATACTACTCTGAATGATGCAGTTTTCATCAAAGATATGGCATATTATTTCCCTCAATTCTCTGTTTAGGGCAAGAACATGACAGCAAAGGAGCTTTTTAAAATCCTAATTTCCTATTAGAAGGTGCTTGGAAAGTTCAAATGAAAACATTTGGCAGAAATTCGTTTGGCTTGGGCAGAAGACTCTCAGCTTTACCATCAATAATCTGCCTGGTTTCTGGCCAGCATGCCTGTCTGGCTTCCTCACATCTTGAGCACTCCAGCAGCCCAGGAAGCAGAAAGACAGATGATATTATGGGAAAGCCAAAAACTGGGTTCTTGAACCTGAGGATGCTCAGCATCTCTGACTCCTGAAGTCTGTGTAGTCAGGTAGACAGTCTGTCCCCAAATCAGACTGTGAGTGTGTAGAGACTCTGGAAGAGTATTTAGGAATGGCAGGACCCAATTTTTCATTCTGTGGGGACTCTTTCTCACACTGGTGCTCCATGCTATGTCTGAGATGCCTCTTTGCCCTTGGATTATGCTGAATGCATTACAGCTAAAAGGAGGAACACACTTTGTGGTGAAGAAAAGCAAATTTTTTTTTACACTACAGGGATACCTGTAGTTACATCTGTAGAGTCTGGTTTCTAATGTGTGTTCCATAAATAGCTTGGGGGTTTGAAAGGTGAACTTTGCCAGTGGCAATTACTGTGGATTCTTCCATGCCTGTCTGCTTGATTGCATCCATTAGTGATAATTAAATGAAAGATACTTGCTACTTGAAATAACATCTTTTTGTAGAAATATATGTATTCCAGTGCTTTGTGTTCAATATCACAGTGCATTAGATTAATTTTTAAAGGTGTTTTTTTAGAACTCATTTATAATTATACAGTATTGATAGAATTAAAGAGTTTCTGCATTTATTCTTATTTTTGGTACATGTACAATGTAGAGTTTGAAGCAACTTTTCCAATATTTTACCAGGTATAAAATATTTCAGCTGAAGTACTTACCTTAAAAATACTGAAAGTACCAGTCAAAAAAAAATTTATATATATATAAATTACACCGATTTCTGTTGGTATTAAGATCACTTGCTACCTAAAGAGCAATATCTTAGACTATGTTTTTTTAACATCTGCCAGAACACATTTTTGGCTCACATGCAAATTACATGAAATTTCAATATTCTGTTAAAATTTTATGCTTACTGGGTACTGAGGCAGCTTCATAAAAATGTACATATGTTCAAAAGGGGATTGTAGGAACAGAAGAACAAAGCAATGAGCTGGTCATCACAAGTTAGGGACATTTTCCATTCTCTGAGCAGCCTTTTTCTAACTTGAAAAACACTGGTGCGTAAACGAAAGATGCCTCTAGATAGCTTTCAATTTGCAAAAATCCCTGTCCCATAGATCATATGTCTGGCCAGCTTTGACGTGTTTCTAGAGTCATAATTTCATAGGTGAGTGCATTTGAAAAATGTCTTCAGTTTGATAGGGACAAATAAGCTTTTGTTCCACAGCAGACATGCATGTCTTATCTTTGTTCCAATTCACAGCATTTTCAAGAAGCATAATTATTCTGGTCAGTATCAAGAAAATCTAATGTATGTTAAAACATATGTTAAAATTTCAGTTCCTCAATAGTCCTTTAACTTTGCTAAAAATATTTTAGCGTGCATACTTAGCACTTACAAAGCATTTCAAGATGAGTATAATCAACAACGGTCCTAATTGCTGACTATGGGTTTTAGAGATAATTTACAAATATTGGGACAACAGCATTTTACAGATGCCATTGCAGTATATGGCTGGCTGTAAAGGAACATTTTAAAATTAATAATTTATGTGCCCCAGATATACTAGATTCTTGACTGAACAGAAATAATCATTATCTCTCCAAAGTCTAAACCTTAGAAAAGAAGCAAAAAATTAAGAGTGGTAGAGACATCTGTTTAAACACTGTGGTTCTGGTATTTAGTGACTACACTCTAAAATGTATAAAGCTATAAAGAAGATACAGTTGTATATGTCTGCTTATTTATTCTGAGCCTTGAGAAAGAGGGAAATTTTCAAGGAGATTTGAGAAAATAGTGGGAGAATAGGATATTATGTACCTGGGACTAAAGGGGACCTCTCTTGCCATTACATACACCCATGCCATATGGTCTCTCTTATAAATTATCATCTTCATATGAAAAATTACTCCCACTAAGGACTGTTCTAGAACTTTAAATTTCCAGCCTAAATGTATTCAGCCACTATACCTATTCATTTTTTGTGCAAAGACTGTAATGTAGTTTAAATGCTTCCCTCTTCTCTGTTTACAGTCTTAGCAGACCACTGAACAGGAATGGCAGTCCAGCTGCTTTTTCTTGATATTTGCAAAGGAGTGGTTTCAAAAGACTGAAATGCAGGCACAACAACTTCAGATTGCTTGAAATGAATGGCTTTACTAAACTCTGGATAGAGAAGCCTGTGACATGAGAAGGCAAACAGGGAGCTGAACTGATAGAAAAAAAGGAAAGAAGAAAATGAAGCAAACCCATGGAGAAGTTTTTAATGGTTGTCAAAGTGAATGAGGAACCATTGGGTTTGTTCACTGATGTGGCCACTTTAATCTGTGCATTTTAAAATAAAGAGTATTTAAGAATGCAACAGAATTCTGATTGTGCCAGATGCCTTAGAGTGAAAAGTGTGTGAACCAACACAGAAAGCCGTTGCAGTCATTGCTGCCATCATGAATTCCCTTTTGGGGATAACAGCTAAATGGGACAGAACTAGTCAAATTCAGAGGTCTAGAGAACTTGGAGAAAACAGGTCTAACTCAGTGCATAGGGAGACAGCAGCCTTTGTCATATCACTCACATTTTTCAGCCCAGGAAGTGATCCTGCTGACTCATGCTCCATCTTTTACTGTCTGTTGGAACTCATTTTGTCAAGAAGACCTATTCCTCTCATTTCCCAAATGTTCTACTGCTGTTTATTTATCTAACAAACACAAAAGAAATGTTAAGCTGCACTAACTTGAGCGTCCCCTTCATAAGTGCCTGGTGGAACATACAGAGCTGAGTGATTCTGCATGAGAAGCATAGAATTCAGGTGTTACCGTCTCAAAAGTTTTGTGCAGTCATAGCTTGGAAAAAATATTTACCCAAGACCAAGTGGCAACACACAGAGACATCCCACCTGGCTGGGATGCCCCAGCATCTGCTGCATTGCTGACCTCCTGGAGCTGACAGCTTGTTGAAATTCAGAGTGGGCTTCTCAAGACAGAGGCATCTGAACACTCCTCTATTAATAGCCATGTTGATTTGGACTGGATTACAAATGAGTAATTATTTAGGCCAGTACTTCTTCTTTCACAATCTGTGGATTTCAATGTTTGTTTCTTACTCCAAAAATGTTACTCTGTCCCACGCTGGACCATGAACTACCTAAAATCTAGCGTGAACCAAGTCTACAAGTGTAGCTGTACATAGATGTGTCGAAAAATGCCTTGGTTTCCTCAGCTCTGGCACTTGATCTGCTGATACTTTGAGTTAGCGCATAATTTGAACTTTGTGGAAAAGCTTATGACAGCTCATTAGCACGGAGATCTGAATGAGCCAGCCCGGTCTGAGCACTGTTCAGACAGAATCTGGTTATCCTCATCATTATTATCAGGCCAGCCTCAGTGTCAGCGACATGACACGAAACATTACAGACTGCTCTTCATTGCTGGCATCATTAGAAAAGGTTTTGGCAGCAGCCAAAGCAACAACATCCATAGCTTCTTAGAGCTCTTGTTGCTCCTTTGCCTCTGACCTCAGCTGCCACAGAACTGTGATGTGCACTGAGGGGTAACTTCAAAGGGAGCTGCTCAGTAATCTTGTGGGTTTCCCTCTAGCAGTTCCCAGCTCATATCACAGACCCTGCTCTTCCTCAGGTCTGTGGGGCACATGACAACCGCCATTCGTCATCCATCCTGTCAGAGCAGGGCAGGCTCTGGGGCCACCTGCTATTCCTGCTTCACTTTCACTAGCCAAAAATGTCTTCCTTTTTAAAAGCTGTTGATCCATTGAATCTCTCTTTGATTTTTATTAGAACAGTATGTGTTGAAGCAGCAATCTTTGTTAAGCAAAATACTAATTAGCAGGACCAATGATGGCAAATCTGATCCCAAACGATTGATTTGGAATAATTATAGCTGCATTTGCACAGTAATAGTGAGCGTAGTGTTATGGCATGATGAGTTGTTAAGTTACATGAATTATACTGAAGTTTAATTGTTTAGAGTCTTGATAGCTCTGCTATCCCACAGGGATGATTTTTTAAAAAAAATTGGCTCTGATGTTTTTACTTTGAAGAGTAAAATATTTTTAAAAGTTCAGATTCTTGTGGGCTTTTCTTCCTAGCTTTTTTAAAGTGAGTTTTATGGCTGCACAAGAAAATTAAAATACGTAAAATGTTAGCAAACACTAGTTGATGGCAGTTATGAGTAGTGAAGTTTAAAACTGAGCACTCACACATGCTCTATATACCTTTATGTGAAATGTAGCAGTGCTGTACTTCTTTATATATGGGATATATTAATTAAATAATTCAGCAAATTTTACCCTAAAATTCGACTTTTAAAAAGAAATTAAACTGTTCACAAGAGATAAAATATCACTTAAAAATACTCTGAAAAAGTTGTGATTTTTTTATGCAGAAATGCAGGTATTTTATAACAACATTTTAAAAATTATTTTTAAAATATATATGTATATATATAACAATTCTAACATGGAAAATAAAGCTGTAAGTTTTCAAATTTGCCTTACAGCACTGGTAAAAAGAACAATGGAGTCCCTGCAGCAAACCACAGCCTTGGAAGTGCCACTGAAGGTAGGGACAATTTTCAATTTCCATTTCTTTCTCAGGCATACTTAGCTTTGTACATCATCATCATCATCATCGGAATCTAGAAACAACTGTTTTGCTTTTCACTTCAATTGTTTCATTTTCGTATTTGTGGTAATTGCTTTCTCAAATTACTATAAAAGCTCCAAAGGAAAATAACTGAAAGAAGGTATACTCCCTTTTGGAAAGTGAGATTATCGCAGCAATGCATATGGTAATTTAAAAATCTATTTCATTCATTGCCATGAAACTTCTGTTGGGTTGTGGTAGAGTGAGAGATATGTCCCTTTAATAGGCTTTCTAGATGTGCCAGGCATTCGTTACTGCTGAGAAAATATTGCAAAAGATCTGTCTTCAGTAATTTTCACTTAGAAAATGGGTCTATTTAACATTCCTGTGTGGTTGCCTAACACACAAAGCTGACAAAATTGCTGGTCATTGCTAGAGGCAGAGGACATCATCTACCAGACCAACATCTGTAAAAAGTGAGTGGATAACTACACAGCTGTCTATATATCAGACCTAATTGTAATTACATTTTTAAAAAAATATGTTTTTCTCTACAAAACTGGTACCTCTTGGGTGTTTCTCCTAAGATTCAGGTGGTTTTAAAGTCCTTTGCCTTCTGAAATGCCCTGAGCCAGACTCAAGAAAGAAACGGAGTCTTTAGGTTCTGATTTTTTAAGGTTGCATGCTTTATTTATTATTTCTTATCTTAAAATTCTTTCTGTGCCCAGCCAAGGTCTGTGCAGCTGCTCGGGCACCAGGCGATTCCCCTCCCGCTGGGAGGTCGCTGCCTTTTATACAAATTATTACGTGTTCTTTATTTACAGATACTTGCCAATACCTACTATCTATACTAAACAGGTCGTCTATACTCTGACCCAATCTCCTTAAATTACTTTGTGCCACCATCACTACAGAAAATGGAGTGAATGAAGAAGAAAGAAGAAGCAAGAGACAACGCCCAAAGTTCTCTATCTTGCTCCCATCCACTTCCATACTAAAGAACCCAGAACGATGATTTTTCACCCTGTGATAAGCTAAACTTCTATCTTTCACACTCTTGTGGCCTGTAATTCTCAGTGTTGGAAGCCTTTTCCATGGACTAAAATCAAAGCCAAAGTCTTCCTGGGCTCTGTGCCAGGGTCTCAGACTTCTCTACCCAGGTCTCTGACCTTCCAGGGTGACCAAAGGGTTGCCCTGGACTTCGACAGGTACTGTCACTGTAGCCTACTGCTCAGCTTTTGTTGTTTGGTAAAAGACTAAAGCTCCTGGGAATCCCTAAACTTCAGTGAGCAACAGCCCAAGGGTTTCCAGTTTCCTGACAAATGGAGTACTTGGTGTTGCCAGGTCACTCACTCAGCAGTAATACTCAACAAGATTCAGGGACAGAAACAGCTTTCTTCTAATTATTTCAGAAACGGTTGCAACATGCAGACTTGCACTAATGGAAACAGATGAAAAAGAAAACTACTTGATAATTTGTCTTGTGTTTCTTCTTCCAGATCTTCTGTCTATTGCAGCATTCCAGCCACTTTGTGAGGCTTTCTCTGGAGGTCTTGCAGTTACAAGACCCTTTATGGGTCCTTGGGGAGCCCATCCTTCCCACAAAAATTGAGAAAGGATAATGAAGGGTATCCAAGATCTAAAATACTCTTTCTGCCTCCCATATTGATTTCTCCCCTCACTGTTCACTTAACCCTTGTAATGTTTTACATTCTTGTCTACTAAATATGGTCCAATAAGACTTTTTGGCCACACTGGGATTATAAATTTCTTTCACTGATACTCCCAAGCATTGCAAACTGCATTTCTGTAGGTTGCTTACATTGTACACCTGTGTTTGCCCGTCTTCTTTTGTTACAAATCCCTTGGGGGGGGGGGTGGGGGGGTGGGGGGGGTGGGAAAGGAGTGTTTTTCAAGGTGTATTACTTTTTTGGTTTTTTAATTACTAAATTATATACCTGGCATTAATGCTGCTATAAGGTTCTTAAAAATAATCAAATATGGTTAAGTAGTGGCACATAAAGTGAATAGCAGCACTATAGTCCTTTATGTATAGTTTTAGTAGACTTTTTTGTGCCTTTTTCAGAGGTAACAACATTCATACTTTGTCAGAGGCAGTCATGGTCATGAAATAAATATGAGCACTGTACTAGGTTTCTAAGAAAGACAAATGTTTACGTGGTTACCAAGAGTGTTCCCAGTTACAGGGGTAGAATATCATTTTAGTGTTACATTTTTCATACTAACCCCGAAGTGGCAGAAGGTTTCAATGTCTGTGGACAAATGGGACATACCTTGTTACTCACATCTGTCTAAGGTGGTTTAGTGTCACACAGTGACAAATCCATCTCAACGCATTAAACAGATGGATTCAATGTGCCATTCCCATGAGAAGAGTAATTCTCCATTAAACACCAACCATGCCTTAATAGGTGAAATGAAACACATTCTTGGATATTAAGTAGTTCTCTGGGGCTTTCCAAGATTTGGACTTTTTAGTAGGCCTTAGAAGTATTTGGAAATACACATTTCATTGCCTTTGTTTGGTCTCCTTTTCATAAGAAAATTGCTGTAGGAGTCATGACATGCTTTCTCTTGTGCATCACATTAGACTACATCCATCATGAAGATACTTCACCTTCCTCTGAAACTTCAAAATGAGATCAATGACAGAGGCCAGATAGAAAACATAAAGTTTGATCTCAGAGAAGAAATTGAGAGTGATCTTGAAAAAAAGTATTTTTTGTTCATGTTGTTTACTCTTCTATACAGTAGGAGAATGTCTTTTAGGATTAGAGATGTTGAAGATGAAAAGGTTTTCATGAAATGCTCCTGCTCTCCTTCAGCAGACTCACTTCAGCTAAACATGTCTTATGTGCTTGGTTAATATGAATATTATTTTTTAATATGGAGACAAAATGTCACTGAAGTAGAGCATACATATAGTCTTAATGGGGAGAGATCTCTTTTTCTTCTTTGAGGTAAAGGATGCTTTATCTTTGAAGTAGCTTTTTTTTTTTCTTTTCCAAAATATAGTCCATGCTAATGAGGCAGCTTTCATGTCAACAAATCTACTGTGTACAAGAGCACTAGAAACTGCAAAACAAACTGAAATTAAACCAAAGCAACAATAAAAATACCCCAGAATTTGAAAATGGGGGGTAAAAAAACCCTAATGTCCATGCATTGCTGACAAAGTTGCTGATGATAAACATCAAAATCATCATTTTTAGCTCTTTTAAAAGCATAAGATGAATTTTGCTTTAGTGTATTCTTTGCGATTCAGTAACATGTATTTGCAATTTGAAAACTAAAGGTTAGGTGAAATTGTTAAGGTGTTTTTATCAGAATTGTAGCAATAATTGAGTATTAATAGAAATAAAGAACATTTCATATTGGTGGATAGGCATGTAATCTAGAGCAGTATCAACATCCAAAGGGAAAAGCAAAAATAGTAATCTTGCTGTATGTGATGTGTTTATTTGTTTAATTTATTTTTTTCCTGGCAGGTTCCCTTGAAAGTGATTCTCACCACTGGGAAATCATGGGGGTGTATGACAGAATTGCAGGAGATGTAAAGCAGTCATTGGGGATGTTATTCAGTACCCAAACACCTCATTGGCTTGTGCTGATTCCTCGCTGAATCACTAGGCAACAGCGCTGCTGGATCTTTCATAAGCACCTAATACTCTGCATGTGAATTTTTTTACTTCATTTTGTCTGTAGCCCTAGGCAACAGCAGTGAGATAAAACTGGTTTTTACCAGTTCATTGTGTTTCCTTTAGCCAAGGTATCCAGCGGGGAGCTGCTTTTGTTCACAGCTAAATTACTACATGTAAGAAATGGAACAAGACAGTATTAACCCTTTGGGAGCACCACAAATATATCTGAGTTACATGGATATTTAGACTTTAATGTTAAATATTTTGTGAAGTACTTGTGTAAAAATACTTATAAGCTGGCAGTATTTGAACTGTGTCAGATGCTTAACTGTTGTGTTCAGCTTAGTTTGTATTTTGTGAGGTGAATGCAGCTGCTTGGTGTTCATCATATATTAAACCTCCCATTCCTCAGACTTAGAAAAAGAGTTAGTGAACTTAATTTTTATCTAGAATTTTGGAGCAAAACAGGTAAACAAAACTTGAAGCCTAAATGCATTAAAAATAAGGCGATCGTTGTCCATTCAGTTAATTTCAAACTGAGTTTGCACCATTGCATTAGCATACTTTAGACAAATTACTATAGTTTTGCCTAATATATTATTTTTATTACTTATATAATGATAAATATTGTTGAGATAAATTTTAGGATTCAGACTTTTATTTCAATGTTTGGATTTTTATTAATACTTTGTTTTTCTGTAGAGTTTATTCTTCAAATGAGATTCGTTTCATAACATTACTGTTTTACAAATTCTGTCTCTGTGCTTGTGGAATATGAAATTGTCCTTGAAGTCTACTAATTATTCAGAAGTTGAAGTCAAGCACATAACTTTTAAGAGTTGTTCAGTATATTTCAGCATTAGACATCAATTTATCACAGTAATACAATTTAAATTCTAGAACTGTATGACTGTAAAGGCTTTGCAGCATTTTTAATTTGTATAATTAAATAATTTTACTTTGCACTTAAAGCCATTAAACTATTAAACATTGTTTTCTTATGTTGCTTATTAATCATACATAACCTGTCAGCTGACGTGAGTCAGTAGTTTCTAAAAATTGATTCGTATAAAACTGGCATTGATCATGTAAGCAAAATCAGAACCTTCTGCATATTAATTGGGGTCAGCTTTTTGGCAGGGGGATCCAGCCTGCATGGCTGTGACACCCTGCCAGGTCCTGTGAGCAGGGGCCCTGATCCCACCTCTCCAGCAGAGAGGAGGCTGCACAAGTTTTCTTCTGCTTTTTGCTATTTCAAGCCCTCTGTGTTCGCAGTGGCATTGAATAAGGGTGAAATGTTCTACTGTCTCATCTCTTTCACTCCTCTTGAAGATCTCCTGGTTTTGGGAGGTCTCTACTAACTAAGCCTTGTTTCTCTAAGGCTACATTGCTAACCTTCCTACTATATGGAGGAAATAATCATTTTTTTGTACATTCCCAGCTGATTTTTGCCTTGTGTATTTTTCTTAGGATATATACTTTACAATTAGATGGATGGTGTATTTTTTCAAGCCCCAAACAGCACTAGGAAAACCCTTCCGCCTAACAAAAACCAAAAAAACACACTTAAGAACAAAAAGAACCTCAGTCCACTTGTGTGAATTGACATCTGTTCAAATATGAAGCTACAGAAATGCATAGGTCACCATACAAATTTTCAAACACAACCCTTCACAAAAGACTGTCAGTCACAGTTTCCCAGATGTGCACTTTGTTTAGATTTTCATACAAGCAGGCAAAGTTAATATTTCATTCTCGTTGGGCCACAGTTTTTCAGGGTTTTAAATTCTGAAAGAATCAGCTAACAGAAGGAAGAAGGCCAAGCCAATGCCACTTTATCACGTGTTTCCAAGGGCTCATTCTGTGCATACTGGTGTGAGGGCAAAAGGCAAACTGGCATAATTTTGGAGGACTGTTGCTGACCAAGTCTTGCGCCTTGGTGAAGTTTGTGTCCCCCCAACTTGCAGGAAACATACCATGAACTTGGGATATTATTCCAGTGCTCCAGATTCTCCAGTAAAGAAACTGAGAAGCTTTCTCCCCTTGAGAAAGAGTAGTGTTTGCAATTCATTTCCCAACGACACGTCCCACCGTTCATGTCCCAATTTCCAGAGGACAAGGCATCGGTATTACCACTCTTGTGCGCTGATCTATGTGGAATCATAAAATCTGGGCAGTGCAGTTTTTCAAAATCTTAGTCAAGGTCTGAATCTAAAGATCCATTATAGGAAGCAAGGCCTGTCCTGACCACAGATTTCCTCCCAAATAAATATAGTTGAAAATATTTAGTATTTGATGACTGGCTCAAATTCCTTTGGGTGGCACAATAATTTCACACCACGGAGCTCAAGACCCTTATTATAATAAATAACCACCTTGTCAGATTATTTTGGTTCTTCATGAAAGGGTCTTTAAAACATGGTTAGGCTTGAGCAGGAACAATTATAAGAGCGCTTCTCCATCCTTAAACCTCTCAATTTGATCTCTACAATGATTTCCTTTTCCTCACAACCTACAAAGAGGTACTGGGAGAGCAAGAAACAAAACCTTTTGTTTGAATTGCAGAACCCTACAAAGGTACTGATCAATGAGCATGGGAAATCACTGAATAGATGGGCAGAGGGAAAGAGCTGGTGGTACTTAGTTTCAGGTATCCTTTGTGAGCAGGAGTTTCATTAATTGATTCTACCCTTTTGAACTGATTTGTGTCTGGGTTTAATTTCAGGTGTGTCTTTGATGGCCCAAATCTTCCTTTAAATCATCTGTAAATCTTTTTGTTTGTCATGTGAAGTAGTGGGGAAAGAGCGCTGTTTGAAAATACTTTAACTCATTGTCTGTGGGAAACAGAACAACTCAGCTGTTTGCTGGTGTTTGCATGGGATGGGATTGCCAATTCTTCCATGTTCACAAATCTTGGAATGTCCAGATGCAACTGTGGGACAGCAGGACTCTGATCTTCAGTGCTGGTCCAACTTGATAATAATCACAGCTCAAACACTGGCCTCAGATTTTGTGTGAGCTAGACATTTTAAACATGAGGAGGCAAAAAAGATGTGAGTTTTTGAAAAGTAAGAGTAGATTAAGAAACTACTAGATCACCCAGGACATAGTTTTGTTCATGTTAGTGATTAAGAAAAAGCCCTTAAAAATAAACAAAGTTAATTTTTTGGGAGTCAACAAAACCTGTTCCTCTCATTTCTTGTTTAATCTGATTTTAAAAGGAGGCCAAAGAACAGGTTCAAGGTTGTATGATAGTTTCTTGATACATTTCCTCAGTGGCCTGAAACATCTTTTCTTGCTCCACCAGACTGGACACATCCCTGAGTAACTTTTTGAGTCTTTTTGACCTCATAGCTCACCCTACTTTGAGCAGGTGGTTGGACTGGAGACCTCCTGAGGTGCCATCCAACCTGAATTTTGGTCCTATGTCATTCCTCAGACAACAGCAATCACCTGAGTGGAAGACAAACCAGAAATTCCCTTCACACATTCTGCTGCACCACATGAAGGATATAGTGCATTCCAGAAGAAGCCCCAGAAATGTTTTGGGATTTGCCTTCCCACCTGTGTTGCCTCATTCTCTGCCAGAATTTACTATATTCCCTGGCTCACAGACTCCCTTTTGGCTGGCAAACTTCCTTTTGGTATTAGCACGTTGTCAGAAACATTCAGGGAGTGGAAAGGAATCGTTTTTTCTGCCATTCTGCAGTGGTTCTAGTAGAGGGTGCATCTTCGGGTTTAAATAAGTTTCAATTGTGCCCTGCGTTTGCCTTACTGGGAAACACCCCCAGCCTAATAATCAGCTCATCCCTTCTGGAGACAAAAGCCAGAGTTTTGTCATTGGTCAGCTGGTTCTCTTGAGAGATATTTGAAATGCACTTCTCCCACCTGTTTCTGGAAGTCCCTTTTTTGTTATCATGCATGTTATTGCCTACTCTAAGTCCAGGCAATTTTTTACGTTGTCTGCTTGTGTTTTGAATTGTGGAGGTCCAGCTTCCGACCAACATTTGCATATTTTTGTGCACTTTTCCATGTCACCTTCTCCCTTCAAGGTGAATTAGTTGGACAATTTTTAGCTTCTTTCTTCCTCAGCTTTTGCTTCTTACACTGATAATTTTCCACTGCTAACCTTTCCTCCCATTTCATAGACGCTGTTGTTATTTCTAGTAAAAATCTCACTATTAGTTGTCCACAAGTTAAAAAAAAGAAAAAAATTTGCTTATATTTTTTACCTCTAATCTTTGTGCCCTCAGTTCACTCTTCTCGGCCCTTTGGCATGACATTTATGCATTTATGGCATTTTGGAGACTGTTCTCTGGCTAACTATATTTTTACAGTAGTTGTTCATTTCATGATCAATTTTTCCAGGCTATCAAAAATTGACTAGAAATTCTCTCTGGTTTCCACCCTCCCCCCACATTTTTTGGCAGCTTCATCTGCTGTGCACACTGAATTTCTCACATCTAATTATTCAAAAGTGTCATGCATCAGATTACAATCCCATTTTCCAATTTGTGTGTTAAACAGAGTACTGTAGTTACAGGCTCCTGAGAATCAACCTCCATCCTCCCCACGAGTGGCTGCTGCCTGCTACACTGCCTTCCTCTACAGAATTAGCTGAGACAAAATTAAATATCTCCCTGGGTTGCTTGGCCTCTCTGCACTGATCCATTAGTCCACATCCAGCTGAGTCCAGAAATTAGTGAATTGATGATTTATCCTAAATGTTTTATTGGTATCTGGTTAGGTGAAGAAGAAAAGTGTCTTCAGGACTTCTGCCAGAATTTTTTTTTTCCCTCTTTTTAACTCTAAGCTATGTCCCAGAGCCAGTTCATGCTCATGATTGACTCCAAACTGTATGTGAAAGACACCTATAAGAACTTCATTTCTTCACAATGAATAAATTCTGCAGCAGTTTGAAAACTGAGCCACCCTACTCGCCTGCCAGCAATCCCCATCTCTGTTTGTCTTCCCATCCATTCACTTGAGCCGTGATGTTAAATTAAATAAGCTTCCCAGGGAGGTTTTCCTTTAAATATAATGAGCTTTTGTAACATATGAGCTGGGAGAAGTCAACATCTTCCCTTGGGGCCTCTGTGGGTCTCAGATGAGGTTAAAAAAGTGTTGCAAATGTTGGGCTGTAGTCAAACTCTCTGTCTGCTTCTGATAGTATGGCTTGTGATATGTTTGATTTTTCTTCTGGAGCTGAATTTTTTTTGGCCTTTCACTTCTTCTCATACTTGACCTAAAATGTAACCTTCTCCTGGCATTATCCATATCCTTTAACACCTTCCATTCCCTGGAAATCAGGTTAATAAAAACCTCTTTAATTCATCCTACACCTCCAGTCTTGGCAGACTTCCATTTGCACAACAAACCAAATATTTTTCTGACAATGAATCATATATTTATTTCCTGGGAAGATCTTGAATCCTGTTTATATTGCTTTTGTAGAATTGAAATCTTGCTTTAAATCCTTCTGGCCAACAGGTTTATAATTCAAAAGGATTTGGACACAACGGAATAGTAGTATAAGATGGATATAAACAAGTGAGAATAAATGCAAAGCTTCACACAAAAGCAAAACCAGTTAGCTACCCAAATATAGGCAACATATTTCCTAAAATGTAGGAAACAGCTAGTTAGGTATCAATTTCAGGAAAGGACCTGGGGATCTGAAGGTGTTTGTAGAATGATCAAAAGTGGTCCAACCAATCTCTCCACTCGCTTCAGCCCCAGCAAGGTCTCAGCTGAATGCCCTGCCCGATTTTCAGAAGTGTGTTTCAAAAAATAGATGGAGCAACAGGAATCCACAGGAGATCAACTAGAGTGATCAGAGCTATAGACAATAGCACCTGTGAGGAAAGGCTGCAAGAATTTAATTGTTTAATCTTGAGAAGACTGAGGAGAAATCTAAAAGGATTCATCCAGTATGAGACGAGCTGCCATAAAGGTGCTGCTCCATGGGTCCCCTGGAGATAAAATGGGAAGAGAGGGGCTTAAATTTCAGCAAGGTTCAACTAGGGAAGATGTTAAACAAGTCTTTAAAAAGAATGCTAGTGATAACTGAATATCTGGATGGACTCGAATAAAGCTTGTTGATGTCACACAGCATTTTTACGAACAGATATACACTCAGCACCCCACAAAATGCATAGTACCTGTCCTTTTTTTGCCAGTCCTCTGAACATCCAAGCAGCCTGCCCAAAACCTGTGCACAGGGAAGTGATTGATTCTGCCCCTCTGGAGTTTTCTGGGTTTCACTTCCTTGTGACTGATATCCATGGCTTTTTGTTCTAACACTGAGGAGGCTGTTCCTACCTTCTAAGAGCAGTCAGAGCAATTGCTGCTGCTCCTGTCCTTTTACCTACAAAGTGTAGGAAACCCTTGTCTCTGAAAGCTTTCTACATCCACCACCCACAGGAATGCACAAATCACCAGACTGCAGGATGTTCTGCCTAGGAGCTTTCTGTGCTCCCTCTTGGGGCTGGCACTGCATTTGAACTAATCAATATTTGCTGTGACTCTTGCATTATGGATCCTCCGTGTCCTTCGTGCTCCGCACTGGTGGTACAGAGCCAGGAATGTGCTTTCTTGTCCCTGCTTCTCCTCCATCATCTTCTGACACAAGGGTGGGTATTTAAGCTATTTTTATGTGATGTCTTAGCCTTAAAATGCATTTCTAGATTCTTCATGTTTCAGTTATTTCAATAAATTATCTTAGCAGCAGGTGTTATTCGCTTCCCATCCCACTCTACCTCCTGCTTTTTTTGCTCATTGATACTTCTGTACCTAACTGTTGCCAATAACATTTTTTTAGTCCTTACTCCAAGGATATTCATCCTCAGCAAAATCAAAGTCTCTTTTTTTACTTGCAGGTTTGGGGGTTTTTTTGTTTCCAAATCTGCCAGCTTAAAGCATTGTCCTGTTTGTGGTTCATTTCAACACATTAGTCATAGGGAGGAAACTGTGGAATTGAAATCCTTTTACTGCCTACATGAACCTCACATTGTAGGCTAAGTGTTTCATCTTCAGATATTTCCTTTTCCTGCCTTGGAGAAATGGGGAAGAGAATGTGGGTTCTCTTCCCCAAAAACTAGTGATATGACAGAATTCATGAGATAAAACGGAGCCTAAAGGAAATCCGCATGGAAAAGACTCACTTGAGAAAGTGTGGAGATGCTCTGAAGAAGTCTCTTTCTGCTTCCCCCAATTAAGGAACAGGAAAGTTTTGAATCCTTTGGTACTGATAACTGAACTTGGAAATCACTGCAGGGATCCATGATCTCAAGCCTGCTTTGTAATTTTAGCATCTGCAAGAGGTTTAGAGAAGAACCACAATTTAGAGCAGCCCTCCCAGTGTGTATCTTTAAGTGCATAATGATTTCTTGCCTCGGGTTCTTTGAAATTTCATCTGAGCCATCTGTCCACCACTACTCTTCCAGACAACTTAGTGCTTACAGGCCAAGGCATTCCTCCTCACAGTGTGTGCTGGGATAGATCTCAATTTTTGCTTACAGAGAAACAAGGTTTTCAGATCACTTCCTTTTGGAATGGTCAGTGGTGCTCTTATTCCATAAGGCTATGGCACAGGACTGTGAAACACTGCCTCTGGCTGTCAGGACACAAGCATGAAATCATTACCAAGGCAGGCTGTATCAAACATTTCATGGGAAGTGGCCTTTTAATTTATCTATATCTGTTTATTTCTGTTTTCCTTAGACTCTGACATGCCTTGTCTGTAAAGACTGATCTTGAGTCACCTGCACGGAACATGGCCTTTGATGATCCACCACAAAAGACTCCAGTGCCAGAACCACACAGATTCTTCATCCCTTTGTAACTAAATCAAACCAGCCCCTTTGAAGACCTGGAATTGTAGTGATTGGGATGGTTTGTGTGTAGAAGTCATAAATAGGTTTTATTAGGCTGAGCAGGATAGACAAAATTGTCTGTTTTAAATGTCTGACTCTGGTAGCACAACCAGAAGTAAAAATTAAGTAGGAACTAAATGGCTTTCTTTAATTAAAGCATTTTGCCAGGAAAATAACACTGATACGTACTTCACTTCCAAGAACTCCATGTCCCAATAAACTGACCAAGGGTTACTATTTCGAATTTCAGCAAATGCCTCCACACCCATGACAGGAACTCACTCTCAGTGCAGTTTGGGTGGAGCAGCAGAGAGCACAGTGTGGGCTGCAGGAGCCACTTGGGAAGGTGACTGCTCCAGGGAAGGTCCTGTGGGAAGATCTGCACTGTTGCTGCCCTGCTGTAAAACCTCCTACAGACTCAGGCGCAGAGGAGTTCTTTTAAAGTCCCACTCGGTGGGTATTCCTGAAGTAAAGAGGTGAAGGGGCAAAGATACTGGGGTCCATCTCTTAAAATGCATGCATTGTGCAGAGGTAACCCCACCAGAGGTTTTGAGCTGAGGATGCTTTGCAGCTGCAGCCACGCTGGTTTAGAGCGCCTTGCTCAGAGCAAGAGCCACCAGTGAAAGCAGCTTGAGCTTGTCAGCTCTGCAGGAGGAAAATCACACAACCTCTGTTAAACTCATTAGCTATAGAATGAACGTAAAGAATGATTTTGTGTGACATTCTCGAATTTAGTGGAAAGGGAACAAAGAAACAAGCTTAAACGTTGTTCCTTACCTCGACCTGGTGTTTCACCTGACGCAGATTTTCCACAATACCAGATATCACAGCAAGCAAAGCTCTCTGGGCAGCCACCTGAGTGCTTGGAGAATGAGCTCTGCAGCCTCTAATTTTGTGCAGCTGTTAACATACAGGGAGTATGAGGCTATTGCAAAATGATAGTAAAATAATTCTTCAGTTTGAACACAAAACTCTTAAAAATATTTTTCTGAAAATGAGTTTATGAGTACAGGACGCACTTAGATACATTATTCCATACCAGCATGCTCGAAGTGTATTAAGTTCACAGCTCTTACCCACCTGACAGGGCCTTTTGTAGGGCCTGAGCTTCTGTGCTGTTTTCCCTTAAGACTTCTTTACATATGCAAAAAATACTGAAAATCTGTGTGGAAGCTCTGGTGACAAATCCTTTGAGACTATGACATGAGGAAGGAACAAGCCATCTCAATGAATAATTTTGCAGTTTATTAGCATAGTGAAGTGTTTTGATTACTTTTGCTTAAGTGAGTGACAAAGGAATCCTTTTATCATGTATCCTGCTCATTTCACTATTATTTGTCCTATTGAAAGCCATTTTTTTTTTTTTCAATTAAGCATAGCACATTCTTAGGACCAGAGGTGTTATGACACTGATATTAATCAAAAGGCTACTACAGAAATAATAGATAATCATGTGATTGAGCCGTGTGTCTCAGATGTTCAGAGTCTAGGAAAACAAACAATCCCAGAGGGGAAAAGAATATTTATATTTTAGCCTTCAGAACTTGCAAGTGCTCAAGGTATCTGTGTGACTTGTTCGCATTTGCCATGCAAACAGAGCCTATAATAAACGTTAATGACTCAGCACAAGAGTAAGGGAGAAGACAACAGTATTTCTTTACCTCTCCAGCTGGTAAACTCTCCCAAAGCACTGCTCACAGCCTGGCTGGGCTCACTTCAAACCATCTAAACACAGGCTGTCTCAAATGATTGTAGATCCTCATGTTTAGCCAGCTGAATCATGTCCTTTGTGTTTCTAGAGGGCATTGCTGTTCATATTGAAATCTATTGTGTTTCTGTTAGAAGGAGTGTGAAAAAACCAGCATCTGCCTTCACTAAATGCACTATTTCTGCAAGTCACAGGGAGGGAATCTTGCCAGGCTGCCCAAAATCTCAAACACTGCAATAGAGCTGAAGCGTGAAGGGGAATTGCAGCTCTCCTCCCCATGGCCAGGTTGAAGGAGATGGTGTGTGATAATCCCAGGTGTATTTATTGACAGTTAGGAGACTAATACTACAATGATAAAAAGTTCATATCTAGCATCAGTGAGAAACACCTCAGTCTTATGAAAATTTAATAGGCTCTCATGGATATTTTCTGCAGTTTAATGTACCCAAGTGCCAGCCATACAATTTTTTCCTGTCTGGGAACCAAACTGGAAAGTTTTCACACTATTGTATTTGTAGAAACTAGCTACCAGTTTGATTTTTTTCTCTTTTCCGTTTTTTCCTTTTTTTTTTTTTTTTCCCTCACCCTTTTTTCAGTTTCCCACTTTTCCCAGGACACTGACATCCCATCTAACAGTATCTGAAACAGAATCTGATGAACAGAGGAGCTACCTTTTGTTCTTCTGTGTATTAACCCCTACAAAACCCCTAGCATTTCTTTCTCTTCCTTAAGTGCTCATAAAGAAGTCACAACCTGTAAGACTTAAGCCTTTACTTTTTTATCTTTTTTCAATATATTTCCACAAAGGAAAAGCACAAAAAATTGATCTTGGAAGTCAATCTCATCATACAGATCAGTCTCTTCTGTTGAAAAACAAGGTCTTTCAGCTTAGAAGGGTGTGGAAGCTTCTGGTTTTACGAATAAGTCCAGCAGCTGTAACCTAAGTGGCCTCTAAACAACAGAATTGAAAAACTGATGTTGATTTTTAATGGCTATAATTATTATTCAGGGCTGCTGCAAGATAAAATATGAGTGGCAACATAAAACAAATAAAGAGGAGTGAAAGGTAATTCATTTGCTGTAGTGTTCCTTCCTTCCATTGCACTTCTCTTTCGGCAGAGAAACACAAAGCAGCTCTTTATTCTTTTCCTATTCTATCAGTTTTTCCTGGCTAGGTGAAAAAATCTAAGTATTTAGACTGTAATATAAATACTGGTGGTGAGCAATCAATTTTCACACTTCTCTCTAGTAGATGGAACCACAGTGCAAATAACCAGTGCAGCTGGACCTGATCGCCTGGGTTTTTACAAGTAATTTGTCTTTACCGTAGCATCAAACCTTTGAATTTTTAACAACCAGGAACATATTTCCCTGTTTAGTCTTTAAGCTTTGGTTACTGAATGCAACCATTTACCTTTAAAGCCCCAATGAATATCTGTTAACTAAAAAAAATGATAGCTTGTCCTTCAGCTTCCCTGATTTCTCAGGTGCAATTAAGCTTCTCTACAGAGGCATCATGTTAGGATTTATCTCACCTTAGGTGTTTCTGGGATAGACATTTACTGCTGAGTAGTCTAGACATGTCTTGGACTGGTCATTAACGGAGAGAAATGAGCACTTTTTTGGAGCATGATACACCTGACCCTGCCTTTGATGTCCAGATGAGAAGATTCATCTTTCTCCGATGCTCATTCCTCTTCAGTTCTAACAGACATCAGGTGCTGAATTTACTTTATTGACTTTGCAAATGCAATCAAGCACAGAAAAGAACGAAAACCTACCATGAAGAAGTTAATAGGCTGATTTCATGACAAATTTGGCCAGTAATGTTGTAAACAGGTGCAATAAAAATAATCTTTGTCACAGGACGCACTCACCTTCACCCTCATGAGGATTTCCTGTTTATTAAAATGGAAGAGCTGGTAACTGTGGTACTTGCATTAGTGTAACAGGGGCTGCTGGGGGGTGTTGTGAACCAGGGAGATGCTTAAGGGAGTGAAGAGAGAAATGTCACAGAAAGCTCTGTGAAAGACTTGGGAGATGAAGAAAACTTCAAGCTGACCGATGCACACCCTCAGGAGCACTCCAAGCAGACTCTGGATGAGCAGATGTGTCTCTTGGTGAAAGGTGGGGATGGATGGACGGAAGGATGGAAGGATGGATGGATGGATGGATGGATGGATGGATGGATGGATGGATGGATGGATGGATGGACGGAAGGATGGATGGATGGATGGATGGATGGATGGATGGATGGATGGATGGATGGATGGATGGATGGATGGATGAATGGATGGATGGATGGATGGATGGATGGACGGAAGGATGGATGGATGGATGGATGGATGGATGGATGGATGGCTGGACGGAAGGATGGAAGGATGGATGGATGGCTGGACGGAAGGATGGAAGGATGGATGGATGGATGGATGGATGGATGGATGGATGGATGGATGGATGGAGATAGCTGGATAGATAAGTAGACAGATGGAATATTTTGCTGCTGTTTGGCCAAGATAAAAGCTGGTTTTGTGGGCTGAATGTTCTCAGCTGGTAGACCTGGGGTCCTCCCTGCCCGGTTCCAGCCTCAACCTTCTTCCTTTCTTTGGGAGAGCACCAAGCCCCTGATGGGAGGCCACGCTTATGGCAGAGGGGACACCCTGGAGCGGGCCCGTGCTGCTGCTTTGCTTTGGCTTTTTAGGAGGCATTAAGGTGTGTGCAGATGGTGGGTGTGCTGGGAGCAACAGGGAAAAGGGATCACGAGGTCCTGTCTCATCCAGAGCAGGAGGTGTGTGCCCTGGAACACAGGGCATGGAAGCAGAGTCCTTGTCTCCGTGAATTCTAATTTTTTTATCTGAAGCAATTCACCATGAAGGATGAAAGAGGCCAGGACAGGGATGTGTGGCCGGCGAGTTAGAGCCCAATTAGCAGTTTAATTGAGGTGCTTTAAGGCACACAGCACACCCACACTGCAGCAGCTTCTAAAACCAACTCAGCTTTTGTTGCCACTTTTCTTTATTTCACTAAAGCAGTTTTAAGGGTGGAAGTGCTTCTTTGGTTAGCTCTGATATAAAATAAAGCTTGTGCACATGCATGATTTTGCAGCTGTTCTCCCCCGAGGCTGAATCCCAGAACACATTGCTATCAGGCCCAGAAGGCGTTTTGTGTTCACCTCCTCCGAGTGAGATACCGCTATCAGCATCTGCACCTCTGGATACCGCTATCAGCATCTGCACCTCTGGATACGGCAGGGAAGCGACAGGGGCCAGATGCACAGGGCGAAGGCATTAACTGTGTGCTCACGTGGCTGCCTGACGGCTCAGCTCGATAACCCTGCACACCCCAAAGCCTCAGCCCACGCTGCTGGGGGGTGATGGCCCTGGGGGTGCTGCCTGCAGGATCCAGAGCCAGCTTGCCAGGGGGTGTTCCTGGGTAGTTGTCCCTCAGCTGCTGGCTGGCAGGGCACTCCTGCAGCATTTATAACTGCCACCAGAAACTGGTTTTCAGGAACAGACATCCCCAGAGGCCGTCTCATCAGCAATCAGTTTATTTCAAATGTATCTAATTGTCACTGGAGGCTGGAGTCCAGTTTCCCCTCCCCGGACAGGAGGTCAGTGATTCCTGGCCCCACAGAAGTGCTCCAGAGATGGTCAGAAATAGCCTGGTGCAGATTTCACAAATAAACCGGGAGAAACAGCCTTTTGATGCTGGTTTTTACCTAAGGTAATGCACAGATATAAGAAAGAAAAAGGGACCTGTGTGCCTTGGGGAACCCCCAGGATGCACCCCCACCATGAAAGTATCCTACTCAATACCACTCCATCACCTCATGGCCTTGGTGGCAGAGTAGACACTGCGTGGTTTTATTTTGTCCTCTGCTCCAGTGGCACATTCCTCAGGGCTGCCTCTGGTCCCAGGGGGGATTTGGGGCGAGTGCTCAACCATGCAGGTGGCAGTGGCAGCCCTAGGCCTGGTGGCCAGGGCCAGGCCAGGTCCCAAGGCAGGGCTGTCTCCACAGTTACCGTGTGCAGCTTCTGGACATGGCAGTAGGAGCTGGAATAGCATGGAAATACAATCTAAGGACGAGCATGAGGCACAAAAAGATATCCCTGTTATCAATGGAAGCAGGAATGAGTGGTGTCTGCCCATGCTGGAGCTGGGGAGCTGGAAAAGATGCAGGCACCATCTGCACATCAGTAACTTGACAGCAGTACAGTTTAGGAAAAAACTGACATAAGTTTTAGATTTTATTCATTCGTACATTATTTACAGCAGTTGCTTTCATATTACAATTCTCTTTCATCTTTTCAGTTTTCGCTTATAAAAAATTAACCAAATAAACCTTATATAACCAAATTTATCACAGCAGGTCTGGTTAATTTTCACAGTTACAGCGGCCATCAGGAACAGAACTTAAGTACCTACAAGTCATTTGTGCAGAGCACCTGGCCTGGCCCTGCCTGGGGACACCCTGCTGTCCCTCGAGAGCTGCCTGGCTCCCGGGGCACGGACAGACCATCGGGGTCACGCTGCGGAGGCTGGAGCTCCAAAGCCTAAAGCACACCAAGGGATAACTTGCACACACCTTAACACCCTGCCACGCCAGGGGAACGGTTCGCATCGCTACCTGTGTGCAAACAGCTTCCCTCCACAGAAAATGAGTGATTGGTTCTGGTTTCTGCCATCGCTGAGCCCCAGGAGCGCAGTAGCGGAGTCTGCTGGGGTACGAGACTGCGGCAGTAAGCGTTTACCCTCCTCTGGGTGACTCTGACAGCTCCCCCTTATGTCTGCCTCTCCCACCAGGAATGGTATTTGCAACGACGCGCCCTTAACTGCGGCGGAAAGCCCGCGCTGCCCAAGGGCTCACAATGACCCAGCTCCAGGGACCCCACACGGGCAGGATCTCTGCCGAGGTGACAGCCACTTCCAGAGACTGATGGCCTCCCCTAGTACTTAACCCTGCTCCCCAGGTGCAACAGCACCCCTTAGGAACACGCTGCTGCCAGTGTGCTCCTAACAGCATCACCTTCCTTAACTATGTCTCCCTGGGCTCTCCCCCACGTGCTCTTTTGCTTTACAGTGGTAATTATTGCTGTTTTAGAATATGTTTGTTTTTCTTTGAGGACTTGTAGCCACTTCCCGTTACAAAGTACAGTACATACTATGCTGAACATAGAAAACACAAGACTCATTTCACATTGGTCTTGTACAACGGTGAGGAGATGCAGAGTAAGAGGCTGTTTGGGGGAATCCAAGTTTCTATTTAGGCGTGAGTGAGTAAGCCACTGCCTTAAACACGAGCAGTTCTGGGAAGCAATTTAGCCTGTTTGTTGGTTGGTTTTGTTTCTTTTTTTAAAACTGACATTGGACATTTTCCAAATGCATACCACACATCTGCTTAACACTACCAAAGATATTATTTTTTTTCCTTTACTGCATTTGTCTCAAGGAGACTTTTGCTTTAATAAAATAACACAAGCACACAAACTGCTTAAAGCTAACGGCCCAGCACAATCATAAGTACAACTCACAAAGCAACTGATGCTTTGTTAAACCTAATTACATTAAAAAAAAAAAAATCAAATATACATATTACAAGGCAAAAGGATTTAGCTTTGGAGGAAAAGAAATTAGAAACAATATTAGCTGTAACTTCATTACACTTACATAGCAGTAGCTGCTTCTGCATTCAAACGTGTTACTTGTAAATAAGTTTACAGTTGCATTATGTATTTGTTATGCTCTTGGTCTCACTAAGTCTGTCTTCTACTATTTAGATGTTAAAAGCATGTTCTCTCCCACAGGTGGCCATTGTGCAATACAAAGACAGCACTGAACAGTGATTTTAACTGTGATCAAGCTCCAAATGCTGACTTGGAGCTTGTTATTTTAAACAATATTGTTTTGACTAAACTCTCAGTTGTTCAAATTAATCTCCTGATTTATTTTTTATGAAAGGCACTCCCAAGCACCATTCAGATAGCAGGTTTTGGCGGGAGATAAGCATAAGCTCTGTTGCAAAGTCTGTGACTGAGGGATGCAAGAGCACACCAATTTTCCTCAAGATTCTATGTGGCTCTATTTTGAGGGAGAAAGAAAAGACAATTTTCCTTTTGCATTTTAAAGCTTATTTAACACTTAGCATTACTCCATCTTCTTTATGTGGTACAGTATATTCCACTGCAAGACTCCAGTTAAGTGTGGAACTAAAATGCCTTTATTAAGCTTTAAGTAGAGTGCATACCAAGAGCATCACACCAGCACTAATGAAACACAGGCCCCAGCACAACCAAAGTGAGATTGTTAATTCAGAGGTAACCAGAGCTGGTTCCTGCCTTTGTGTGTTTGGCAATTTGGAAGTCCCTGCAGTCAGTCTCTATCCATTTGCACATCAGCCAGCAAATCTGCAAATTAAAAGACAGCAGACCTGCATTGCATATGGGTGTGGATCAGTGAGCAACACGGCAGCAGCAAGGGCTGGGACAAGGTACTGCAAAACCACAGTTCCCTTGGGAATTCTGACCACAGGACTTTCTGTTCTTCCAGTTGGCAGCAGCAAGGACAGGGCCCAAGACACCCCTGGCACCAACCACTTTCTGCTCCTGCTGCAGGTGTGCAGCACCAGGACGCCACCGTGCACATCCCAACCCCAAGAGCCACTGCTGACCCTTAGTCCTGCCTCTCCTACCCAGGGACTATTAAATTCTGACATCATGACCTAAAGAATCATCCTCATTTCCCATGGGGAGGAACATGGGTAAAACAACCCCAGGTCCCAGCCCCAGGGGCAGATGTCCCCAGGGTCATTTGCCCCCTGCATTTGCTGACAGGCAATTCTGAAATGAGTCCTGCAGGCTGTACGCATACACAGGACCAAGAAGCAGGATCTGGAGAAGGGTAAAGGCTCTCTCAGAGATAGCATCCCACATCACACATGTGGACAGAGGGGAGGGAAAACAGCTTTCCACTGATGGCAAAGTCCTGGACTTTTCTGCATCTCCCAGCAGAGACACAGTTGCCATTCCTAAGCACCTTGCAGGTGCTGTCTGCTTCACAGAGGGAAAACACAGCACAAATTTAGAACAAATACAAATTTAAGGGTTTCAGGTTAAACTAGAAACCACTTTCTTTGTCGGTTTGATTGCTTAGCATCATCAGCCTGGATCTGTTCAGGGGCCAAGCTTCCCAGACAGCTTATTGCCAAATATGACGTGTTTGAGATGCCAGTTTGCTCAGGATGTGGAGTGGAGTGCCACTCACTCCACAGGGAATGGCCCAGGCTGTGCTGGAGGGCTGGGGCAACCCCAAGGCTGTGGACCTCAGCCACAGTAATGACAATTTTCCCTCCTTTTCTGTTTTTGGTTGTTGGTTTGGGGTTTTTTAACTTTTGGACATGACACCTAGTGCTTTCCTTGGGGAGCAAGGGCTCTGTCCCAAGCCCCTCCAAGCAAAGAACATTTGTGCAGTGTCCAGTGCACAGGGATTAGCAAAAAAAAGCCCCACTCTAAGGAGAGAGCAGCCAGGAGAGGAAACTGCATCTCTGCAGGCAGCACAAGGGCAGGGGGCTGTGCCAGCCCACCTGCACTGCAAAGAGCAGCTGTGGGAAGTGCCTTCACATCTCTAATACATCCTCCACCTAAATCTGAACTGCTCTAACTTAACCACCACGTTTAACAACCTTGGGCTCAAACCCAAGAGATGCTCCACTCTTCCTCACATTCCTGCCAATGTTGTCCTTGGAAGGAGAAACCCCCCAAATAAATCAGGAAGATCCCCTCCCATCTCACACTGATGTGAGTCTCTGTTGGAATCAAGACTCAAGGACTGGCAATAGGTCCAGATCACCACTTCTTCTGCTCAGGACCAACCCCACAACCACCTTGTGCTGCTCCTCACCCACCCAGCCATGGAACTGGGATGGGGAGAGTCAGGAGGTGATGCTCAGGCCCAGAGAAAGGGCTGTGCTGATCTTTTCCAAGCATCTTGTTTAAACCAGTGCACCCTGGAAGATGCAGAGCAGAGGGATGGATCTGCCAAAGGCAGCTCGACCTCAACATGCCGCCCTGTGAGCTGCACTGTGGTCTGCCCACACACTTCCCTGGCAGCAGGTGAGCCTGGCACAGCCCAGAGCCCAGCAACCCTGACCCCTGAGCTATCCATTTAGGGAACTTCCCATGAACGCAGACAAAACAACAGTGTCACGGTGCTTTTAAGCCCAAGCTTGGCAGCTCTGGGTGGGAGAGCAGCAACACAGGAGGTTGTGCACCTCCGTCCCACTGCTGCTACCAGGGACACAGCTCTGGCACCATCTTCCAAGGAGAGCAAATCCCAGCCTGTTTGGCAGCCAGCCCTTTCCTCCAGAAACAAGCTGTCCCGGCTGGAGAGCTGGGAGCAACCAGCTGGATTTCTTCCAAAAAGCCTGGTCACAAAGCAACTGGCAGGAGCATTAAGGGAAGAAATTTTCTTGGCAGCTACCGGCCGAGCGGCAACAACTCAATCCTTATCAGTGCATTTCCGTGTGCTGGGGAGGAATGCAGACAGCACCCCCAAAAGCCCCCCCCTTCCAAAGCACCTCTTCCCCAGGAAACTCAACAGGTGTTACAATCAGATACTGTAATAGCATCAGGTAAAATTTACACATTTTAGAAGAAAAGACTGGTAAACCTGATGGTACTTCTGTGTCTGTGGGATCTGGTGGGATTTATTCCAGGTTTGATTTTCTGACAGGATGTGGAGTTTTATTTCAAAGGCACAGGTATCAAATAAAACCAGCAACATTAGTTTAATTAAATAGCCTAATAAAAAAAACTTAATGCTCAATTTAGACTTTACATATGCCTCCCTTATTAAGAGACTAGTTTTTGCTTTTTGATTTTTTTTACCCCTCTGGAAAGGTTTTAGTGCAGTGATTATATAGCAACAGAAAAATAAACTAAAAAAGGCACAAACTTTTGTGTTTTTTTCTTTCAGCTTTTGCTAACACTTTATATTTGTCTGTTTTACTTCGGTTAATAAATCACTGAATGCAGCAAGAAAATATTCTGCCCATTTCTGTACACTATACAAGAACCCCTACCAACAGTACATTATTTCAGCTCCAGGAGAAATGTACAGCATAGAAAGACTTTTAAAAATATAGTGCCCCATACAGAAATTTTGTTAATTAAAATCACGGTCTCTTGCTACAGTATCCTTCACCATCCTCATGACCCCCTTTATTGCTGGGACACACGCTGGGACTCTGCCCCTCCGACTCCTCACAGGCTGGACCAAGCCCAAGCTAAGCACTGAAAGGGCAGCTGGGGTTGTGCCAAACGGCTCCTCCATCCCCAGCACCAGTGCCTGGCCCAGGCCCCGCAGGGATGGGCTGAGCCCCCTCCCCTCTGCTCTCCATCAGCATCGCCGGCCACATCTCTGTGCTGGGAAAGCTTCTGGCTGGAGAGGAAAGGGCAGGAGTGGGACAGACAGCAGCACCCCATGTCCAAGGTCTGTGCTGGCTGTCCCCTGATCTGCCCCAGGGCTCCTGTCCCCTCCCCACACCTCAAGGCTCCTTCCTTCTGCAGCTCTCCTGCTGACTCTTCCATTGTATTTGCAAGCGTGGTGAACACATGCTCTACCCCTTCACCAACTGCATCGCCATGAGATGGGGGGTTCCCCCCTCACCACATGCGTAATACTTCATAAAATAATAATGGTTTTCCGCAGTAACTAAAGGGGTTTTCCCTTTAAATGTATTAGCAGAGCGAAATCCCTCTACCCACCCAAAATTAAGTGCAGCCAGAAATTGTTTTCTGTAATATCTCTGATACCACGCTTTCAGAATTAAAACCTACCGGTCTTCTTTTTCCCCAAGATGTAATTCATGCAAAGTTGCTATTTGTTTAAATAAGTTATAAAAGTTGATATCTCAGGCTAGAAGAAGCTGTAGTCTTGGTTATTCTTTAGTTGGCAGGCACTGTACATACATACCGGGTACAGACACATGCCGAATCTGCTTTGCATTGCTTTTTGCATTGTACAATTCACAAATCTGACATCATTAAAGCAGTTAATTACCTTTGATGGAAGGCTGCAGTGAGGCCATCTACATTTATCAAACAAGCAGCTGGTTAAGATAATAAGTACGCTCCCCCCCACCCCGGTGCTCCCCAAAATGCTATTATCTGTCACACGTTGCTTCTCTGAAGTGGTGAGATTCGGTGTGCACATTAATGTGCAAATGTGTTGCCATAGGAACTGCAGCCTCCATTACGCCTCAACGACACCATTCAGCAAAAGCCAAAACTAAAAATAACAACAACAACAACAAAAAAATAACCCTTAAAAATAAGATGAAAACAAACAAAAACCCCCAAAAGGCAGCAAAGAGAAAGTCCAACGCACATGCGGAGTCTGGCCCAGGACTGCAGGTTACGTGTGGCTACGGAACAGCGCAGGAGATACTTAGATTTGATCTGAACTTCACACTATGGTACAATGGGGCTCAGTTCAGCCGGTCCGAGTCTGTGCTGGCTCAGGAAGGAGGGGGAGGTGGAGCGGAGTCGTGGTTACCGGATGCACCCGGGGGTCTCTCAGACATTTGGCAGAATGAGGCACATCCAAAAAAAGTGCAACACCAGTGCCGCGGTGGCAGTGCGATGCGTTTGAGTGCGTGCACGCGCTTTCCTCTTCATGCATTGTAGCAAGCGGGTTGGGGCTGGGGGACAGGGTGTACCCCCCACCTTTGCTCTGGAAACTATTAACCAGTAGATTACGGTAAGAGGAACGCATATTCTACTTACTGATGCGTGAAATACTGAAGGCTGCATTCAAGTAATATTTCTGCGCTATTGTGAATGCATCGCTATGTTATCTTACACCTGGGAAAGGAGAGGACTATGTACACCAGAGCAGTTGTACTATTTTGCAGTAAGTTTCTGTGCTTTACGGAGGTACCTGGGAAGGAGAGGCCGGAGCTCCGCTCCACCCCGCTGGGTTGCAGGACTCCCAGCACCACCACCTACAGCATGCGAGGAAGGGGCGCTGCTCGGCCGGCCCATCGAGCTGAACGGAGCAAACCAAAACATGACGTGAGGGTACAAAAACTCTAACCCAAAACTGGCAAATAAGTGGTGATGAGAAATAGGAGGGTAATTTGTTATTTTTGAAGGGAGAGGAAGGGGGGGGAGAATATTTTTTTTGTTGTTTTGTTTTGGTTGGTTGGGTTTTTTTTTTTATTCTTCCCGCAGCTGCAGGCGGTAGCGGTGGTAGCGGACCTGGAAAAACATTCTCTCCAGTAAGGAGCGTGTCATCCCCGGCAGGGCATAATGTTCCACGACACCCACGTGCTTGAACCCCAAGGACTCGTAGAGCTTGTGGGCTGCCATCTTCACGGCCGTGGTTCCCAGCACGACGGAGGAGTAGTTGTTGAGCATGGCGAACTCCAGCACTTTGCGGCCCAGGGCCTTGGCGATCCCTTTGCCGCGGTAGTTGGAGTCAACGGACATGCGGCGAAGCTCCACGGTGTTGTCTTCCTCGTTGCCCCGCGCTGCCACGATCCCCACCACGTTGCCGTCCAGGACGGCAACCCAGAAGCAGGAGCCTGTGGGAGATAAAGCAGCGCATGTAGTCACCGGCCACCCCGATGGACAAGTGCCCCTTGCCAAACGCACACCCGGGAGCAGGGCCTGGGGTCCGAAACCACATCACACGTGGGGATTAATGACCTCCATAAATAAGGACCAAACACTCTTTTCCCCTGACAGCGTGAAGGAAATGTTGTTTTCCCAAGGAAAATGCACAGGGGCTACAATCTCCTGTCAGGGGGTTGTAGGAAGTGAGAAGGTCTCCCATGAGCCTCCTTTTCTCCAGCCTAAACAGCCTCAGCTCCCTCAGCTGCTCCTCACAGAACCTGTGCTCCAGACTCTTCACCAGCCTCGTTGCCCTTCTCTGGACATGCTCCAAGATCTCAGCATCCTTCCTAAGTTGAGGGGCCCAGAACTGGACACAGTACTCAAGGTGTGGCTTGACCCATTGCTTAATTATCACTCAATATGGCCACTACTCAATACAGCAGCCAACCAGGGGCACCGAGAGGTCTCTTGCCCAGATGAAAAGCACTGACTTGCAGTGCTTTTGAGCAATATGCCTTCATCCAGAGGAAGAAGACCCCATGACAGGAGAAACCCCTGGTGCAGGCAATGGCCTTCTTCCCGGCTGCTAAGCAGAAGAAAACCTGACTTGGGCAGCAGCTCCATCTCCTGCACCAACTCTGCCAACTGCTCCAACCCAAATGCTTGGCATGTATCACCAGAGTGATACATGTATCACCAGAGTGATACAGCCTGGGGGGGTGCTCAGGGGGGCAAAGGACCACCCCTCCTGAAAACCAGGGGAAACATGAGTAAGACAACCCAGTGTACTTTGTCACTGGAGAAGAGCAAAGCATGGGGTGGTGGGAGACGCCTTTGCAGCTGCTGTAGGAAAAATGTACCTTGTGACTGCATGAAACCATCTAAAGAGACGCCCAAGGTCTTCCCCACTTCCCTGTGGCACAGCTCAGATTGCAAGAAGAAACCAGCTACAAACCAGCAAGGAGAAACCAGCTGGTGGGGAACCAGCCCAGGTTCACCTCAGCACACAGGGCTCATCCCCACATTCAGAGGAATGTGCAGCTCCAGTGACGCTCATTCTTGCTCCCACTGTGAACAAGTCATCATGCTGCTGCTATCTAGGTCAACAGCTAATTTTTAAAACACCAGGGCCCATCTTGACCCATTTATCATAAGCAGCGAAGATGTCTCTGCTCCGCTGCTGCGCTGACAGTAGTGCGCCTTGTTCCCCAGCGCTCCCTTGGATCTCAGAACGTGATTTATTCAGACACGACCCCAGACAAACACCTACAAGCACTGAAATCAAGCAGCCACCCTCCCTCTGCATACAAATTGCAGGGTAGAGAGCTCGCTGCTGGTTTTAAAGTGCTCATCACGTGCTGGCTGAGCCCAATTCGTCACACCTCTGGCCACATGGCGAGCACACCAAACATGAGGGCCACAGTGATCCTCACCCTACATGCACAGCTACCACTCCTGTCGTGTAGTTCCAAAAAGGAGGTTCAGGAATTTCTCCATACTTGGGGAGCAGGGTCCCCAGTCCTGGGGCAGCCCCCAAAAGTGCCACAAAGCAGCCATCAGCTGGTGTCTGCTGGGCCGCAGCTGATGGCACAGCCATCACATCCCCCTCATCCAGCTCCATCCACAGCAACTCCTCCTGGAGCTGCTTCTTCAGCAAGTCTGCCTCATTTCCCCTCAAACCAGAGAAACAACCTAGCTTCCTCTCAACCCGAGGTTACACAATTGCTTCCACGACTGCTTCCCACTTTAATTCCTTATTTTCTCTTCTTAGCAAGTACCTCTTCTCTGTGCTCACCAAACCTGAGAGGGTGCTAAAGCTCGCTCAGCAACACTTCCCACATTTGTAAAATGGCACGTTTCTGGTACTTTGAGGTATTCTGAATATTTAAAACCCAAATCTGCACATACCTGCTACTGCAGAGCCACCAAATCCTTCACATTCCCAGCCCCTCTGACCACCCTCCCCACACCTGTCCATCCCAGCAGGGACTGGACCCGGTTGCAAGCAGCATGACAGCAAACCTGCACTCCTTGGTAATTTTTACTTAAAATTTTAAAGCTTAATTATAATGATTTTGAGTTCAACTTGAAAAGCAATAGTATCTGGCACATCTCCCAGTGTGTGCTGTGCACACAACACTTATAATTAGCCACAGACAGGACACATCTGCTCAAACAATGCGAGTTGTATTCAGCTCTCCTTTACTCCAGGGCCATCAGTCCTCAAGACTTCTACCCTGCTGTTCTCCTCGTGTCCATGTCTGCTCCAAGGATCACCAGCAGCCAGTTCCTTCATTCTACTAAAGACACCTCAAGTTCCCAAAGGTGGCTACAAGCCCAGGAGCAGCTTTCCCCCATGGGGTTGTCAAATCCCCGCTTCAGGCAGCTGCATTCCATTTGGGTGGGGGCTTGCACTGAAAGCTGTCTTGGGATCACACCACATGCGGCCGACCTTGGGCTGGGACTTCCTCTCCTCTGGGAAAACCCTCCAGTTTCACAGCAAGAATGCTGAAGGTCCTCAGATTGCTTTTTACCCAGACTCAACTAGATGACCTCTAAAGATCCTTTCCAACCCGAACCACCCTATCCTATGATTCTATGTTTTCCACAATGCCAGCCAGCTGCAGCTCCTCACCATATCCACCCTTCCAGCAGCACTTAACTCTGGAGCAGTGTGGAAGCACCCTGGAAAAACCACCTTGCACTGCCACACCCCAGGGCTGGGAGAGGGTCTCCTCCTCCTCCTCACCTTTTCTGGACTGAAGATATCGACTCAGAGCATGGCTTGTTTTTGCACTTTTTCATACCTAGGATGAAACAAAACTAACTTCATCTCAGCTGTCAGTAATGAGCAACAGCCTTGTTTGCAGCACTATTATTAGCAAGAGCTGACGTTTTACTCTCTCACATGCTATCTGAAAATAATCACTGCTGCAAAGATAAACACAGACCCTGACAGCTACAACTCTCCCTGCCCTTCCAGATACTCATCTCATGGCAGCATCTCCGTCTTTGCCTTCACCCTCACTTGCCTCCATCTTCTGCCAACCCATCTCTATGGTCATCCAAAGCCCTTCCAGCTCACTCCAGGATCTGCTCTTCATGGACATCTTGCATTTAACCACAGCTGCCCTAGCAGCTGGAGGCACTTTCCAGAGGCCCTTGCTGTTCCCAGCCAAACACCAAGCACTCTCCCCTGCCTCCTTCCGAGCTGCCAAAAGCAAAAGTGAGGAGAAGCAGCCACGGAAAACCCACTACCACCTTCCTTAGCTCTCTCCAATTCTGCAGGTTACTGCCTCATCACACAATCCTGACATCAGGAACTTAGAGACAAAAGATACAATAAAGGGATTATTTTATTTTTTTTTTTACCATGAGGGTGGTGAGGCCCTGGCACAGGCTGCCCAGAGGAGCTGTGGCTGCTCCACCCCTGGCAGTGTTCAAGGCCAGGTTAGATGGGGCTTTGAGCAACCTGGTCTGGTGGAAGGTATCCCTGCCCATGGCAGAGGGGTCTTTAAAGGTCTCTTCCAACCCAAACCATTCCATTAAAAAACCCACCTTGTGATGGACACACCTATGAAAAAGGCACAAAATGGCTGTGATGTGCATGCCAAGGAACATGATTTTGTCTTGCTCATGCTTCACAGCAAGGTCAGACGTGGTTCCTCAGCTGATGGCACCCAGGGCCTGAAAGCACACAAGATGGCACTGTCTTTCTGCTCTAAATTTAAGGATGATTCCCAGCTTCTGAAGACCAAAGAAGGTATTCTTCTAACCCATCCACCCATCTCCCACAGCACAGGGCTGCCCTCAGAGTCCACACACCGCTGCTGACACCACATCCCAAGGATTTCCCCACGGCGGTGGCACCACGCTGGCCACATATCCTCCACTCCTGCCAAGGAGGACATGCCATGCAATCCCCTGGCTGTGCCTGCAAGCCTCCTCTCCCACCCTCCTCCACCGTCAGGAGCTGCACAGCTCTCCCCCACGCAGCCAGCGAGGATGGATGGTGGGTGAAAATAAATTCATTTATTTTTGCTGCAAATTCTTCTACACCTTTTGATGAATAAAAGGCTGGTGGGTGGATGGGTGGAAGGACTGGAGCCAAAGGCAACAGCAGAGTACTGCTAGAAGGGAGGGGGGACAGAGACATCAGCCTTCCTCATCAGCATGAGTCCCACATGACTGACTATTGCAGGTTCCAACAGCTTTCTTAAGCCCTCAGCACGCAGGGACCGCTACTCCAAGCCCCAGAATCGCGTCGCTCTGAAAAGGCAAAGCTCTGTCTTCCACATACTTTTCAAATACATTGTTTTCTAGAAAATTCTAGTGTTCCCACAAAAGCAAGAAAAGCTTTGCTGCCCCAAAACTTCCCGAACTCACGCTTGGGTCCTCCCTAGTGCTAGCGCCTGCACACTGAGGGGTGAGGGGCTGAGGCAGATAAAACCTATCCCTGTTTTCTTTAGGGCTGCAGAGAGGACAGAGCAGCTCCTGCAGCCACCACCAGCTGTTGGTGCTAACATTGCACGGATGCATCCCTGTGGGAAGGAGTTTTCCTTGGAAGCTCAGCACAGGGCAAGTATGGAAATCTTGCCCAGAGACACACCAGCCCTCTCTCTTTTTCTTCAGGGGCGGCACTGCTATCTATGCAGCCAAGCACTCATTAATTCTTGGAGCCTTATGCGTGGAACATAATTTCTAGACAGACATGCAACTTCTTAAGAAAATATCCCTTCAAGCAGAGACTGTGACTTTCAGTTCTGCTTTGGCATGTCACAGCAATACAAATGTGAGCAACTCCCCTGCTGGCTCAAAGCTGTCACAGGTGATGTCCCTGGAGCATCATCCAGAGGAGGGGACTGGCAGTTTCCATCACCACTGCTGGGAACTCACCAGGACAGCACCAGCTCCTCTGCATCCTTACAGCAGAGCCAGGAAAGCATCCTGCACAGGGCAAATATCCCTCTCCAACATTTTCCCCCAGGCTGTTATGAAGGGGCAAAAGGGAAAAAAAAATCCAAACACCAAAAACCTCAAAAGCATTTTGACAGGGTCTGCAGTTGCCTGTGTTCCATGCTCTTAATATACCTACATAAAGGCTTGCCAAAAGTGACAGGCTTGCTCATCCCAGAGATCCAAACGCTCCCTGACTCCTCCCTGTGACCCCTGCCTGCAGCACAGCCTGGTGTGACACCAGCACACAGAAACACCAGCACAGAGAAGGCTCAACACACTGAGTTTCAAGACCTTCAAGCATTTGCCCTTGTAGTCACTTCTCCAGCTTCCTGTGCCATCCTTTGGTGTGATTTTGGCCAGAGCAGCAGCTTTTTGTGCTAAGCAGGGCTGGTCCAAGCAGGGCAGTACAGAAGGAATCAGGATCCAATGCAGAGCCATTTTTCACCTATTCACCAATAACTGTTAAAAAGCCCCAAGTTCAGTGTCTGGGCTCTCTTCCTGCCAGCAGTATTTACATACATCACTTTAAGAGAGACAGACTGTACATGGCATCAAGTGGCCAGAGTCCCTAGCCCAAAGCTGGCTGTGCTGTGGTTGTGTATTGCTGATGTCACTTAAATTCCTGCTCTTTTATCCTGTCTGGGTTTTGAAGAAGGAGAAGAGGAACTGCCCAGCACTTGAGGCAACACTCTCTCCTCCTTCCCCTCCATCCTTCGTGAAACACAGGGCAGAGCAGCCAGGTTACATCAGCATCGAGGGAGAAAGAAGGCTCCTCTGGGGACAGCTTGGCTGCTGGGATGTGAACGCTGCCAGCAGGAGCAGTCTGGGGCGCAGACGAGGAGCTTCGGCTGCCACCCAGCCAGACACAGGCGGCCAGGGTGCAGGGACCAACCAAGGACAGGCAGCAGCTGTCCCTGCCACTGACCCCAGCTGCTCAGTTAGCCAGGATGGGGAGGGATTTATGTCTGTGTTTATGAGGCAAGCCATTATCCTATTATCGCTCCTTACCTACATCTTTCCCATGTGTTGAGTTTCTCTCCACCTTTCTAGTTTCCCTCGGCCTCAAGCAGGGCTGCATGACAGCTCCCTCAAGTTCTGCTAGTAACCCTACACTTGACTTAAGTTAAAAGGCATTCCTGGGCGGGTCCTACAAAATAATGGCAGTTTATGGCTATGGAAACTGGGTGAGATGCTAGAGATCCTGACTCCAACACTCCTGACATCCATGAGCATCCCTCTGCATCAGACAAGGTCCAGGCCCGGGGAAACAAAATGTGTCAGGGACACAGGAATTATTCATGCATGAAATGAGAAATGCTCTGGGACACCTTCCTCCCCATAAATAACCCTACATAATCTACCACTGCAGGACACATTGCCCTGTTATAAATAATTCCCAGCTGGAAGAGCACAGGGCAGTGCATCTATATGTCGAGGGTGGGTGACATCCCTTGATTCATGGAGCATCTGGGCAGCAGGAAATGAGATCACCTACAAAGCATGAAAAGAGATGGATGGTTTGATTCTGAGCAACCAGTTCATCTACTTCTCCATCTACCTTCTTTTCCATCCTTGCTACCTTCACCTATGTTGTTACCAAGGGCTGAAGGTACTTGCAACAACCCCAAAACTCAGCCAAAGCCACCAGAGTTGCAAGCAGCAGGGAATGAGTGGGATGACAGTGACATCCAGCATTCAGTCTGCAGCACAGCCACAGGGCAGATGCATGGACATTTGTACCAGAAACACTGTGACCCCAATCCACCACAGCAGTGGGTCTCAAACCACCCCAGGAGACAGGAGTTCAGAGGTGACAAATCTCAGCAGGAAATGAGAGACAGGGTGATGGGGTTTTGGACTGCAGGCAACTGCTGCCCTCAGCATCAGTGCAAACCCCAAACCATATTTGCCTTCAGAGTGGTATATGCTGTACCATACCAGTGCTGCTGGAGCAGCAGCACATGCTGCACAGGTGACAGCCCCACTGCAACTTTACCTGCACCTGGGCGTGGAAAGGGTGGTGAGGTTGCAATTCAGAGTAACAGTACGAAAACTTTCATCAGTGCTTGCTCCACACTCTCCAATGGAGCTGGTCCAGCCTCAAAAGCACCCTTCAAGGCAGGTATTCCATTTTGGGGTGCCAAAGCCCCCAGAAAACCCCTAAGATGCTGATGGCTAGCTACAGTTTACTTTCACGGTACTTTTGACAGGAAAAAAAGAAAAACACATTCTGCAGCAAACGGACTTCAGGAAGTGGCCGGGTTTGGTCCTAAACAGCATCTCCTGCTGTCACTGCTGGGGACATAACCCAGCAGGCATCTCTAATCTTAAAACCTCTGCCTTAAACCTCACTCTGTTCCTCTGAAACACCTCTATGACAGCTCCTGCCCACGCATCCTACTCCTGTCAAAGCTTTGCGAGGACCCAGCCCGGACGACTGGATCAATGCAAGCTGTTAGTGGCCATGCCCCATGTCAGCACTTCACAGGCTGATTTTACAAACAGGCGTAAGTCCCCTGGGGCCCTGAGTGTCACCACGTGTGACAGCACCCGAGGGGGTGCTCAACAAAGCCCCAGGAAGTGCTCAGCACAGCGCAGGAGCAGGCTTTTGATGAGACAGCTAGAAATCCAGGCAATGCCGCAGATGGGATAAAGACAGCCCCTCCAGCACATTTCGGAGGGTGCTATATAAAGAAGTGTAACAGCAGGATTTTAAAATCTTCTATCAGGTTCTTTTTTGCTGGCCACGCTGCACCTTGAAAAGCAAAGTCCGTAATAAAGCCAATGTATAACAACTGTTCAAGAAAAAGCTGCAGAAGCAGTGGTGGGGGATTAAAAGTAGCCTGGTTATCTGGACAGATTTAGCCTGGCCCATTGCTCCGCTCTCTGCTGCTCAAAAGAAGGACACGAGAGAGAAAGGAGAGAAAACCACAGATGTAGCAACCAGGGTCGACCTGCTGCTGGGTCATCGGGGGAAAGCACTGATCGAGAAACAAGGCAGCGCCTGTGGTTTTGGCATGTGAGCAGTTTTTATCGATAAGCAAAGAATTAAACAGCTTAAAGGAGAGGATAAAGACTAGGATATGTGGTTTTGGCCAGGCATTGTCCCCAGGGCTGACTGGATGACGAGCCCCGGCGCAATGGAGCTGGCTCAGCAGAACGGTCTGGTCTGCACAAATGGACAAAACCAGGAAAAAAGGAAACTTTTCAGGGTAGATGCATACAACATACACACTAAGCCGATCAACTGCAGAGTCAGGCCTTAAGTAAGCCTATGGTCTAGAATTTAGACTGGTTTTTAGCTAGAAGTTTTAAGGAAAAAAGAAATCAAGCTCTTCTGCCTGCTTTGCTAGCCTGGGTCGTGCCAGCTCCAAAAGACTGATGTGACAATTAGCTCTTTGTTAGTGAAATTAGTTTACAAGATCAAATGTGCTGCTGGTTGTGTTTTGAGCCAGCTCCTTAAAAGGACATCGTTAAGGCTTGGTCTCCATCTTATACATCGATCTTTCACTACATGGCTTTATTGCTTTCAAAAGGTACTGAATTTGCCTTGCAGCAATTTTCACTTCCAAACATTGAACAAACTGGAAAATCTACAATTATTGGATGTTCTAGAATCCATTACTTAGTGGCTGACTTTTACTTTATATGCTTTACTGTAAAAAGGGACTGAGCAATAACTACTGAATGGCTTTCTTTAGCTTAGCAGCTGGCCAAGCCATAAATCAAACAGGGAAAATGGACAGAATCAATCTTATTTTCGCTGTCTGTCACAACTTGTCTGGTTTAAATTTAGCCAAGACTCCCTTTATTCAACAGAAGTGCCTGTATCTACATAGGTATTGCACTAAATGCTTCACAGCAAAGGGAGAAACTAAGGTTCATTTACTTAAAGTTAAATAACAAACAATTCTGAGCTCTACAAGGACTTTTGGGGGTTTTATGCTGCTGTGAGGTCAACAACCTTTGAGATGAGTCACTCTTCAGAAGGGCCCCTCTTCTGCAAAAGATCACAGGTAAAGCCTACAGAGCACACTGAGAACAACTGCTCTCAGTCAGGAGCAACTTAGGTAGGATGAGCTGCAGCCAAGATGTAAGTTCAAACTTAGGATATGGCATAATGATGCATCAGGACAGAATAACTCGTCTGTGCATGCAAACTCTTTAAATCAGAGTCAAAAACAAGGCTGGGAGGTGCTTCCCCTAAAAGGTAAAAAAGGAAGTGACTAAGAATATTTGCATATTTAAAAAGTGACAGACAGAAAACAAACAAAAAACCTACTCAGCAAAAGAAACCACAATAGAACAAGTCAAGTAACGGGTGCATATATTCAACCAAAACATGCTGCACAGCATGTTTCAGTGGTTCTGAGCATGGTGTTAGCTCCCTCATGTTCTTGCTGCCCTCCTGAGTCTCTCAATGAGGACTTTCCTACCAGAGCAGCCAAGGAGCGACAATGACAAGGCAATATTTGTGGTGCAGAAACACTGGCCAGAAAGAGTCGAATCCCAGGGCAGCTCCTCCTTTTTCCTTCCTGGGACAAACTGGGAACTGACAGACAGGGACTTCCACTTCACCAAACCCTGCACAGCAAAGAGAAGCTACCAGGACACTCTCCTAACACCAACAATAAATATGGCTCTGCTGCACTCAAAGCCTTTCCTTCTGCACATGACTGGTTTCACAAGAATCCTACCTTGTTGCTAACACAATGAATCAAACCTCCCTGCCCCCTAGCTTTTCATAATCTATATGAGCAAAACAGCAACCACAAGGAGTTATATCCTCTCTGAAACCACAGTGAAGAATTCATTACTCAATATTGAGGAAGACATCAGGAAAAAGGAAAAGGTTCAGGGCACAGATTTGGTAAAAACTACGGGCTGAAGTCAGGTGGTAGATGGCTTGATCTCCTTAAGACTATTGCAAGCAATAAATATTTCTGACTTCTAGCACAACACCTTGAAATGGTGCTGCACACAACTTTCCCAGAGCACAGGCATCCAATAAGGATGCAATAAGTTATCATCAGCTGGGACAAACCCACCCTGTCACCAGCTGCTACGCCAAGATGAGCCCCTAAAATCCATTACAATGGACCGGGAAGAGATCAGGAGGTGAGGAGTGAGGGTGGCTCAGCACCTCTGTCCTCCCCAGATGCTCACCAAGGGCACTCATTTCTCACTGGACCAACCCTGTCTGACCTGCATGAGCTCCCCAAACACCTGGGCAAACCTACTCCCCTAACCTCTGGAGAAGGAGTATGTGACTAAATAACAGGGAAACTGGGAAGGATACTCAGACTGGTAAGGAGAACCAGGCTTGGGACAACCAACCCCAGACTTTCTGCCCTACTCCCATCAAGGCAGCATGTTGTCTCTGCAGAGGTGCACAACCTAACATGGAAAGTGATGGAAAAAAAAAGCAATTTCTACCTGCAGCATGCCAAGAAACAAGGCCTTTCCCATGGAACAGGGTCTGATGTACTTCTGACATCCAAGGCTAGAGGCAGCAGCAGGACTAATGTTAGAGTTTGTGGCAAATCCAATTCCCGACCCATACAAATAAATGAACAAATAACTAGCAACCCTCTCTGGAAGCAAACATTCCAAGTATCCTTGATCTGCTTTTAGCACCATCACACTTCTAACACTGGAGGACTTCCTAGAGCAATGACCCTCTCCCTACAACACACCAATCAGCCCATCCCATTCGGGAAGAGCAGGGAAGGAGACCCTTTCCCCACCACACCCTAAGGTGTCCCCCAGTCCTGCTGGGGCTGGATCTGACCTATTGGTAGCTGCAGGCACCTCCTGGTATCTGCACCTTCCCACATCTTCAACCCAACCCTCAGCCTCGTGGGTGGTGACTTCCATGACCAGGCAGGATCAGCAGACAGGGGTACCACTGCTTTCTCATCTCACTGTGCTTGTAAAGGCTGGTTTTGGGATGCTGAGCCCTCCTGAGGGTACTCAGCCCTTCTGAGGCAACTGGGACAGCCACGACTGCTGGGGACACTACTGCAATGAGTGCTCTCCTTGAAAACAAACACAGGCCTTTTTCCAGCAGGAGAAGCCTGCGAAGGCAACCTACCATCCTTCAGGTCATCCCACCACAGCTCCCACCGTAACTGAACACCCTTCTGGCCTGCAGCTCTCTTACTTCTCCAGCTTTACTGTGTATATGTAATCCCTGGGGGCTGCTGTATTTGTCCCTAACTCAGTCAAACAAAGCCCTGGGGTGAGGTTGCTCCAGTGTCCCACCTGTGTTTGCCAAGGTAAAAGGCTCCCCCACTCCCACTCTGCTGGAGCCTTACCCTGCAAGGAGGGCAAACACTGCCTCAGGACTTCACCTCCTTCTGCCCCAAGTCATTGAATCCTGCAATGATTTGGGTTGGAAAGGACCTTAAAAATCATCTGGCTCCAATCCCCTGCAATAGGAAGGAATGTCTTTCAACAGAGCAGGGTGCAGAGCCCAAAAAGACCTCTCAAGCAGCAGAAGCCTTCATTGCTTCAACCTATAACTCTCAGCAAACCAGTGGCAACGCTCCATGTGAGGCCACAGCCCTGCCACAGTGCAGAAAAAGCACACATCACTCTTGTGAAAGCCAACACTTTTCCACGTCCCTCTCCCAGCACATCAAAGCCAATGTGCCTTGGGTACAATTCTACTGAGCTCCACTAGTCCAGACTCAAACTGGCACATCTGTTTAACGTGGCAGTGCAAGAAAATTCCAAATCCATAAATACACTAACATCTGTCAGGCTGGGCACAGACAATGGGCATGTTGTGGATAAATGAAAATTACATGTGTAAATCTCTACATCTCTAAAAAAGAAAAAAAGAAAAATAAAAAGAGAAAAAAAATTTAAAAACCACCTTTGCCACGCATTCAGACTACCACGCCAGAACAATCAGGCCAAAAAAGTCCCTACAAAAGCCTAATCCAGATCTCCTGTGATAACCATCTATCATCTCCTTACACCCCACATTCATGTGAGCCCCAGCCTCAATACCAGTCACAAGAGCTGGGGGTTTGAAAGACATCTGTGAAATCAGTTACTGGAGTGAGTAGGTAACAGGCCATGCCTCGTTCCATCAGGAAAAAAGACACATGGCAAATGAAGGGCACTGCTCAGGGCTGCTGAAAGCAGAAACCTTCGTGCCTGCACCCTCAGACTGAGGCACACTCATTCACAAAGGAGCTGCAGAAACGGGATCAACTTACAAACAGGAACAGCACTGCAGCAACCAGAGCCAGAAGAAATCCAAATCCACACAAGACTGGGTAGAACTGCAGTATTTTGAGGATGTGTTGGATTGCCCCATCTACAAAGAACACTGACCCCCCATACACAGGGTTAGGAATGAATGAATACACCCAAGAGTAGGTTCACAACTACAAAACTCCCTTTTTCCAATCCACCAGTATTCCCTAAAACATCATAAATTCATCTTGCAGGCAGCTGATAGCACATACAGGAAAGCCAAAGTTTACCACCATTTATGTCAGGTCTCCTGTAACTATCCAAGGAGCACTTGGACCTATACTGCCATAGGTATATGCTAAACTCCCAGCAAGAGACAAGGGATTTAAGCCCATGATTACATTAAAGCAAATGCTCCACTGAATCTTTAAGCCAAACTGTCCCAAGAGTTCAGTCTCAGTGAATGTGGGGAGTTATGTGAAGATTTTTTTTAGAATTTCACTGAAATCCTCTTTAGCTATTTGAGTTATCCATGAAAAACGTTCCCATTTCTCAAGAATCTTTGCAGATGCTTTGATGTTTTTCAGACTACTGATGGCTCTAAAAAAGTCCCTTAAAACCCAGGGATGGCTTATTCCCAAACAAAAATCACTGTCCAAGAGGCACAGCTTGATGTTATCCTCTGAACACTGACAGCTTCTGAAACCCCGGATGTAGATTTTCAGAGCCATTAAGTGAATCTAATTGACTTTACAAGCAGCAAAAGCTTGCAAAGGTGTTTTACAAATACCCTTTTTAAGCAGTTTGGATTTAAAAAAAAAAAAATCTCTCATTAGCATCCCTACTGTACAATAACTTCCCTCCTTGCTTTCTCTCTTTTTCAACAAATCCCACCACTAACGATGTAATTCCACCAAGGAGGACTTTACCAAGATGCTCACTGCTGTCCAGCAGACAGCAGCCAGGTATCTGCCGTGCTTTCATTGCTCTGCCTCTCACTAACCAACATCTGAATTAGCACTTGGAAATGGCAGGTGCTCCAAACCAGGCTGTTTTCAAAAGCTCCTCTTTGCAGCTCTGCTATTTAACATTACTTTAAATTGGAAGACTCCAGATTTAGGTCTTCCCTAGATTCCCACTAGAAGTGTTGTACAGTGTTTCTGGTGCTGTAATCTAGATCCAGGGAGGATGAACAGATGTGGCACCTCCAAAAAAAGAACAAAAAACCCTGATCTCAGAAAATGAAGTGGTTTGGTTTAGGTGTGGGGTTTTTTGTTGTTTTTTTTTTTTTTTTCCTTGCACACTCTGACTGCAATAATGATTTTATATATCTTGTTAAAATGGGAAGGATTAGGTTTGTAAGAAAAGTCATAGGGGAGAAGATCAATGGATACATCTGGAAGTGATGCAGGTCAGATTTCTAAAGAAGATGTAAGAAATGTTGCTGGCAGTTCATTTGCCTTCAGGTAAAATGTTCTCCCCCCACCAGTGACATGTGGGTTTGTGCACTGACGCACTGTTTTCAGCTTAGCAGACACAATATCCTCGTACTGCTAGACACTATTGTGTCTGTTCTATTTATTTTCTCATCTTTGTTATTTGAGTCTCCGACCAAAAAAACCCCCAAAACAAAATAAACAAACAAAAAACCCCACAAAAACCCCCAACAACAACAAAAAAACCCCACAAAAACAAACAAAAAACCACAAAAACCCCCACCAAAACTTGCATTCACCATGCTAAACATCTGGACAAACTAAGACAAGAAGAAAGTACATATACAATACAATTAGGTAAAGGCACATAAATTGAAAGGTTTGATGGAAGGAAAGGGAAAATCGGAGATACAGAGAGATCCTGGGTAGGGGACCACCACCCATGGGAAATGCCAGAAGTGATGAGGGAAGCAAGAAGTAGACCAGACCAAAAATAACTGGAGAATCTGACACAGGGATGGACAAGAGAGATGAGCAGAACTTAAAGGAATGCAAGTTTTGCAGTTTGATCCAAGACTGGAAATGTGGGATACAGAATTGCAGTGCTAGGGGATGGAAGAATGGGGAAAAAGAAAACAAAACCCCAAAAAAACCCCCCCAAACAAACAACCCCACCCCCCAAAAAAACCCCAAACAAACAAAAAAACCCCCCACTACTGGTTATCTGATAACTGTTGAAGCGAGTGTTGACTGCAAGGTGCACTGAGGAGAGACTCATGACCAGATAGCTGGTCCGGCACTTTCAATTAGCAGCACAGAGCCCAAGAGTTGCGACTGTAAAAAGCAAACAAACTTGCACTGCTGATGCTGATTTCCGAGTCAGGATTTGAGCACACTGGCAAGGGAGAGTGGGAGCAGCTTGTTTAGCAATTACTGGTGACTGAGGGTAAATCTAGGCAAGCAGCTTAGTTAAAAATGCAGTTTTTTGTAAAAATGCAGAACAATTCACACATTTGTCCTGAATTCACCAAAGGTGGAAAATGAAAGGCAGAGGAAAGCCAGGCTGGCACAAATCCTGCACAGATCTCAGCATTGCTGGCCAGGACATGGGCACACAGCTCACTCCTCCAAGGATCACAGGGGATGGATGCCCCAGCAGCCAGGACTTCAGATGTGGACCCCTCAACTCACCACTTCAACTACTACACCGATATAAAATACCTAAATATGTAATTCAAAGAGGGCCTGGGATGCCTGAAATCCCAGCACTGACTCGGTACAGATTTACCAGTGCCATGCAAAGCGGGGCCTGCCTGAGGGGTACCAACCAACCACATCATGGCTCTATCACGGCCAGTATTTTCTGAGTATAGACTTGGGTCTGACCTGTGCTTCTTAAGGAAAGCTGTAACAGCCAAGCATTCCATTTTGGGCTGAAAAAAGCATTACACCCCCCACTAAACACAGATCCATGCCTCATCATAGTGGAAAACCAGAGAAGGAGCAGTAAATCAACTTAGTTTGGACCAAAGCTATCCTTTCTTTTACTTTCCAGTTCCTGAACTGAAAAATCATTTTCTCACAAAACCTCTGGGTTTCAGTTTTGCCACTTGGATAATTCCTAGAAACAACACATGAATTTTAAGTGACAAATATTACTTGCTAGTTACAATTTCAAGCAGGACAGGCTGTGGTGGGACTAATACCTCGTATTATTCCATTAGCATTTACACTGTTGCAAATCCCATTTTAAATAATAATATCTCATGCAGCCAGTTAAAAATACAACTGTAATACATGCTTCCAATTTTGTATATATTGGTAATACATGCATTCCCAATTTTGAAATGTCTCCTTTCGCTCCCAGAATCCCATTTTAAAGCAGAAGCACAGCTTGGCACTAAGCCCAGGGAATGACAGGTCTACGTTTTAGAATTATCCTGTAAGAAATATAGTGTTTTCTTTTTGAAAGAAACACTCTTCAAACAGTTATAGAAGATAATGAATGATACTGTACATGCTGTCATAAATTGTTGATTGCTGGGGTCCAACAGGTCAATAGATGACTTAAAAGAATGGCTCAAAGCCATCTGTAACAGATACCACAGCTTCTACTGGCCATGACCAGACCACGATGAACTAATTTTTGATGCATCCATAATAAAGGATATGAGGCTCCTTGGTTATTCCATGTGCCCCCCTTACTAAAACACAAAAACCAAACCAACAAACAAACAACCCTCCCCCAAAAAAACAACAAACAAACAAAAAAAACCCACCCCCAAAAACTCCTCCAAAGCCTATTATTTGGTTACAAAGAATAAATTTGTCAGTAGAAACTAGGTAAGACATCCTGCTGCCTTTGGATTTTCTTGAAGACTCCTTTCATTAGCCACCTAATGTTGTCAGGATAACAAAACGATGCCTCAGCTTTCTACAGAATGGAAAAAAAATAAAAGGGAAAAAGAAAAATCTAAAAATACACTCTGAAGCTCCCTGTTTTGCTGATGCTGAAAGTAACAACAAAGGCTCATACATCCCTCGGCTCATCACAGAACCAGATACCAGCAAAACACTCTAGGTCTCTTTTTGCTGTAGCCTGGAAGAGAGCGGCATCAAGTATGTGATTATTTGTAACAGATCCCCAGCGCTGCATTACCAAAATAAAACTATGCACTCTGCAATACACCAGCAAACAATGCTGCGAGCTCCTGGAGCTCCCCAGGGGCTCACGGTCACCCCCAAAATCACTCCCATCCTGAGGAATTAAATATAACCTGAATATATTGCCTGAATCAAGATCTAAGTCTACAGAAAGAATTTCAGAAATCCACTCTGAAATTCGGGGAGATTTTGAATGGTTTGCCTTCTTGAAAAATCAGGCCATGTATTTAGACTTCTACATAAAATCAGGGGGGATTTTTCAATATATTTAGAGGTCTTCAAGTATTGCCCAATGGCAATTTCTAAAGTATTAAGACCACTGGTGGTGCACACTGAGAGGCAACAACATGACCACACTCTTGGGTAATCCTAAGAGGCTTAAATAAACAAATATAACAATGTGAGAGCAAGACTTTTCAGTTCATGTTCCTATATCCAATATGCAGCGTCAAGAGGGGCTCAAAGCTTTGTACCTTCAAAACTCCTGCCACTAGTCAAATATCCAACACAGAGCCTAAATTTAGGCTATTATGAAATCTTAACCTGAAACAAACTGTTGGGCAATTGTTTTAAATCTTGGCCATTCTTAAGAAAGCAAGAGAAAGAAAAAGAGCTGTCAAACCCCCTTTATAAGAGTAATAAATTTGCATTTAAACTTGCAAACAAAATTCTGGAGTCAGAACCCGTTTTGGTTTATTCACTAAGACAGTCCTGATAAATCGCATACAACCACTCCAGAAAACATTTAACATTGGAGAAAACATTAAAAAAATTACTCAAAGCTAGGAAAAAAACCAGAACACCTGATGTCCCTGCCTCCTTCATGTTCCTAACTCCCAGTGTGGCTTGTTTGCTGGTCTTGAGAAGTCAACTGTGCCTAAAAAAAGCAACTGATGTTCAATTTACACAACTGGTTACCTCTTTTACTGGAGATAATTGACCAGCACCGGCATGTACTGAGGATTTTAAACACCTAAAGTTTGAGCTTACGTTCAGTAGCATCACATCCACCCAGTCATGGCTACAACTCAAACACTGCTGCATTAAGTGATGCTCATGTCCATGAGGGACTGCCTACGTTTTTAGAGAATTCTTGAACATGAACGGGGAAAAAAAGGTCATATTACTCTGCAAAATTTACTACAAAATCTATTTTCATCTAATTTTGACATGGGACTGTGCCAAGCTTGTGGATCTAAAGGGAGAGCTATTTTTTATGTTACAGATATGCACATTAAGTAATGGGTTTGTTGCATATGTTCCTGTGATAAATAAATAGGAAGGGGGGAAGGCTGCAACAGCTTGCCCATAAACATGTTTATTCCACTGGCTGTAGATGACAGCCTTGAATCCACAGACTGCTCCCCTCATCAGGCAACTCCAGTTTTCCTGCATCGGCCCTTTGCTGAAAGTATCGCACTTCTACTCTGTACTACCTGCGCCCCCCTAAAATGGGAAAAACAACAACTACAAGATTTTGTGAGGCAGAAAGACCCTGCAGGCCCTCCAGTGGGTTGAGCAGAGCTGGTCCAAGTGGCTCAGCCCTGCAAGGGACCCAAGCTGTGTCACCTCCTGATCTACCCTAGCCCTTATCAGCAGGGCTGCAGCATTGGGCTGGGGTTCTGCATCATGCTTGCTGCTGGGAGCAGGACAGCCCTTGGTCAGCTCTGGGAATTTGGGGGTGGGGCAGGAGCTGGTGCCAGCACAACTCTGCCTTGTTCACTGTGTCCAAGCCCCCCACCTGCAGAACAGAGCTGCCTCCAGATGGAACAGCCAAGGCTCCAGCACAGCAAAATGGGGCAGCCACGAGTGATGGAGTGCCAGTGTTAGAGGAGCTGGGTTTTGGGAGGCGACTCAACTCTAAAGACATTTTACATTATTCAAATAAGGCCAAAATATTTCAGCCCATTACAAATGCTGGACAAAACACATCCTTAACACCTGGAAACATGAGTTGTTATTCATCTTGCTTCCCAAAAAACTCTGCACTGGAGACGAGAGATGCCAAAGCAGGCAGTTCCATGCTGCCAAGTGGTAGAAACCCAAAAGCCACAGTTGAAATTGCTGAGCTGAAGAATCTGTGACTGTCCCACTTGCAGGAAGTCAGCTTTGGAAATACTTTGACAAAATACTTCTCACTATAAAGTATAAGAGAAGTCTGTAATCCTAATCTTATGGGATCTCTCTGCTATGGAGGTCAAATCCCTGGAAGTGCTCTCATGGAATTGCAGAGAGATGCCAGCAGTGATTTGCTCACAGGATAGACCCTCCTCTGCCCAAGGAGACCTAACTTCAGTTCCCAGGAGTGATAGGAAGCAGAGCTGGGAAACACCCAGGAGGAGATAAAGACAAAGCCTCTCCCATGGGTTTCCCAGCCCCACAGATCTCCTCACCACTCTACAAGGTAGTGTGGGAAAGGCAAGCATGAAAATCCCAATAGAGGACAGGCAGCTCAGGGCTTTGGCAGATACATGAGGTCAGGGCACTGCATAAGCCAGTGAGAAATGCTGCAGATAGGGATGCTTCAGATTCCAGCTGCCTTTTGGGCACCCGGAGTGGGGCAGGGCTCTCCAAAAACACATTCCTCCACTGGGAAGCAGCAGCCCTGAGCCCTCTCCGGCATCAGGTAACTGAGCCGTTTCTTTGCTAAGTAAGAGCTGCTCTATTCTTTCCAAACAATGTTATCATTCGGCAGCTTCACTCCTGCTTATCTAGCAGCTTGAGCATTATCCAGAATGTAGAAGAACTGGGCTCTGTGGCTGTCCCTCTGCCCGGGGGCTTAGCGGGGAGAAATATCCCCCCACGCCCTCTCCCTGCATCTTTGGAAGGGTTTAGGCATGGCAGAGCAACCACAGCTCCAGGGCTGAGGATCTCCTCCCAAGGCAGACCCTCTATTTTCCCTGCACTCCAAAAGTCACTGGCGCTCACCCTGAGCCTCCCCAAGGATCAGCACTGATGGAGCAGAGGTAGCAGGGGCCACAACCACCTGTTCACCCAGCAAACATCATGCCAGAGGGAAAAAAACCACTGCCAAACGACCCGATGCAAGACACAAATACTTGCTTGTTACCCAGACCAACACCTCACTGCAGCTGCGGGACACCTCAAAAGGCAGAGGCAGCAAACAGGATCCCCCCTCCTCACTACCCAGCTCTGGACCCGCCTCAGCTGGCTTCTGGCAGAGGAACATGATCCCAGAACCTCTGCCACGGGCAGGAGGTGCCCTCTTCGAGCCCAGCTGAGGAACGCCACCCAGGAGCAGCAGAAATCGGACCCCACTGAGCCATCCCCCTGCAGCCCCTCTTCCTCAGGGCCCCGTCCCCCAGGGAGGCGGGGTATCCGTGCAGGCTCCTCATGTGCACCGCCACATACAGGGCACAACGGGCAGCAGGGCAGGAAGGCTCTGCTCACCCCGGATGGAGAACAGAGCCCCCCGAGAGGCAACCAGAGGTGCCCACCCACGCACCGAGCGAGAGCGGGGGCTCTGCAGCCGCCGCCGAAAGCCACGGCGCTCAGTGGGGCCGTGACCCGCACCGGCAGCGGCGCTCCGGCTTCAGTGCACCACACCAGGCAGGTGCCCCCAACACCCCACCAGGCGCTGTGGCCTCAGCTCTCCGGGGGGCCCAGCTGTGCTGTCTGTCCATCCCCCCCTGCAGCACTGGGCGCCGCGATGCGGCCACCAAGCCTGTCACCGGTCCCCAAAACCCTGACAAAGGGCAGCTGCCGCCACCACCACCAGGTCAGGGACGCACACCCCTCGGCAAACCCCGCCAGAACAGCCAGCAGCAATCTTTAAACAACCACAGAGACACGGGAATTCGCCAGCCACAGCCCCAGCTGCAGTCGCTTTGGGGAGCAGCAGTTCTGCATCGGACACAAGGAGTCTTGGTTTCCACAAGCTCTCCAGCTGAGACCTCGGCCTCACAAAAACCTCCCTAACACACCAACCGCTGCAAAAAAAACATACAACACAACCAACTGGGACAGAAGCTTGAAGAGACGCAGTAAAATTGATTAGTCATCAAAATCATCAGACCATAAAAGATGCTCCAGCTGTGCTCATCTTTTTTTGTCCGGATAAATGCAAGAGGCAGGGCTCTAGTTAAAATTAATTCCTCTTTTTCTGGTTGTTTTTTTTTTGGTTTGTTCTTTTTTTTTGTTGTTTACTAGAGCTCATTACTCTGGTTGACAATTAAGCCCATTATCCAATTCCTTTCTTTTTTCACCATTCCAGTAGTCTTTTTTCATAGCCTTTGAAGAAAGGGAAAAAAAAAGGTAAATTCCAATAAGTGCTATTTTAAAATGAAAAATGTGACTTTACAAAGAGCTCAGGAAGGTGTTTAAAACATTGAACCTTCTGTTTTAAGACCCCAGCATGCACTCAACACAAACAAGTCCTTTCACATTGAAAGCACTTGTACCGCTGTGTACAAGCTCCAAGCTAAGCACCAGCTCAAACGTTCTGCCAGACCCTTGGCGTAAGTGTAGGAGGGCAAGAGAAAACAAAGATTTAAATTTTGGCTAGTGCACTTCTGCAAAATCACTGTCAGCACATATTTTTCAGTTCATACAAAACCCAGCAGAGGAAAATTCAAACAATAAGTAACTTGGAGGCGAGAGGTTCAAAAAAACTGCAGAAGAAAAAGGCTAATATGCTGTAACTCGTGGAATTGTTCAACACTAATCATTAACCTGGGTGCTCATGGTATCCCACTGCAAACTGGGTCCTTTTGGCCTGGTTATGAAACTGACCCACATGTTTTGTGGATGCTTCCACAGTACCACCAAGAATGATCCATTTTAATAGCTAAAATATCCCCTCACTGTAGATGCCTGCCTTACCAGAGGCTATTTGCTGTAGATACTCTCTACAACAGTGCCCCAGCCCTGAGCACCACTCAGAGCTGGCTGCAAACAGGTTTTTGTGCCTGGATATCCTGGATTCCAAGGGCAAAAACCTCAGCTAAGATGCAACCAACATCTTTATCCAGGATCTTAAGATCATGTCCCAGTTCTACCTTTGCATTTATTACCTTGAGAAACAGGAATTCATAACCCCAACACAAAAATGCTTTCTTCCCCTTTTTCCATGTTGAGGGAAAAAAAAAAAAAAATCAGGGAGCAAAACATGGATTCCCTAAAGAAGGAGCAGGAAGTTGCCTGGTCATACTTCCAGGCCAAGCTGCAGTTATATCAGGTTGGGTTTAGCTTGTCTAGTTAAGCTCTGGCCATCTCCAGCCTCTCTGGGACCCTGTCCCCACACCCTGTTATTCTCACCTCACTTTCTGAGAAAGCTCTCAGAAATATCTCAGCCGCAGCGACACAACGAGCCCTTCTCATTCCCACTGCAATAATTTCTGTCTGGGCGCTATTTTGTAAACTAGGCAAATAAAAGACAAACTTGGGGCTTGACTTTGTTTTATTGCCATTGTTCTGTCCTTTAGGTGGGACAGGCAATGCCAGTGCAGCCCATTGCTGCCTTCCTGCAGATGTTCAGCCAGCCAGCCTTCAAAGTGCACAAAACTGGGATTTTCTAGGATAAATGTATTTATACTGCTGTCCTATAGGAAAAAAAAAAAAAAAAAATCCACCAGCCACATTTTTGGAGGAAACAGGAGCAAACCACTGGATTCACACCTTGTGTACAGCTACACTAAATAACACCACACGGATTCCTGGCACACGGATAGTGCTGGCTCCAACACACAGACACCCTTCTCCTTCCCCAGACCCCAAAGCCTCTCTGGTCCCTTTATCCAACAACACTATCATCAAGAACCTTTAACAAGCACCAACAATCCCATAAATCTGCTTTTTATGGCACGGTAGAAGCCTAATCACATGATTAAATTCTGTCAAAAATTAAAGCCCACACACTTGCTCTAAAATCGCAATTGGCTCTTTCAGGTACCAAATAAAAGCACTGCTAGCATTTCAAAGACATGTTGGCAACACAGCTGAACCAAATTACATTACTGACCCTAAACAAATCGAGGGCATTACTTTGAGGCGCTTTCCTTTATTTTCTGTGTCTTCCAGTGTTATAAATACAGGCACTGTGATCTCTCTAAATTGTGACCATGCAAGTCCTGAGCCTTAACAAGCTAAGCAGCTCCAACACCTATTAATTCCATACTACACATTCTTATTCTACTGGAATCTTCTGATGTTTTCTCCAGCAAAATACTTGCTGGGTCTCACTACAGAGGTGCAGAAATGTTTTGCTATGAACCCTTTTATTTCAGTGACACCGCCTTTAATGAAGATTGAGCTTTTTAAATGCAAGTCACACATCGCTTAATTTTTACAAAAACAAGCCCTGTAAATGAAACACACCCTGTGTGTAAGATGGGACAAGATCTGTATAAAACATGCACTATGATGGGAAGAGAAGGCTAAATTAAGATGGTTAATGATTTTCATAAGAGGAGTAACATTTTAGTAAAATGTAACATCGCGTATTAGAAGTGAGGGAAGGTTTCTGGCTATTGTTCTTCCTAGCAGTTCTCTAGAAGTGCCCAGGGAGAGGCTCGTCACACCTGGGGAACAGGAATGATACAGCAAATGATACAGCAAAAACATGGCCACATGGAAAAACAACACAGTAGGTACCCAAGAAGGGGGCAGGTACCTCAGGAAGATGGAACTAAGCTGGGATACCATCCTCATTCACCTTTCCAGCTCATCAATAGCACACTGTGACCACCAAAAGCAAACCTCAAACCCCAGCTGACTGCCCAGGGATCTCCCTGCTCTTGTCCTCAATATGGATGTGTGCCTACACAAATAGCACCTGATAGGTTCTAATGAGACTTTTTTATTATTATTACATAAATTATCTTTTACAGCTTAAGAAGGTAATATTATCATTAGATGTTGTACTTTTAATTATACGCATATACGTAACAAAGGGATGAACCCATATTAGGGCAAGCTTATGTGGCAGCAGCCCTTTACATACCTGATCCATGCCTCTTCCAAAACACCTGCATTAAGGAATGTTCTTGATACATGGGAAAATGGGCTCAATTGCTAAAATGGGCTCCTCTGAGCATTTGGGCTAAAAGGCCTTTCATCTCCCTCTCCTCCTGCTGTCAGCGCTAATACCAAATGCATGGAGCAAAGAAACACCAAACTCAAGATGTAAGGGCTGGGGTGCAGCGAATAACCCGCATCCTCCAGCCTCAGCGTCCCAAGGCACCCTCACCCCGGTCCTCGGGGTCCTGTGGGACACAGCGGCTCTGTGCTCCAGAGGTGGGCAGAGGCTGCCCGGGATGACTAGGCACTTGGGGAAGGGGGAATAACGGGAAAAAAAAAAAAACCTAAAAAATCCAAAATCAGCAAAAAAATCCCGAAACCAAACCCAGAGATGGCTTTGTGCCTGGTGTGGCTAAAGAGCTGCATTCTGGCGACTTTTGAGCTTGCTCAGTGCTGCTGACAGGAGGAAAAGGCGCCAGCAGCAGGGAGCAGCCATGTTCCCCAGCAGGCTGGGGGAAGGAAGGCTCCCTCGGGGAATTCGTACTCACCTGGCGGTTTCATGTAATATTGCTCAATATCGGACATGTCCGTGTGCAGCGCACAATCGAGATAGTGCAGGATAACTTTTCTACTGAAGTAGTACCTCATGCCCATCAGAAAGATGGGCAAACAGCAGGTCAGCAGGAAGGACTTGGTCACAACAAAGCACATTACTATGGAGATAAGGAAGAGAAATAAACGACACCTGTCAGAAAAGAGAATTTAGTGTTGATTTCGGAATACAAACTCATAAAAATAAATCAATAAAACAAGCACAGTCAAAATATACATTTGCAGTACACACGCAGCTCACGCTCTCGAGATTATCGTGTTAAGGGATGGCGTATCGCGACCGGATAACCCGGAGAAGTTTATGAGGTCCTGAAGGAGCCGGCGGGGAGGACGCTGCTAGGCCATGGCAGGGCCCACCGAGCCCCTCCGGAGCGGGGCCGTGGGGACCCCGAGGGCCCCGCACGCCCCAGGGCCCTTGGCTGTCCCCGGAACGCGGCCGGGTGGAGGAGCCGCGCTGCGGGCACCGCTCCGCAGCCATGTGTTCGCCACTGCGGCAGTGCTATTTCCATCAGCACCGACTCCCAGGGCAGCCACCCTGCCCGTTCCCATGCTGGGGGGCTTCTGCGGGTGTCTCTGAGCCGGCGGCTCTCTCCGGCACGGCCCAGAGCCACCGGCTGGGTTCCCCTGCTCTCCAACGCCTGCCGGGGGTCCCCCTCCAGCCCGGGGTTCCGTCCTCTCCGGTGTCTGGGACACGGGGTGCGACCGGCCTGCAGCCACCGGGGGCAGGAGACCACCCCAAAGCCCTCTCGGGGCGGGGGACACGCGTTATTAACTATTGGCACGGGGAGGGGACACCTCGCAAGCGCTATTTCTGGGCGTTCAACTCAGGGAGGTGAGGAGACCCCGCGGCTCGGTGCTGCTGCAGGGGGTACCCCCTCCCCGCGCCGGGAGGAAAACGGGGGCCGCTTCACCGGCGGGCCCGGCTGTCTCCAGGCAACGCCGGCACGCCGTGCCCCCCTCGCCGGGCTGCGCGGGGGCGACTGCGCTCCCCCCCGCGCACCCCCAAGCCCCGCAATAACCAGAATGACCGAGCTACCCTCACCCCCGCCGCGACCTCCCCTTCACGGCTCCCCGCCCTTAACACCCGCGCAGGGTCGCGCATCCCCGGCGGCGCAAGGCTCCCCCCTCCCAGCCCGCCTGTCCCCGCCGCAGCGCTGCGGCTCCGCGGGTCCCCGCACGATGCTGCGGCGCTCCCCCGGCCGCACCGCGCCCGCGGGTCCCCGGCGCCTCCCGCCTCTCCGACCATTTTGTGAAGACCCACAGCGGCGAATAGACCCGGCGCCCCCCCTCCCCAAAAGGGAGCGGATACTCACCCGCCAGCACCCCGTAGAGCAGCTGAGTGAGGGGCTGCTGCTTCAGCCCCCTGAACGCCGTGTTGGGGATTCGCTCCATGATCCCCTCGTAAAAGATGCGGCGCACCACCTCCTGTTCAGAGGGGTGGAATTCGCGTATATAGACATTGTCGCGCCTGGGGTCTTCTTTTGGTGGGGTGAGGGGAGGTGGGGGTGAGGGAGGGGAGCCCGCCAAAGAGGGCCACATCTGGGAGGAGGAAACAATGATCGTGTCTTTTTTGGATCCCGGGATTGATTCATGATCTTCCGCCACAATCTTGGTCTCACAAACCATCTTGGGAGACAGACAATGCATGCAAACCGGCCGCGGGGAGGGGGCGAGGAGAAAAACGGGAGGGGAGGTGTCAGAAAATTAACAACAACAAAAAAGATTAAAAAAAAAAAAAAAAAAAAAAAAAAAAAAAAAATGGAAAAAAGGGGAGGGGGAAGGAGCGGGGCGCGGAGCCGGCACGGAGACCCGCGGGCAGCGGGGCGCAGAGCAGCGCGGCCGGGCGGGACGGGAAGAAGGAGCCCCGCTGCATTTTGGAGAGGCATTTATAGGGCGGGGGGGGGCCGCGGGTCCCCGGGGTCCTAGAGCCCCCCGCATTGGCTGCGCGGGGTCGCCATGTGATCGGGGGGCGGGACACCTCCCCCTGGCCCCCCCATCCCTGCACCGCCCCTTGCAAATTACTACGGCGCGGGGTTGCGCGGAGAGCCGGGGGCCGCGCATCCCTGCCCGCATACACCGGTGCACGCGGAAGGGGGTTATTAATTAATTTTTTATGTATCTGTTTATCCAGTGCGAACGCCCTGTGCACTCAGCAGCTTTCTGGAGTAGTCGCTGCGGGAGCGCGGAGCGGCGGGGAGACAGGGAGGGAGGGAGAGAGGGCCGGGCGGCGAGCCCCGCACCGCGTCCCGGCGGGCTCCGCACCGCGTCCTGCCGGGCTGCGGCGCGGCTGCTCCGCCGTGATCCCGCCCCGCGGCGGCGCGGAGCTCCGCGGAGCGCGTCCCGGCGCCGCCATCCCGCGCGGAACGCCCTGCGGGTGCGGAACGGGCTGGGAGGTGCAGCCGCCCGGCCCTCGGCTCATCTCAAAGCCAAGGAAATCCCCCTCTCCTTCCCTCCGCGCCCCCCGGTCAGTAACTTTTCCTGCCGTGCCCGCGCCACTGCGCGGTGCAGAGCGCGGCCAGCCCCAGCCGCCTCCGGCCCCTCCGCGGGGCGGTGAGAAGAGATGGAGGGGGAGGGGGGATGCGCAGCGAGGAGGACGGGCTCTTCCTCTTCGCAGGACCCGAAAAGCTTCTGCCTCTCCCGGCTGGAACCGGCCGGCATCTGCCCGAGGCATGCGCCGTGCGCGGCCGGTGCAGGGACGGGGCTGGGCGGGGGATACTGGGCGGAGAGACGGGAGGCCCCGGAGCCCCCCGGTTCCGTGAGGTGCACCCCCTGAGAGCTCCGTCTGCGCCTCCCCCTGCCCGGTGACAGCCCCCAGCCTTAGCGACTGTGTCTCTACTCAGACTTCACCTGTGCAGCCCCCTGGGACCTGCAACCCCTTCGAGCCTCAGCCGTGCCTTCACCTGCAAGGTGCACCCATTCACCCCGTGAAAGTTTCATCTGTGCCTCTTGCTCCGGTAAGGTGCTCCTGTGCACCCCTCGTGCAGTCATCTCTCCTTAACATCCCTGTATCTCCCTGGCAGGTGCACATCTCCCTGTGAGATGCACCCATGCACCCTCCCTACAAGTTTCATCCCTGCATGTCCCGGGAGATGCACTCTGCCGTCAGTGAGTGCGGCTGTGTCACTGGAATTTTGCGGGATTTGCCTTCCCGGAGGTCACAGGCTACGCTTTAGTCCCCAGGAAGATGCAGTGACTGGAACTTTGCTTCAAGCTAAAGCTTGATTCCACTGTGGTGATTTCGTAGTGGTTGCATTGCTTCACTTTTCAATTAAAAATAGTTCTGGAGTATGAGAGAAGGGAGGGGGGAAGGTTTAGATAAGGACTTGGAAGCCTTCCCACCCAGAGGAGCAGTGCCAGGACCCCACGGGCTTGCGCTGCATTGGGCATCCCCAATGAGAAGCTGCTCCTCGGGTGGCTGTGGGACCTGCTCGTGGGCAGGCACTGCAGCACTGCCAGGCTGCTTGAGCATCCGCAGAGTTCCCCTTTCTAACGAGCATCGCCTGCAACTGCGGCCGGAGCAACCCCCAGCTCCCAAAGCCTCTGACTGTCTGCACTGGAGATCAAAATACGGGATTATAAAAGGCATCATGGCACAGGTACAATAGTGGGTGAGTTGGCCAAAAGAGCGTCTCCTGCTCTAAAGTAGAACCTCCTGTGGGAGGGAGGTCACCCCAATGAGGAGAGGCAAGGCACATGGCACCCCTGTATGCCCCCTAATATCTCATCTCATCAAGGAAGGAGCAGGTGTACTCCTACACTTGGGAAATACCTGGCAGCCCCAAATTCGCCAACACAAAGAGTCAGTGGATGGGGGGGAAAAGCTGAAAAAATCAGGGCAATGTTTGCCTTTGAATTCTGAAAGCTTCAGGCCAAAGATAGGAGGTTGCTTTTCCAGAAATATAATTAAAATAATGCTTAGTTCCCACATGCCTGGGTTAAGCAGGCATTTATTTTCGTTTCACCCTTTCTAGTCAGTTTCTAGTCAAATTCCTTATAGATGAAATTACTACAGTAATAAAAACAACTCATTCCTTAAAAAAAAAACACAAAAAAACCACAACACCCCCCCCCCCAAAAAAAAAAAAAAAAAAAAAAAAACACAACAAACCAAAAAAACCCCACAAAAACAACCTACTGCAGTTATGTAACAGCCAAGGGAGCTCCCAGTTCTGGGCTATGGACCTGAGTGTTTGCAGATGAGTTATCTTTAGAAAAGCATTAAATACTTGTTTGTCATTTATGCTGCCACAGTTGAGCATCTTATGAGCAGTAATTAATATCTCCTGTTCCCCTGAGATCAGGGGGTATCATCCTTGGGCGCAGCAAGGGAACTGAGGCACAGAGGGACACGGTGATTTGTGCACCATCATGCAGTGACTCAAGGTACAAAGCACTGGACCAGATTTTCTGAGTCCTTCCTCACTGTATGAATGCCAAACTTCACCTTTATTATTGCAAAGCCAGGATTCAGCTTTCTCTGTAAATGGGGGTGAAGGGGAGGTTCTGGGGGTGCTGTGCAATGGGGAGGGGGAAAGCAGGAGCTGAAAGCTGTGACTGACCGAAGCAAATGTCAGTGAAAATTAAGGGCCTCTCTGAAATCAATTGCAAAAGCCAGTCAGGTTCACAGACGGCAGATTTGGGTCCCTGGAATGAAAAGGATATTGTTAGCAGCAGCTTGCTGGCAAGGCAACTGCTCTGCCAGGAGCTTTTGGTCTTTAAGAACACAGTTGTCATCCCAAGTCACTGAGGATTTTACTCTTGAGTTTACTTCTGCTCCTTCAGGACCTGAGGGTATATCTCCCACATGCCATGACCGACTGCTGAACCTCACTGATAGAACTAATTTAATTAAGATGGACAGTTTAAGGTTTGAATGTCGTGCCAGTGCTCTCAGCGGCTCTCGCTGCTCAGTGTAAAACAGGAGATTGTACAGATGTTTGATCCATCGGTACATTGGGGAAAAAGCCTGGGATAATGAGGGCAGGCAGTGTGACTCTAGGGGCTGAGGAGGTTTGAGTATTTCAGTAAAAAACATGCTTTGCCTTCAGCAGGTCTGCTCTAGGCTGACTTTGCTTTTGGATTAGCACATCAAACCAGTAAGTCTTGGAAATGCTATTATTTATCCTTCCCAAATCAGCAGCTCTCATCGTGGGTCAAGGGGAGTCACTCCCTCTCATGAGCTCTAGGAAACACCCAGCAGATGTAGAAACAGAATTACCAATTCCCCTGGTGACAGGATCATGCCCTGCTCTTCGTCTGAAGTTTTAAGTTTTCTGTCCAACCCTGGGCTTTGCAAGACTTGAAACATCTTCCAAACAGATTTTACTGTAACTCTTGAAGCAGTGAGATCTGTGTGACTGCAAATCGGGGAAACGATTCAGGAAGAGCAGTTGCTCTCCCAAAGCACCTATACCTGAGAAGTGGGGAATGCCAAGGCAGATCCCCTGCAAACCTCTGGGACCTGCTGCTCAGTGTCTGCTGGACAAGAAGAGGTCCTGCTGGTTCTTCTGCAAAAGCTGCAAGCAGCCACAATCCTTTGCTCATCAGGGGCTCTATCTATCAACCTCAGCAATTAACTGGTTGACAGCAAAAGCTGCCCCAGGTTATATTAATGCAGTGACTCCGGAACAGCTCATCCCAGCACGATGAGGCTGTCTATCAGGGATGGCTCCCACCCTGTCCTTTGCAATGTCTCCATCAGTGAGCAGGGGAGAGGATGCCTGGAGCAGGATGAGCGCGCCCAGCACCTCTAGCTGTTTGGTCACAGCAACCTCCCACCCTCCTGCTTTCCTGGGCTAGGGAAAAAGTAAAAGCCTCTTTGTTGACTGCAGATGTGCATATGAATGTGAGGCATTTGCCTAATAAATATCTTCCCAAAGGGGGATTAATTAGCATCCCAAGGTTTTCTCTTTGCACTCCCTCTGACTGCAGCAGCTCTGCAGCACCTTCTCTTAGGGACGCTGCTTTCCTGCTGAGACCGTGTTGCTTTTCTGCTGCGCAGACCCCGGGGCTGAGGATTCACAAATTTCCTGCTCAGGAGCCAACACTGGCAGCAGCTCCCGTGCTGTGCAAGTTCTCTGGCATTAACCACACACACATCCTGGTTCCCCCAGCCCTGCCATTCACTGTGACCCATCACTGCAGCGATGAAGGGCTCTCTCCTTCCCTGCGTGTCTGTGCGCTGTGAATGTGTTACTATAAAACCTGACATGCCGAATTATTTCCAACTGGTAAAAAAATCCATGAATTGGTAACCAGGGCCAAAGGTGGGGGCTGCTGACACTCACAGATCTCTGCTGGTGTTGAAGCTGGCTGGCTTTTGTTTTGGGCACAGCAAAGTGGGAAAACAGGCCCTTTTGGAGTCGCAGCACCTCACAGCCCAGTGTGGATCTCAAATAGATCAAATGAATCGTGTGTTAAAAGCAGTTGAGTTTATATGTAAAAGGGAGTTCAGGGTGACTAGCTCAGCTGTGTAAGTCTCCCCGGGGGATCTCTGAAGATTAATCTCTTCCTACAATTTTTTTGGGCTGAAAGAATTTTGTGGGTTGTGAATTAAATACGAATGTTTCCCAAACGGTGTGCACGCCCACGGCTGGCTTTTTCCTCTGTCAAATGGGGATTTTGGAACTTGCATGTACATTTAACGTACAATAACATCCAAGTTGAAGAAACCCCATTCTAGATCAAAGCAACATTAAAATCTGAGCTATGTGGCAATTACTTAGAGATTTATCTAGAGCATCTCAGTGCAGCCATCAGGAATACTTTCAAGGAAACAAGTGTTTGAGGCCAGAGTGGATGGGGCTTTAAGCAGCCTGGTCTAGTGGAAGGTGTCCTTGTCCATGGCAGGGGATTAGAACTCGATGATCTTTAGGGTCCCTTCCAATCCAAACCATTCCATGATTCTGTAGAGATTTTAAGCATCTACATTTAAGGAGTAGTATTTTCTGACACTGGATATGAAGTCTGGGGAGACAATATATCTTTCTTCTTTTTAATTTTTTTGCTGCAAGCTTAAATTTTTTTTTTTTTTTGAAGGTTGGGTTTTCCCCTCAAATGTTACCAGGTGCTTTCACTTCAGTTAGCTGTAGGAGACAGAGCTGTGCAAGCAGACCAAGCTCCGTGATGTATGGGGGAGGCTGTCCAGGGGCTGTTGGGAGCCATTAAGGCCATGAAGGAGGGGACAGGAGATGTGTCTTGAGAAAAGCTGAGAGCAAGAGAGCTCTTATGCACATGGGAGTAATGCAGGGGGTGTGAGCCAGGAAATGCTCATTTCTTGGGGTTTTCAGTGCGCCTTCTTTGTAAATTAGCAGCACCGCTTTGGAAAATTACCTTCCTCCACAGTGAATTCCTTTTGTTGCTGTAAATAACCTCCAGCCACCTGAATTTTGGCTACCTGCTTGGGTCAGCAGGGTAGCACTATTACAAAATCTGCTGTATCATGAACAACTCTGTCAATGTGTATCCATCTTTGCTAAGGAAGAAGGGGAGGACATGAGGTTAATGACTGTACTTTTGACCGACAGCTGTTTTGCTGGTGTTTTAAACAATGATTGTTTTAACCAACAATCACCAAAGTACAGCTGGGTCTTTATGATGGGACTTGGATGAGGAGCATCCTATTTAGTCTCCACACGGCAGGCTCTGCAGCCTGACAGCAGGCAGGTGGGGAAGGAGTTTGAAAAGGAAAACAGGAAGAAAATTGGAGCAGAGTAGGTATGAAGATATTCTGTAGCAAGGATAGGAAAATTAGATGCCAAACCAACCACAGGCAGAAAAACCTCAGAATACTACTACTACTAAATGCCCTGGTTCAAGAGGGGCTCTGCAATGATAAAGCAGGAAAAGATGTGGGAAGGTTACTTGAAGTTTTTCTGGCTACATTTGAGAGTCAGTTCTGCTGTTGAGCCAAGGAAAGTCACATTTTCAGCTTGGCCTGCAGGGCTGCCCTGTAACTGCTTGCAAGGTCCAGCAAATGCCCCAGCTCCTCCAAGAGCAATGTGTGTAGCCTTGGGGGAGGCAATATAGATCATCCCCTGTATGGGTTGGGCTCATGTCAGAACTGACTTTACACTGGTTTTTCCAGCACTAGATCCAGGCTGGGATTTTCCTTTCCTTTCACAATGCCTTTCAGCAAGGAGCTGAGGCAAATTTTCAGGTATTTCCAGTTTTCCTGCTCAGTGATGCCCCCAGGCCACACTGCTGCAAGACACAGACCACAGATCCCCTTCCCCCTGTACACAGGGTGGGGAAACACTCACTCCAGATGACACAGAGACCTGGGCTCCTCCTGGAGAAGCAACACCTGTCACAGAGAGAGGCATCTGGCTGATCCTCCCTTCTCTGTCTGTGGTACCTCAAGTTCTTAAAATCACACTTTCCACCGCTGCCTGATGTTTGGTCCTCTTCTCTACAGAGATCCAGGAGTCCAGCATCCTCCTCAGGGACAGTTTGAACATGGGGACAGGTGTTGGGCATCATCAGTTAGGGTCCACAAAGAGGTTTTTGGGGAGCCCTGGGCAGACTCTGAGCTGGCCACCGACAGCAGTGCTCACATGTGCCCCCTGCAAAGGGCAATCTGGACATCTGCTCAAGGAGGGTTCCACCCCAAAGTTCACTGGTGGGACAGCAGGATAAACCTGCTGGAGCAGGACACAGCCATACATCTGTTTCACAGACTGGTTTCCAGTGTTAGATGCAGACCTGCCCGGAAAACCTGGAGTCCCCATTTTCCTTGTGTAGATGGAGCTAGAGCAGCTTCAGCCTAGGTTCTCCTGAGAAGTCCAGTTTAGTTTTCTGTGTGTGTTGCTCTGATTTGGCTGTAGTGGGGATGTTTTGATCCTTGTGTGCCCTATTTCCTTTAAAAATGAAATCCTAAAAGCTTGTGAAGTTTGAAAGATGCTGGCATTTTCATAGTGGTGAGGTTGCTATGTTGATTGCAGTGGACAAATTCAAAAAACACAGTGCCTTCCCATGGCATCACAGTCCAGAGCAGTGAGCACAGCCTGGCACCCTGCAGAGGTCAGGGCAGGGAAAAGGCCATCCTGCCATGGTAAGTGGATAAAATTGGGCTGAAACAGCCAAAGTGAGCCAGCCTTGAGTCACCTGTGATCCTGCATCCTCAGCGTTGGCCCTGAACTGCTCCCTCTGTGTCAGACAGCTGCTGTGCCTGTTTGTCCAGCTGGGAGAGTGGGTGAGCACCTTCCTAGAATGAAACCACTGTGCAAGCACACACTCCTGTAGCTCACAAACCAATTTGAACTTGATTAAAAACAAAATCATGGCAATTGATGCAGCAAGGGCCAGGGAGGCAATGATGGATACAGGCAAGGGGTGCAGGGCTGGAGCTGCAGGGGCTGGAGCTGCAGGGGCTGGATGACAGCAACTCTCTTCAGAAAACAGCAACCTGTGACCCTGGAAAGAAGGAGCCTTGTTGTGAGAATACCAACATCACCCAGTCAATGGTGCCAGCCAGGCCAGGGAAGGGGAGGAAGTTTTCATGTCCTGAAGGCAGACAGCTTCATGCTGGTCTGGCCCGAGGATGAATTCATTCCAAACTTGGTGCAAGTAGTTCCTTGGGAAACAGACTCGGTGCAGCTCAGCTGCAGGAGGTGCCTCCTGCGTGGAGAGGAGCCAGACGAGCTAATCTCCCCACGTTGGAGTTTTGCCCTTGGATTTTTGCCCCTCCACGGAGCCCGAGGGAGCGAGGCAGCCCAAGGCTGCCCTGGGGGATGTTTGGGGGGGAGCGGAGCCGCCCCGGGGGACAGGGCTGGCCTGGGGAGCTGGGGGCACTGTCCTGGCCGGGCTGAGGGAGGACGAGCGGGCTCCTCCCGCACTGCAGCGCCGTGCTGGGAGCAGGAGAAAGCAAATGCACACAGACCTCCAGTGGCTCTCCCGAGAACTACAGGCGTTGGCGCTGGCACTGGCACTGGCACTGGCGCTGGCACTGGCGCTGGCACTGGCACTGGCACTGGCACTGGCACTGGCACTGGCACTGGCACCCCAGGGATGGGGACCCGGCCTGAGGCGCCTCTTCCCCTGCCGCTGCAAGTGGGTGAACAAGAGCTCGTGTGCACAGGGAGGGGTCCTGTAGGAAAGCAAAGAGGTAGGGGAGAGTTACTCCTCTCCTCCCTGCTTCAGTGGCCAGTGTCTCAAACGTAAATAATTAAACAAAACCCTTTTTGAGACTGCAGGCTCAAGGTTTTCAGGTCTGGGACAATGCCCGTGCAGCCAAGCGCTGTGTGACACTGCCCCGTGGCAGCCCTGGGCTCCATCTCCCTTTGGAGCCTGGAGGCTGCAGCTTCTCTGGGATGGTGCTCTCAGGAACAGCTCCCTGGAAATGCAGATAAACCTGCACAGTCCTGATGTGGGGCAGATAAACCTGCACAGTCCTGATGTGGGGCAGATAAACCTGCACAGTCCTGATGTGGGTCTGGGACCTGGCGTGGGCTCAGCTGCTTGCAGCCCCTGCAGCGCTCTGGAAACACCGAACCTGAGAGCAGGTGAGACACTCAGGGATTTAATTTCCCATACTTGACAGTGTGCTTTTTTACAACGAGGGACCAGTGCTCAGAAATGCTCAGTGGGAAACACTGAAAGTCCAGAGAAGATCTGCCCTAGGGATTTTTATAGTGCATCCCTGGTACAAATATCACACATAACCTCCCACCCACAGGAATGGGTGCAGTACAGAAACTCTGTGCCTCCCTCCCTCCTCTTTACTCCCTCATTCCTTGAGATGCAGAGGGCCTTTCCCATGGATGTCTTCCCTCCTGGTGTTCATCCCCACAGGCACAAGGCTTGAAGTCATTAGCTTCATGTGATTTCATCAAAACCTTCTAACAACCACCACTTCTTCATGTGCCTCTATTGTAAACACCTCCATAAGGAATGGTTACTCATTTACAAGGTAGTGCTCTACGTGCCAGTCTGCTGCTCCTGAGAGAAAAAAAAAAGTTGCAATATAAACCCCTAGGGCTTGGTGATGATTTCCTGGGTTTAACAATGACCAAAGAATTAGGTTTGAGGCTCTTTTCTTTTGTGATCCCTTTGCACCACATTGCTGGTTTTACTTAGCCTAATTTCTTTGCCCCAGTCTCCTCCACGGCTTTTTCTGATTTTCCTGATGTCCATCACCTTCCCATCATGCCCTCTGCAAGAGGCAGAGTTATCTCAAAATTCAGGACAAATGATTTAGATACCAGTGAGGTATCTTGTGTGGCTACAACCAACAGGCTTTATAAGGGAAAAAACAAAAGCTGTGCTGAACACAAAAGGGAAGATCAGATTATTTGAGTTCAAGGCTTAGTGTCTAATTTCAGCATGTCCAAGTGAGAATTGAAGCCTGGTAAGAAAAACCTCCTTCCTTGTTGTCCCCCGTCTACCCACTGGTGCTCCCTGGGGGAGTGCTGCTGATAGCTTCAAAATTCAATTTCTACACTGGCAGTGGCATGTTGGGCCTGGCAGTAATTGCTTCTCCAGACAACTCTCTGCTCGTCACAGCCTGCATGCTGGGGGACCAGAGTGGCTGGGACGTGGTGCTGGGATAGTGCCCTGTGCCACAAGGCTGCAAAAAGCCCCATGCTTTTGGGTCAGCACCCCCTGCACTCAGCCATGCACTCATTCCATGGGTGGCACACCAAGGCTGGGGGCTCAGTGCCTTGTTTTTGCTGAGGGTTGGAGCCTTGAATCAGCAGCGCTTAGACAACAGCCTTCCCTACCCCATCCCATCCCATCCCATCCCATCCCATCCCATCCCATCCCATCCCATCCCATCCCATCCCATCCCATCCCATCCCATCCCATCCCATCCCATCCCTGCTATATACTCCCACTGTACTCTGGGGTGCCCTGCCTAGTGGGAAAACTCTTGAGGGTCCACAAGTTCCCTTGCTGCTGCTCACCCTCTGCTGTTCCCTGACTACCCTGTGCTATTTCCAGTACATCTCCAGAAAATAGCTCACTCCCCCCGACACCACTGGCTCTCTACAGCAGGGAGCAAACTCAGCAATTTACCAGAGGGATTCTGATTCTTATTTTAGACTCCTATTTCAGCCTTCTTTTTCTTTCTAAATTTGTTAAGTTAATCCTTTTTACAGCTCTGGGAGCAAGGTGCAGCATCACAGGCCCCCAGAAAGACCTGCTGGTTTCTCAGCCTCACTTTCTGCAACCTGCTTTGCTCACCCTGCCCCCATGAGCCCCCTTAAATTTGGACAATAAAAGATGCTCTGAGCTAAGCAGCTGCTTTTTATTACTATTATTATTTTTAAAGCTGCAAATGTCACCATGTCTTCAACTACAACAGAGAAGGTGAAATGGAAAATGTGGGGTTTGGGTATGCCTGATCCGGGATGGCAGCAACGTTGTTTGGGACTGAAAACTTCAGAGTCCTAATATAAATCAAAATTGCAGGTGCTGTCTATTGCCTTGCAATCTGCTCTGTCTCTATATCTCTCATTGCAAATAGCCCTTCTCAAGACCGTGCTTTGCCATGGGATCTGCCTTGTATCTGCCAGGTGCAGAAACCTGGTCTTCAGAAAATCTGTGTGTAACATCTGTGGGTCATCTCAGTTTCGGTGGCTGGGAAGAGGGTGATTTGCTGTGGAAATGCGAGTCTCTTTTCAGTTGCTTTAGCACATCAACTCGCTGGTACAAGTGGCCCAGATAGCATCTGTTATTTCTACAATGCCAGCTATGTATCTTGATTCATTTTCTATTAGATCCAGCTGTTCTGGCTGATATGCCATTGACCTTCTTGGCTGGTTCAGGACTTGGCTGCCAGGAGGTCACTGGATGCCACTTTGAAATGGGCTCAGTGCTTACAGCTATTCTGCTGGGGTGAGGACGGATTTCACCCACCGGTTTCAAATGTGAACACCTTGACAGATCAGCTGGCCTTTGCTACCAACACAAGGTCACTGCCATATCTGCAGGCTTCAGAAAGCATCCACAAATCAGCCTAGCTCTGAAGTTTCAGTAAATTGTGTCATCTGGAATGTGCAGCCCAGCAGCTCATGCCCTCACTCTTGGGAACCACAGGTTCACATCACAGCATGACCTGACCATGAAGTCAGCAGGTACTGACTTCAGCTTTGTTAGGTGGGAGGAGAGGCCATAAATACCTATTAAATATGTAGCAGCCCTGGGGGAAAGCGTGGCCAGGGCTTGGGAAAGGAGGGAGGATAGAAAGGTGAGTGACTGACCAATACACATAACTGCAGCACAGGAGATGGGAAGCAAGCAAAGAAAAAAATATTGGGATGTCGTAGTTCATAGAGTGCCTTGCTCTTGTGGAGAGTGATTTCTAGAAGTAGCTTTATTTTTTATATTTGTTCATCTGTTCGCCCATGTTCAGCCTCTAAAACAGCATCTCTGGTTGAGATGAGGCCAGAGTTTATGAAGATTTCCTTCATCAAGTAGAGTGTTTCCATACTATTCTAGGTCAAAGTTACTCTGAACTTTAATTAGAAACCTTTATAGATGGGGAGTCTGAAGCTTTCTTCAGTAACTTGGTCTCTGTTTTTATTGTCTGACATTTAAATCTCCTTTTAGTTACTTGTCTAACTTGAGCCATTTTGCTGGATATTACTCCAATTATCTGTTGTTCTCCTGTCAGGAGGTGAGGAACAATGACTGGCCATCTCCAGCTCTATAACAGCCTTTTATATGTGATTATCTTCTTTTGGCATTTTAGCTTCCTTTCCTGACTAAACCAACCAAGACCCATCTGAAACCCAGAGATTAATCTCTTTGTTGTAACCATTGTGATTTGCAGTGTGTTTCTGCCTTGGTCCCCAGTGGCATTGCCATGGCTTGACTTCTTCAGGAGGCTTCCCAGGAGAGGACACAACCTGTGTCTTTGGCTTTGAGCTTCCTGGTGGTTTTGGCTGCTTATGGTGCTGTGAACCATAAGGCTGGGAAGGAAATGGAGCAGAATCTGTCCTTCAAGGCTTTTGCTTTGTCTTTGCCCAGTGCAAAAGTCTGTGCAGCATTCCTGGAGCAAGCCAGCCTGGGCTGGTAGTACACCTTTCTGAGGGAACATGCCTGGGTGCACTTTTCCTCCCCTTCCTGTAGGGAGAAGGTGGAAATCTGCTCTCTTTGGGCTTTTCCCAAAGGTTTCTGTTCCTCTCTGTAGGTGGGAGCTTATGCAACTAGTGTGCTGTCACAGAAGGCCACCTGGGCCAGATGTCCCACACCCTCTGGGAAAAGGAGGACAGGAGAAGGACAAAAGGCAAGTCAGCCCCCAGACACCAACCACATCCATACCGTGGTGAGGTTTGGATTCCTTATGGTTGTGTCTACACTGAAGCCCCACTGGGTCCCCGGTGCTGAGGACAAGCTTTGAAAAGTTTCTCTTAATTTCTGCTTTCTATAATTCCCTGATATCTCAGAGGCCCCAAGGGGAGTCTGCATCTGCTCAGGGACTTCCCTCCATCACTTGTGGCAGGCATGAGGCTCTTTGTAGTCTGGAGGGACACACAGGGAGCAGCACATTTGGCTCATTTTGCTATCTCAGAGGGACTGATTGTAGGGAACAGCTGGTCCAGCCAGAGAGAAGTGCGATAGCGAGATGCCAGATGAGCAAGACTGAACAGAGCTTGTCCCAGCTTGTCTGTCCCTTCCAGCAGATCAAACCAAAACTGAGCCACCCCAGTGAGTCTCTCAGATGACAGCAAATGCAAGTCAGTGCCTTAATTTCAAAAACCAATTTTCCTCACAGAAAAGGACCTGCTTGAAGGACCAAGCACCCTGCTTCCCTTGGGCCCTGCTCTGACCCTCAGAGACTCACAGGATATTTTACTGTACTGCTTATAATACTCAGGGTTTTTTTCTACCAGAGGCAATCTTCGTTGTAAATTCTGGCTGTAAATCCTTGTAAATGTCATTCTGGGTTCAGGCTTCCTCCAGGGATGTCCACCTCAGCCCAGGGGCAGGTGGCCATTGCAGGGGACATTCCAAGACTGCTGGTGCTTCACACCCCAAGGCACTTTGCAAATTTTTGCCTCTCCTCCTGAGCCAGCCTTGGCTCATTTTGTGAGGGAGATCAAGTTGTCAGCCACTGATCTCTCCTTCTAGAATGTTGAGGTCCTGGGGCCCTGCAAGATATTTGGTCTGAATTTAGAGGTCTTACATGAAGTGTCCAGTTTAATTATGATGCTTAATGTCAGGAAAGGGATGGGATCCACCCACCAGATCTGCCTCAGCAGTGGGGAGAAGCTCTACAAGAAGCAGTATGAACACAGCCATAATCTCACTCTCCCAGTAACATTTGGATAGGGAATATTTTCTGTTCAAGCAGATGAGGACAGTATAGTGTTCTCACCTAAACAGAGGAAGATTATGTCATTTCACAGCCTACCTGGTTTCCATCTGCTCTGTATGGGCAGTAACCTGCCACAGGCCACCTGTCACAGCCACCAGTCCCCTACAGATGCTCTGCCTGCAGAGCACCCTCAATGCTCTGTGCCTCTGCATGGGCAGCTGAACAGGGCCCTTGTTGGCTCTGCCTTGCAAAACCAGACCCTGGTGCAGGTAGGCAGTGCCTGGTGGGGCCGCTTGCACCCAGATTCCAAGATGTCATTGTTTGGGACTGGAGCAGCTCCAGCTGATCTGATTATTGACTGTTATTGTGACTGTTTGGGTAAAACAGGCAGCTGCACAAGTGGGCTTTGGGTAGCCCATGTTTTAGCTGCACGCACTGCAGCCTTCCCTGCACAACAATGCCTGGCCCCCAAGTGTGTGTAGCCAGAGCTCAGCAGAGTGTGGTTTTCTCTCCCTGTGAAATTTGTTAGAGTGTCAAAGAAAAGAATAATAAATCTGTTATGAGTTGCCATGAAAAGCCACAATCACCAAAGTGTTTTCCAACTGTAAACCTGAAGAAAGATTCCAGTGTGTGCAACTGAAATGTTTCACTTCCATTTCAAGAATGCAGCAATTGCCCGTCACCCCACTCCAGCTGCAAAGAAATATATGAAATATATGTTCAGCAATGTCAAGTGTGGTTCGAAAAACGCTTTTCCAACTTGAAAATTACTTAAAACCAACTTTTTTTTTTTTTTTCCTCACAGAACACAATGTTTTTAGCTCATCTGATCAATTTTTAATTTTCCCATGAATCTTGTTAACCCAGCAGCAATCCAACAAACTCCAAAGGGTAGCTGGGCTCTGCCATTTCTGTGAACACTAGAGGAATAAATGTGGCGTGTGGAGCGATTTATGCAAGTTCACTTGTGTTTCCCGGTTGTGGTTGCAGTTCCCCTGCAGCTTCAACCCTCTTCAGGATTCTTCTTGCTTCTTGCCCTACTGCTGTGCTCCTGAATGGGCTGTCTGGGTCGCCCATCTGTGCTGCTCTCTCCCAGCCCACCCACACCAGACCAACCTGTCACTGTGATGTGCGTGGAAAAAGGAGCCAGGAGTGGGGCTAAAAAGTGTCTGAGTCAGCCCACCTGCCCTCCCAGCAGTGTTGGGCCAACACCTCCACCAGCCTGCTCTGACTGTGGCAGCAAAAGGAGGAGACATCTGAGCAGGACAGCAAGGCTAGGGAAATCAGAAGCACAGAGGAGGTAGGAGTTGGTGGCATTTGCAAGTTTGTTTCATAAAGATGTATTAAATCCAGAGGGAGGATTTAACTTTGGTGCATGAGAAAAATGTCTGGTCAGGGAACAAGACAGAGGCAGTAATTTTGTTATTAGGCATCTGAAAGGATCATAGATTTCTGATGAGCTCTGAGACCTGCAGAGCTTCTCCTGGGTCTGAGATGTGAAGTCAAGCATGGAATGAAATCAGTTCCTGGGATGAGTTAATATTTAGCATTATTGAACAGTGAACTGGAGACAGGGCAGGAAGGGAGTCTGTGCATGGCAGCCTTGTGTCCTGCCAGGCACAGGAGTCACAGAGAGAATCCCAGATGAGGTCTCTCTCCCTTGGGGTGGATGGGAGCAGTGACAGAGCCAAGGCAGCTGGAGAGCAGAGATCCCAACCATATCCCTGCAAGGGTAGAAACAAAGGTATTCCCACTGCTGCTTCAATCTCTAGTTGCTGTTGAGAACGTACTCAATGACTCAAGTTACACTGCTTTCGGAGAATCCTCATCCTCAAAAAAAAGAATCAAGTGAAGGAGATCCAAGCAGTATGTGTAAGTTCCTCCTGGATGCCAAACTCTTTGAGATGACAAATTCCCTGGACTCCATCTCTAAAGCACATAACGCAGCACAGACCGGCCTCTCCTCTGGGGTCTCTCTGACTGCAGCAGGAATGTGTTGTTCTGGTGTGGCCTCCTGGGACCTGGTGTGTCTGTGGGCTCCTCTCCAACATGTCCATAGCTGCTGGCTGTTCCACAGAGCTCCTTGGGCAGGTTTGGCTTTGACTGAGGACACAGAATCACAGAACGTTAAGCAGTTTCTTCCTAGTTGCTAACCTAAATTTCCCCTCTTTCAATTTTCATCCTTTACTCCTTGTCCTATCACTATAGTTTCTGATGAAGAATCCCTCTCTGTCTCCCCTGGGGGCCTTGTTCAGATACTGGAAGGTTCCTATGAGATCTCCGTGCAACCTCCTCTTCTCCAAGCTGAACAGCCCCAACTTTCTCAGCCTGTCTTTGCAGGGGAGATGCTCTTACCACATTTGAGTTCCCATTTGCTTTGTTGAACTCAAGGAGGTTTACACTGCCCACTTCCCGAGCCAAAGCTCCCCATCACTTTCCGTGCTGGCCGGGGGATCGGGGTATGGCCCCAAGGGTTAACAGCCACTGCCAGCTGTGGCTCTCCAGCAGGGGCAGAGAGGGCCCAGGCACCCTGCCAGGAGGTAATGCTGTTTGAGCACTGCTGGCAGAGACTTCAAACCCCTCAGCTAATTTCGGATGTTCTGCTTGTGACATGGAAAGCTGCATTCCCATCTAGGAAAGAGCTCTTCCCTGGGACTAGGAAGGGAAGGGATTATTTATTTATATAACATTGTCAAAAGTGGTACATCTATCTTTCTGAAAGCCCTGTCTGAGGTAGTTTTCTTCATGTGACACTTTTCCTCCCAATGAGCTCCAAATATGCTGCAGAAGAGGCCATCACAAAACACTGGAGAAACAATGCAGGACAACTACTCTCTCTTCTTCCAAGACTCTGAGAGAATAAAAGATGCAGAATATTAAAATCAGTGCAATAAAATTGGGCAAAGTCGTGTTTACTTTTCCACATTGGCAAAGTTACATATAGCTTTTTATCTGCAATATAAACAGCTATGTCTGTATCTATAATAAATACAACCTTTTACAACCTTTTCTTTAAGCCAGTTAAAAGAGTTTAAGCCAGTTAAAAGAGAGTTTTAGCTGGATCAGACTTGGACCCTACATTTCAGTAGCAGAACATCCTGTTTTCTGTGAGGCCAGATAAGAAAACAGAAACGTGCTTGTCTCCAACTGGAGATGCCATTTTTTTAGCTCTCCATGGTTTAGGAGATTCTGGGGAGGTTCTCAATCTAAGGAGAGCCACACAGGCCCCTTTCGGTGCTCCCTTGTGGAGACAAAGCCTCTTCTACTGCAGTAGAAGTCTAAACATGGAAACCAATCTGAGGAGGCTGGATTCCTCACGTCTGGCCTGGGAAAGGTGATGGGAGTGGAGACCTTTAATCAGTGAGGGACTTCCCAGAGTATGGTGTTGACAGATGCCAGTAATGAGATCATGTAAGAGGCATCAGCATCAGATGACCTGATCAGTGTCTCTTTGTCCTGGATTTGTGTCTAACCCAGAGCCTCTGCCTTGTAATGCACTGGGTTTGTGGTCTGTTGACAGCACGAGATACACATGGCCTGTGACAACGCTTGGCAAGGCTGAAACAGTGTCCCCCAGCCCTTGCCACAGCCTATCCCCCTCCTCTCCAGTGGCAGTGGCATTGTGATGATCAAAGGTGCTGGATTTAGGAAATTTGGGATGGAGATTGCTCCCTGTCTGTTGTCAGCTATATGGTGAAGTTTTACTCCTAACTGCCTGGATTTCCACGGAAACAGATATGTGTGGTTGTAAGGATGTCACCATTATTACCATGACTCTTCTCAGGAAGCTACAGGATAAAGCATTCATTCCTCTGCTTTACTGTCCCTATTGACTAAGTATGTCACAGTGCCTTGCAGACTGGCCCTGCCTTAGATCCTGTAAATGTGGTGTCAGTGTCGGTGCTGGGATTTTCAAATCCTAACTCCCATGTCTGAAAGTTTCAGTTGAAACTGAGACCAGGATGGGGATGAGGACTCCTTTCTGGCCTTCTGGTTTTAGAGATGGGAGAGTGCTTTGTGCAGGGACTAAGAGGGCAGTGAGGATCCTGCTGTGCGGGAGCTGCTGGTGCCAGGACACCAGAGCAGGAAGAGAGAGCCACTGACTCTGACAGCAATCCTGAGGCTTTGGTATCATGTTGTCTCTGTTCAGTGTCAGTTATTGGGACTTGGTGAAATTTAGGCTTAGGGCATGTTTCTTCCTCCACAATGGTTAAAAAAGCCTCAGATCTATATGAATAAATTTGCTTATTTTCAGCCCAAAATAATAAGGAATGCCAATGCTTCCATACTGTGCTGCAGGTTTCCCTCATCACTCGGAGGATGTGCAATTGAAGATTGTGTCTCTGCTGGGCCTGAGGGACACCAGGAGATTCTCAGCATCACTGCTGATCATCTGAGTAGAGAAGCAAAAAGGGAATACCATCTCCATGCTGAAAGTAGCAAATCCAGGCATGAAAAATGCAGTGACATTCACAGCAGCAAGACAAGCCCCTGGCACAGACAAAATCTCCTCAGTCTCCTCTTTTGCCCTGACACTGTCTGCCTGTTATAGCTGCAAAAGGCTGTAGGAGCACTGGGATGTGGCCTCCAGACCCTCTGTGTTGGGGTCATGCCGTAGCTGATGTTACTGCCACAGCCAAGGGTCCCACGTGGCTTCCTGGGAGTCTCCATCTGAGTGCTCTGACCCTACAGCACAGATGTTCCCATGCTCCGTGGATATGTCAGGATTTCTGGACATCTGCTTGCCTGGTAAGTTCAGCTGCCCCAGTCAGGCTGCCTGACATGTGTAAATTATGGACAAATGTGCTGCTATCTACAACTACCACCATGGCAGAGACAGAGAGCACGTCCCCAGGAACACGGAGAGCTGGCTGCCCTCCCCTTGTTGTGATGTTTTGTGCACATGTAGCAAGTGCTTTCTGTCATTAGCTCTCATAGATCTTCCTTATAAATACACCTTGGCTTAGCAGGCTTGCTGCGGAGAGTGGGAGTTTTTCCTTTGGTTCACAAGTGCAGTTGGGATGTGAAGCTGCACGGGTTCGCTCGCTGGGCTCAAATGTTGGCACCAAGACTTAATGCACAGCTGGGGAGGAACGGAGCAGACAGGATGGGAAAAGGAACCAAGAATGTGAAAAAAGAGGTGTTTGTTTGTAAAAGAGGAGCATAGAGCCAGGAAAAAGGAAAAAAAAAAAAAAGAAATGCAGAAAAATTAGTGAGGGAAGAGGAAAGAGCAAGGAATGAAAGAGGGAGTTTTAGAACATCAGGGGATGCATTTATTGTGCTGCAGGTGCTTGCCCACACCAGACTAAGTTCAGCTGGTTCTCTTAGTCCTCTCAGGGAGAGAGAGCTGGCATCCCTCTAACTACAAACCACGTATGTGCAAATAAAACCCACAGCAGCTGAAGCACCCTGAGATGAAACACAGGAGATTAAATTACAAGCTAATTGGGCTGAGATGCTTTCAGAGGAATGAAAGTTTGGCAGGAGGCAATTTCTCCGGAGGAGATGGCCCTGTCAAGCCCTCCTCTTCCCGTTCTCCATTAAGCAACCTCACCCCTGCTCTGCAGAAAAGGCTGTGCAATTTTTTGGTCTCTTGGAGGTTTCCATCCTGGGCATGACTCCACTTCTTCTGCCCATGCCTTAAACCACTATTGCCTGCCGCATTCCAAATGGGAGCTTCCTTAGGTCTCCAATGTCAAAAAACATTTCTAGTAACATGGTCCGGGACCTCCTGCCCCTTTGGGCTCATTTAGTCTGGAAAAAGAGAGTGAAAGGAGAAATTCAGCAGCTGTCCACAACTCTCTGATAGACAATGATAAAAATGATGGAAACAAGCCCTTCTCAAGAGCACAGGGCAGTAAGAGAGGGGAATGGGCGGTGTGCAGCTTGGGAAGGACAGCAGGAAGAACATAATTTCATGAGGAATTTAGTGCAGCACTGAAACAGGTTGCAGAGAGAGAGCTCAGCCTCTGTCTTTGTAGGTTTTCAAAATCTGGTTAGCAAAGCTACATCTGACCTCATCTAGAGCTGTCAGTCTATTTTTGAGCAGAGGGGAGAGGCCTCCAGAACACCCTTCCAACCATTATGTCCACAGTTCTAGGGTTCCACTCAGTTTCAGCATTTTATTATTTTACCTTCTGAAACTCTCTTGCTATGATTATTTTCCTTTTAAAAAGACATTGTTGGATTGTAGCAGGTGATTGAATCTGATCCATCTTTGGTATGTTACTAGAAAACCTTTTTAGTTGTTAAAACTACCCAGTTTCTGTATTCTGAAGCCAGCTAGGAATACAAATTGGATTTGAGGTTGAGCATTATGCAGTTGGGCTCTTGGGTAGAGTATTTTATTTTAATTTAAGGGTGGTTTTCCTTTTGTTAATAAAATATGCAGCATTTAATGCCACATAGTCAAACAACAGTTGGAGAACCGATGGATTGGTGGTTCCAATTCTGCAAGTTCATTAGGAAACCCAAAACATTTATCAGGTGCTGAAAGCTAACACATGATGTGTTAAATCTGTGATTTAAATTGAGCATGATATATAATCCCTGGGACACCAGAGCATCAAGGTTGGATAAGGTTTCTCTGTACTACACTTAAGAAAGCCAAATGAAAACAGTTGAGGTGAATGAGATTAAAAAAAATATTTCATATTATAGCAATTTACTTCTGACTCATACAGTCTTCCCCTTTTGTTAGTCCCAAAATTAAATAGAAGAAAAGCTGTGTTTTTATGGAAAAGAAAGCAGCACATTTTTCCTTTGGATGCTCTGAAGCTTAGCTGAACAAAATCTGATTTACTCAGATTTAACCCTAAGTCATATGGTTCCTGCAACCATCTCACAGCAGTATTCTATTTTTTCAGGTGCAGAAGAGTTTGGGGTTTTTTTTAGTTTTGTTTTATGCGATTATTCACTCTGCTGACATTTAAGGAAATGATGGTTGGTTTCCCCATTGTGTATAAAACCTTTCCCCTTCCAGCAGATGTTACCTCCTTTTTTTCCTAATCCTTCACTGGCTATGGTAAGTATAACATTATAGGTTTCCTATAATGTTGTTTAATTCTTTCTTGACTTCAAGAAGTTGTGGTATGCAAGTGAATTTCTAGTCTTTCAAATTTTCTCCTTCAGAATAACCCTTTTGATTCTGTTAGAAAAGTTAGAACATAATCAGAAGAATTTTTTTTTACAACTGTCAGAAAACTTACTGTAAAAAAAATCCTACCAAAAATGCGGTTATTCTGCAAAATCGATGACCTGCTGTAGCCCTGGTCAGCAGCAGTGTTTCAGAAAGGCAAGGCAGCTGTAACATGGATATAGCTAAGTGCCAAAATTTAATAAAAAGCTGTCAAACTCTGACCAAAGGTGAAGGAACAAGGAGGTCACGTTGTAGAGGGCACTTCCCTGTGCTCTGGTCATAAAAGATTTGCTCTTCTTCAGGGAGTCAACCTGGCATGAGCTGTGACATCACTGACTTGAACATCTTGCCTCCTTTCAAAGTTATATTACATTACATTGCAATTATATTATATTATATTATATTATATTATATTATATTATATTATATTATCTGTTGTCAGGGTTCTTGTTGTGGCAACTTTAAATGGTGTTTACACAACATCAGTGTTTCTTTGAGTCCTGAACCAGAGCTTTGGGATAAAACCATTGTCCTCAGCAAGCCCTTGGCTCTCTCCCAAGAAACATGTTCATGGTGTTTGCTTCCCAAGGAGGCAAAATGGTTAACAAAAACATGTCCAAAGACTGGCTGGCTTTTCTGATCACTGCCTGAAGGGTTAAAGCTTTCTTAATGCAGCTGTCTCAGGAGAGCTGTCTTTGTAGGACTCTCATATATCTATGTTGAAGGTGTTCCTTTGTAAATTTTTATCTGCTTGTTTACGAGCTGGGAATTGATTTCTTGATGACAGTATTTCTTCAGAGACTTCAATATATATAGCAGATCCCTACAGAGTGTTTTGATGCCCCTAAAGATTACAGGTAGTGACTGAAAAATGTTATTGTATTTCTCCTTTTTTAAAAACTTTTTTACTTCTGGGAATTGTGGGATGCCTTGTGAAAGCCAGAGATTTCAGTGCATTCTCTGCAACTCCTGCTTATATTCATTGTAAGGTGACAGTACTACAGAAAGCAAAACTGTATATTTATTTATAGTCAAAGTACTTTTTGTATTATTATTATTATATGTATATATTACAGGTAGGAGTAGATATAAAAAATTTATAAGGTAAAACCCAAGGAAGCAAATGATGAAATTCCCATTGTCTGCCTCAAGGATCCAGCAAGCTCCTCTCTAGACACTCTTACAATTTCAGCATTTTCCTTACTAAAGGAATCATTCTGGAGCATGTATGACTGAACTCTCAGGATCATGGACACAGGAAGCAAGTGCAGCAGAATCAAGGCTGCAGGGGAAAAAGGAAATGGTCTTAGTTCACACAAGCAAAGCAAGACCTACTAAGAGTCTCTTACTGCTTATATTCACTTCTGTCTGCCAGTTTCATGGTGATAGCAACATCAAGTGAAAACAGGAGTCCGGCCATGATGATGTTAATCCAGATAAAACGGCAGGTTAATCCAGACTAAAAGGAGAGCAAAAGCCTGAAACATCAGTCAGTTATGCCCTGAGAGATACTGAATGCGCCCATCTTGCTTTGAAGTGGAGGCACCGTAGATTTGAGGGTTTTCAGCTTTTTTTAAATAGACATCTTGCCAGGTGGAGCTTCACAAGGCCCAGAGAGAGGCAGTACAAACATGCAGGAAGGGAAGCCTGCTCAGGACTAATGTGACCAGGCTTAGTTCATGTGGGGTTGGGAACATTTCGCCAGGGGCCTGCTGCAGTGGAAGCAGAGGAATGACAACAGTAAATGGGACGTTATCAGTGGAATGTCTACATGGTGACAGTAAAGGACACACACTGCAGTGGTGAAACAGGGTACAGGAGGCACTTGTTAAGATTGTGCAAAATGGTAAATCACTGCAAGCAGAAGCTTCTGAACAGAGAAAAGGGCCTGGTTTCTGCCAGCCCCACCAGTCACCCGCTGAGGCTGCACAATGGGAAATGCCCTGCAGGGCTGGAGCTGCTGCCCCATTCTGCAGAAGGGTTTGGAGGAAAGGCAAGGAGCCAGGGAGTGTCAAGTGTTGCTAAGACTGTATTGGAGCATACACAAGAAAGTAGGGTTGTAAGGGACCTCTGGAGGCCTCTTGCACAACCTGAAGCTGCAAGTTGTGCACTCTGGCTCTGGAGAAATGCCCACTTCCAGCTGTCTGTCCATCATGGGCCAGATCTCCCACAGTGCTCATTTGGTACCTACCTACACAAGTATTCCATGATGCACATAACCACTTAGTCATGGCCATCTTAAATGGTGCTGGGCCACATTCAAGCAGCCAAATTGTGCCTTTAGACTGGATACACAGTTGGCATGAAAGGATCCATACAATCTGTTTCCAAGGCTAGGGATCTGGAACAGTCAATTCTGTTTGACATGAACACCTAGAGACCAAAATAAGTCCATGATTTAAAATAAACTCTTGAGTGGCCTTCCCCTGCTTCCTCCCAAAATGTGGTAAAAAAGAAAACAGCCAGACTCCCTCCAAGAAAAGCAGGTTCATATAAACCACATCCGTCCTGCAACTGGAATCCACTTAGCCAAGGAAACAAAAAATTATGACAGATGTGCCAACCAGCAAACTTTCTGTGAGCCATAATCTTCTTGCTCTCACCTTCTTGTTTTACAATTTGAATACCTTGAAAGGGTTAACAAAGCTGCAGTGCAGGGAAAACTCAGAGGGCTCTCAAAAGGCTTTTGATAAAGTCCGGCACAAGAGGCTATTGAGAAACTTGGCCAGGGGTGAAAGGTAAAGTCTTGTCATGGATTAAAAACTGGAGAAGAGATAAGGAGCAAAGAGTAGGAACAAATGGCCAATTCTTAGTGTGGAAAAAAATTAATCATGGGTAGCTACAAGGACAGTATTGCAGACTGCTGCTGTGTTTACTTACCACTGTCCAGCCAGGAGCTAAAATGCCCTGTTGGCTCAAAATGTTCAGGATAGCCAAGACTGGGAGATTTAATACAAACCCATGGAAAAATTAACTTAAGAGTCCAGTTCTGCCAGGAATTATTATCACTCAGAATGTCTTAAGGTGGTATGATGAGAGTAAAAAGGCAAATTGATATGAGAGGCAAAGAGGTGACAGAGAAAGAAAAATACAGGCTAATGCTGAGAAGACAGAACACTAATTAAGTCGTTGCCTTGGGCAGCAAAATTAGTACACCAGAATTAAAATGTTAAAAAAGTGAAAATAGGAAAAGGGAAGTTCTGAGAGCACGACACGGTATGTCATGGCACTTGAATTAACTACACTGCCAACCACATCACCTGATGCACACCAATGGAAGGGAGCAAGGCAAGACTGAGACCTCTAAGTGAATGTGATCAGCCTACACAGCTGCTCATAAAGTACAAGAGCTCTCCATCCTCCTGCTCCCTGTTTAAATTAATAGTGACTGTCTGGACGCAGAAGAGGTACTTGTAGTTTTCCTTTGAAAATCTCTCTTACTGGAGAAAAGTTTTGTACAGGTTGTTGCTTTTTCTTTTATTGGGTAAAAATGGCAATAAATTCAATTCATCTTCCTGAACAGAGTTTTAAAAATATATGACATAAATTAGTAGCTAAAATTTCATTGTTGCCTAATAAAAAAGGTTTATTAGGTATGATATGAGATGAAATGAAATTTCATCTCATATCATACTTAATAAACCTTATTGTCTCCATTCCACATAGAATATCACTGCAGTACAGAGGCACTAGTACAGTCAGTATTTACCTTGAAGGTGAGTTACTTAACTTAAACATGTTTATTTGTTGTGGAATGATACATTCACAAGCATATGTCTCTTCCTTCTCTCAGCTGAGGAGGTCTAGGTGAAAACTTGAGTTTAACTTTCTCTTTTAAAAGGTCAGAGCTTTTTGTTGAGTCCCTCCTCGAGTGTTTAGTGCCAGAGACAGAAATAGTTCCCGAAACTCCTGACTCCCAATGTTATACTCAAGTACAAGAGTCCGTAAGTGTCCTGGAAGATGTCAAGTGGAGTTTGTTTTTGAAATGTTTTGGCCAGGCAAGAAAACATCATCTCAAGAACCACCCCTGGAAGAATGGAAAAGGGATGTGGAAATTCATATGCCCTGGTCAAATACATCAGATGTAAAGGGAAGCTAAATAATCAAAAGCTGTTTGCTGCAATGAAAGGTGAAGGGAATTTAACCTACATTTCATGTACACATGATCTCTTTAGGATTCAGTGTTACACAATGCCGTCTCAGGAGTACATGGCATTTCTTATGCCCTTCATTCAATTTTGTTTCTCCTCACTTCTGATTCTTTTGCACGAGAATACAGAAGGGGAATAGAAAAAAATGGACACAGCAATTAAAAAGCAGATTGTGTCTTTTCTACAGAGAGCTCATCTGCGGCTGCCACAAAATTGTTTGGAAATATCATGGATTCCCTTGATGGCAACATTGCAAGTTAATTAGGTGCACAAAGTCAGGTAATTAGGTGAGTGCAAAGAGGCAAAAGTTGAGATCTTCCCTGCTGTTAGAAATCTCAGACAAATTGCTTGCCCATAGGATCAGATGGGTTTCCTCACGTATTAAAGTCTTCCAGCAATTTGTATTATGCAGACTCAGAAATTTGATAAATAGCAATGACACTTATTCAGGTAGCATCAGTATTGTATTCTGAAAGTTGATCGAGTATTGTCAGAGGAACTGGGTTTACTTTCTGACTCATACATCAGGAACATTCCTGTCATATCTGTGTCATAAGGGAATGGTGAAAATGTCCTCTAAATAGCTGAGATTTGCTCTGAAGTGGAGAGATGAACTACTTAGGTTGGGTACAATTAACCACCAGAGGTTCCACTTTGTCATAAACATCAGCAAGAAGACTTTTTCTTAAACATGGTCTCTGTCTGCTCCCTCTGAGATCAATTGGAAAGCTATTGAATTAGCAGCGAATGAAGTTAAAATAGAACCTAAGGCTGATGATCATGTACTCTTCCTCCCCTGCCGTCACCTACTCTCCAACGTGTTCATACAATAGAGCTGAATAACTATAGCCTGGGGTCCATGTGTGGCACCCCAATGAGCAGGATCGGCATCCATAAAACAGCCTGGTGAAGCGGATCATCCAGAGGTGCCGGAAAAGTTCAAACGTGAGCTGCATATGAATGGCCACCACCAGACACCATTTCTCTTGTTCCTATCAGAAGTTATTCAAGTGGCAGATTTAGTCACTCACTAACTAATGAGCTCAGGGTGAGCAGCTAAAATCTGAGCTCGCCCCATCTAGCTCCAGACACTGAAATGTGGTCCCGAGTTTGGAGTCTCACTACTTGTCTCTGTTTATAGTCAAATAAGAGGTAGACACTACCTCATGGTAATGGAATAACCAAAAGGAAATGTACCAGAAGAGTCCATCCCCTCATCCAAACCCAGGACAAAAGCAACTTAATGCATTCCTGACAGTTGGCTGTCAAACCTATTCCCAAAACCCTTTAGTGATGAAGATTTCATCCTCAGATCTAAATTTTTTAGAAAACAAAGTGTTTTTCAAACATTCAGTCTGTATCTTTGAGTTCAGTCTAAGATTTCTTGCCCAACAGCTAGGAACAAAATCTTCAAACCATGTCATTCGCTCAGCATGGGGCCGGTCAAGTTGGGTTCACGAGATACAAACAGGTGATTTTTTTAAAAAGTATGATGTTTGCATATGAAAACCAGACTTTGTAATTTCAGATTCTTATGGGCAGCAGCAAGAGCAAGGCTGCTGCAAGGGGCAGTGAGCAACCACTCACCAGGACAAGGCTGGTGAGAGAGAGAGAGAGAGAGAGAGGTCCTGTTAGCAGCTCAGTGACCATCAGACAAGGCAAGGTAATGAGCTAGGTCTGAGGTCCTCCCAGGAATAATTGTTGTTGTAGTTACTACATGTTATTCAAGCATGAAAAAAATGTATGCTTAGGAAAAGCATTTATATATTTCAAATTACAGAAGTCATATTTTGCTTCCAAACCACAGTTCAATTCATTCTAATATGTCAGTTATGACTTTCACATATTTCTGTATTTGGGAAATAGGTTCAAATTTTTGAAAATGCTGGGTTTGTTCAGAGTTTGCACCTCAGTCTATTATGAGTCTCTGACAGAGAGCACCTTATCATTCCATAGCCAACAAAACAATTAATAATAGTGCAAACAGAGAAAGAAATACTGAATAGTTGAATGTCTTCCTTATGCATTACATTTACTTGTTCTCCTTATGCTCTGTGTACATTTCAAAGCTGGCTTATAGCTAAACATCCATGCTTTTTGCCATGCATGTAAAGAGGATGAGATGCAGCAGGTACAAGTTGGTATGAGAGAGGGAAATTCTTTCATCATGAGGACAGCAGAGGAACAGGCTGACCTCATAGCTGGCCCTGCTTTGAGCAGAAGGTTGGACTAGAGACCTCCTGTGGTCCCTTTCACACTGAATTATCTTCAGTCTTGAATGAATTAAACTCATCTCACAGAGACAACCCCTCGGCCACCAGTTCTGTGTGATGGGCTCACCCTGTGAAGACCAGCAGGGTTTTGGCCTTCTCCAGACTCTCCAGGACCTCCTTAGGAAACGACAGCCAGAAGATATGGCACCAGAAACTCTCAACATTACTGGGAATCTGCAGCTCCAATCCATCTTGGTACATCCACAGGGAAGCACTTTCATAGCGACTGATTTTCATGACACATCTAGGAAGACGTGTATGTCTAATATATGTGGACGTAATTATGTTCTGGAGGTGCCTAATTTCCTATTGAATAAATATAAAAAGGTAAAAGATTATTTTAGGGAAAACCAGCCTCTCCTCACAGGTTATCTGAAGCACCAAACTCAACTGATTGCAAAGGGAAATTCACTATTAGGTGTACTGGATTTGCGCTCTCAGGCTGCATCTACAACCTCACTGAGGCAGTGCCTACATTAGGCTGTGATCGATGGCTG